>NC_092721.1:112892406-113248380 GCF_047496885.1 Scyliorhinus torazame
TTCAGTGCACTTTTTATGAAGTGCCTCGTGCGTCTGAGTCTTAACCGCCAGACCCAGGATCTCGTCCTCAATATCTGTCACCTTCTGCTCCACCACACAAAGCTCTGTCTCCTGGGTCTTTAATGTCTCCTTGAGCCCCTCAATTGCCTGTAGCATCGGGGTCAGAACCTCCCTCTTCAGCAGCTCCACGCACCGTCTCACGATTTCATCCTGCTCAGGCCCCCATGTCGCCTGCGCTTTCTCCGCCGCCATCTTGAACTTCTCTCCCTCTGACCTTTTGGTCGATGATTCCTCGGGCTGCAGCCGCCGCCGCCGGTTTTTTCCTCCTTCGTTTGGGGGGGACTCCCTTCTCCCACACCCCACACCGGGCTGGGTCGACAAAAAATTCCCCGTTGGGGCTCTTAAAAGAGCCCGAAGGTCCGTCGGAGCTGGAGCCGCCGAAACGTGCGGCTAGCTCGGCATCACCGCAACCGGAAGTCAAAAATCCAGTTATTAACTGAAAGAATGACACAAGAAGTCACATGTTAATACCTTTATTGTAACAAATGACTAAGAACACCACCGACTAAGCATTATTTTTCTTTTTGTAGGCCAGATACTTTAACTATGAAAAGTGACAATCCATATGTTTATGCTCACCACCCTTTGCACCCTTCACAGAATTAGTCATTTACGCAAATATTAAACAGTTCATACCAGCTCAAATGGGTCCTTGCATTGCTGAGTTGCAACTTCAGGTGACTGTCTACATCAGTTTTTAGAGAATTTCTTAAATCCACCAGCAGTAGTAAAGCATGTTCTGATTACTCTTCTTCCCCAGCCATACCAGGATAAATCTCCTGAAATCCTTAGATGGCTGCTTGATGCATCTCTTTGATGAGAGATCATCTCCTCCAGCATTCAGCTGTGGTACCTCACACAGTCAGGCAGCCTTTTCTCTCTGCTGACCATATGGAAACTCTATTATCTGTCATAGAGTTTGCTGCAAGGCAAGAGGCCCATCATGACTCCGCCGGCTCATCACTGTCTGATATTCGTTGATTTGTCGGCAACCCAATTCCAACAATACCAGAAGACCCCACTGCTGGTCAACAGCAGGCCGCCTCCTGCTGCCGAGAAAACTCCCCCCTTCAGAGTCTACTCATGATAAAACAATGCTGCCATTGTCTTCAAGTGTAAATATCTTGCATCTACTTCTCACTCACACAATCTAAGACGTCCTTTGGTCTCTAACAATCAAACCACACAGACTTACCATCAGGCAGACAGCAGTTCAGGTCACATTGGGGCAGCACGGTAGCATTGTGGATAGCACAATTGCTTCACAGCTCCAGAGTCCCCGGTTCGATTCCGGCTTGGGTCACTGTCTGTGCGGAGTCAGCACATCCTCCCCGTGGGTGCGTGGGTTTCCTCCGGGTGCTCCGGTTTCCTCCCTCAGTCCAAAGATGTGCAGGTTAGGTGGAGTGGTCATGATAAATTGCCCTCAGTGTCCAAAATTGCCCTTAGTGTTGGGTGGGGTTACTGGGTTATGGGGATAGGGTGGAGGTGTTGGGTCGGGTGCTCTTTCCAAGAGCTGGTGCAGACTCGATGGGCCGAATGGCCTCCTTCTGCACTGTAAATTCTATGATAATCTATGACATGACAGTTCTCATGTACCCTAAATTTAAAGCCCCAGTCTCAAACTATAATAATTGTAACAGGAGTTAGAAACGTGTTGTTGCAATGAGATTGCAAGCTGAACATTTGTGCTATCCCAAAACCTTTTGCTAAATATTTCTGCTGACTGAGTATTGGGACATATTTGACTCTTTTGGAAATAAATAGAGGGGATTGTTTTTTCTCCTGGATGTAAGCAGAAATGAATTAAGCTATGCCAGCACTGCTTGCTGTGTTGTAAATTTTGCGGTTACTATAGAGCATGGCTGGGATTCAGATCATTGCCAAGCATGTCATTTAATGGGTAGTAACTTCAATGGATCCTGTTTCTTTCAGGCCATGGAAGTAATTTATGTTATGCTGAATCAAAGAAGCAATGAAGAAAGCTGTTGCAGCAATGTTCTTTACTTGTAAAGATTTGTGGGATGCCTTTAAATAGATGGAACTGCAAGAAACTTAGGAAGAGAAAAGTCGTGATAAAAACATAAGTTGAATGAATGAAACAACTCCAGATCATGTGACCTGCTTCTATAACAATATTCTTACTAGTTTTATGTTTTTTAAACTGTTATCTAACTTAAGGTGTGACTGCAAGAGTCTGCAAGTGAAGACATACCATGGACAGCACAGTAGCACAAGTGGCTAGCACTGTAGCTTCACAGTGCCGGGGTCCCAGTTTCAATTCCCCGCTGGGTCACTATCTGTGTGGAGTCTGCACATTCTCCCCGTGTCTGTGTGGGTTTCCTCCCACAGTCCAAAGGCGTGCAGGTTAGGTGGATTGGCCATGATAAATTGCCCTTAGTGACCATAAAGGTTAGAAGGGGTTATGGGGATAGTGTGGAAGTGAGGGCTTAAGTGAGTCGGTGCAGACTCGATGGGCCGAATGGCCTCCTTCTGCACTGTATGTTCTATATGCTGGCATTTTTTTTTTTTAACCACTCTTTATTTTGTCTGTGAGCTGAAGATTCAGCTGATGAATATTATTGGGCAAGCTTCCAAAGAGAGGCTGAGCTATGTGTTGACCACCTGGCTTCTGAATCTACTCCTGGCTTATCGTAATAGACAGCTACCTGTATTTGAACTCACAATTTCTCACTCTGAATGGGGGACTCGTCAGCCGGCCGATGGGGTTTCCCATTGTGGGCAGCCCCACGTCGTTGGGAAATCCCTGTGTGTCGTGCGCTGCCGCCGCAACGGGGAATCCCGACAGCGGAGAGTCCAGCTCAAGGAATTTCAGCCCATTTGTGAATTTGGATTCAAATCCCATCGACTAATAAAACCACAGCAAGGTGCTAATCTGTCTTCAGGATCATTGGATGTTAGATTGGACTCATCCACCAGAATCAGTCTTTGCAGGCCAAACATCCACACCATTCTGCGACAGTCACAACTGAGTTAGGCTGGTCATGTGGCCAGAATGCCTGACACTCGCTTACCAAAGCAAATCTTCTTTGGCGAGCTTGAGTCTGGGGGACACAATCACGATGGTCAAAGGAAGCACTGCAAAGACGCACTGCAGGCTTTTGATTCAATGCTTTGATATCAGTCCTGAGTACTAGGAAAAGCTCGCCCAGGATCTTTGCACCTTGTTCTTCCAAATAAAAAACGGTTGGGCCTCCTTTGCAAACAAATGGATATTAGAGGTAGACGGAGGGAAATCCTGAGCCAGCAACTTGTCCAAAACTTAATCGTCTGTCCTATTTTCAATAGAATATTCAGGATGGAGATCGACCTTAGCAGTCATCTATGTACCCACCGCAACCTGACTAAACAATGATGCACATGGTCATCTTCCTTATGCTGAATCAAAACTCACAAATGGGCTGAAATTCCTTGAGCTAGATTCTCCGCTGTCGGGATTCTCCGTTGCGGCGGCAGCGCATGACACACAGGGATTTCCCAACGACGTGGGGCTGCCCACAATGGGAAACCCCATCGGCTGGCTGGCGAGGCGGAGAATCCCGCTCCCAATGTTATGAGTCCCCCATTCAGAGTGAGAAATGATGAGGCAACCCACCCTTGAAGGAAGAGAGTAATGAGTAAAACCATGTTGTATGAATTGACGCCCATGTTGTTTTTATCAATACTTTTATTCGCTTTTTAAAAAAAATGTTTTGCATAATTACATTTCACATATTTAACTAACATTTAACAATCCCTTCCTTAACCCCTATTATTGGTACAGTGGGATTGACAGATATTGATTCATTCGGATAGAATCAGTTACAGTACAAAAAGAGACTATTCAGCCCATCTTGTCCATGCTGGTACTCTACAAGAGCAATTTTGTTCGCCTCACACCCCTGCCCTTTCAGGTACTTTGCCAATTGGGTTTGTGAACCACAATCAAATCCGCCTCCACCAACTCTCAGGGCAGGCGTTCCATACCCAAACCATTTGCGATGTAAGAATATTCTACTGCATGACACTTTTGGCTCTTTTGCCAGTCACTTTAAATTTGTCTCCCTCTACCAATGGGAACAAATTATCTCCATCTCGTCTGTCTCGACCTCTCATGACGAGCACCTATTCAATTTCTTCTTAACCTTCTCTGAGGAGAACAACCCCACCTTCTTCAAACTATCAACATAATTGAAATTCCTTATCTTGTAAATCATTCCATCATCCTCTCTAAAGCTTCACATCCCTCTTAAAGTGCAGTGGCCAGTATTGGATACAATACTCCAGCTGAGGGTGAACCAATGTTTTATAAATGACTCATCATACATTCCTTGCTTTTGTCAGCCACAAGGCAGAATTGTATTTGCAATGAGGGAATGGCTTTTTTGGGGATAGGGGACAGTCAGGGGTTAAAGCCTCGAAAAATAACAGGATGTAAGGAAGCCTAATTGTTTCTGACGTCTTTCATATTTAACAAGAGTGTGTTTACAAGTGAGTGGGAAACTCCCTTGAAGGTGTAGGCTCAGATATTTAATTATGCTAAACAGCAATGAAATGGCAATTTACCCTTCTATTCTGGCTTCAACAAACAGCACATGGACTTCCTGAGTCGCATGGATCTCGCCAGAACCTACAAGCTGAGCGCACAGCGGGAAGTAATTGAATGTTTAAACTGACATGCCAGAATGCATTTGAATTGTGAACGAGAACAGCTGCCGCCGTGCCTATGGCTCGGAGCACTTGCGTGAGAGCATGATTCCCATGAATTACAAGGCAGGAACGTTTTTAACTTATTTTACTCAACGTGGTTTTTACTTACCTTGTTATAAACCTAGAACGGGGCCAGCTTATGCCACCTTTATATCGGCCTCTGTAGAGGAACAGGTGAACCAGTAATACCAACAACAAACAGGAACGGCAACTGCAGCTGCCTTCTCCACAGTCATATGTCTTTCCACAGGGAAGAAGAGAAGGACACAGAGCGGCAGCTCAAAGGAGGCAATTTCCCCCAAACAGGTATGTATAGTCAGAGGATCAGTTTTCCCGACATGATGAAACAACAGTGCCTCAGAAGGCGCAGGGTCTCCCTGCAGCTCTTTGTTGACATTTGTATGCTCCTTCAAAGAGAGCTGTAGACATGTTTTACCAATGGTCATGAAAATCACCACAGCCCTAAACTGATTTGCCTCCTTTCAGGCATCAAGTGAGAACATCCACAGGACCTCATAATCTACAATTTCCAATTCACAAATGTCATATATGCCAAGGCTGCCCACTGTGTGCACTTTGACCCAGGGGCCAGTCAAGTGCAGAGAGCTCTTACTTTTGCTGCAGTGTCTGGAGTTCGACAGGTTCAAGGAGTCATAGGCAGCACAAACTTTGAAAGTTTTCATCGGTTCTCCCTCGTTACGCGGATGATGTCTTCTCGGGTTGTAGATTTCTGCCGTGACTGAAGATGATGCTCCTCATTTGATTGGACAGGCTGGTTCTCGACACACAGAGCTTTGGACACATGGGGAAAGGTGTCCCATGAGGAAATGGGATCCTGAGTACAGGACTTGCTTCCTTACTTTCTTTCTCTGCCATCACTGCCTCATCATTAAAACGTTGTGACTCAAAGTGTGATGCACCTGGATGGACAAGTTGTCGTTATTTTGAATGATTGGTAGCATGCTCCTCCCAGTCATTAATGTCAAAGTTGCTGAGCTCCAAGGAGAGCTATAGTGTCTTTGTAGTGTTTTCTTTATCCACCCCTGGAACACTGGCCATTTCACAGATGAGAAAACTGGACCTGGCAGAGGAGATGCTTTTTGACCATCAAGGCACTGTGTCCAGACTTTCGATGTTGATTTTGCAGGAGTTTTGCCTGAATGCTGGTGGAGTTGGCTTCAAGAGCCATTTGTTTGATGGTCCTCCCATTGAATCTGGGGGATGGGCAGAGCCATTGCTGGTGGAATTTATCTAGATTCTTATGTGTCTCTCTTGTATGCAGAACTGAAGAGATTGAAGTGGCTTGCAAATCTGGTGCAGAGTGGGAAAAGACACTGCAGTAATCTGCAAACTGTACATCATGTATGTCTATGGAGGTCAGTTTAGTTTTGGTATGGAGGTGACTGTGGTTAGACTGTTTTCCATCTAGGCAACATTTAATACTGACACCAGAGAACAGTTGATCATTTGAGGTGACTAGACACTGTCAAGTGGATTGTAAATAGTATGGGAGATATCACACATCCTGGCTTGACACCAGTTTGGATTATAAGTGCTGTTTGATGTCCATAAAGACTACCATGGTGTGTTCACCTCTGAGCGGAGACCAAGGCCACCACCTAAGGACCTTCCAAAATGCCAAAGAGAGGTACATCAGGAACCACAATATCACAAGTGTGATCATTGGGGATACCATTAGATTGCTGAAGATGTCTTGACAGATCTGGGGGGCCTAACAATATGCACCAGAAAAGGTGTTGAGAATAGTAGTGACTTGGTGTACCTTGCCTAACATGGGGTTGCAGGGGGAGGAAGCTACAGACCATTCAGCATATTTCAACCAGCAGGACAAAAAGTAACTGGAGGAAGAGGTGCATAATGTGGCTGGAGCAGATGAAGCCACACATCTGGTTGGCAGAGAAGCCTGTGTCACCCCTTGGATGCACGGATCAGATAACTCACAAACTTAAAGAACTGCCCCATCAAATGCTCTGGATCTACTAGCCCACAGCCCAAAACATTCCCACTGTCTTAATTGTTCCATTACAAGTACACAACCTGCATGGACTCCTCACTTTGTGTGTCATTTTTATGAAGCCTTTTGCCTCCTGGGGAATCAAATGGCCGAGTGAAGACGGCAAGACATAGATTTTTAAAAAACCTTTCCTTGTTCCCCATTTCACTCATGAAACATTTTTATAGCTGCACACATTCAAGTGAATCCCCTTATGCAACTATGAAGTCTTAATTTTCTGCTTCTATTTCCTGTATGTAGGGCTAAACCTGTGGCTTCAGCTGAGCTCCAAGGAGGCTGCTCGTTGTTCGTTGACTGTTGAGATGGAAATTTGAGGATGAGGCTTGAGAGGGAAAGTAAAGTATGTGGCAGCAATGTTTATCTGCCAGAGGAGTGCTGCACAGGACAATACAATATCCTCAAAGTCTGACAAACTACATGTCATACACCCGTACAGGACAGGATAGTATGGCACTCAGTTTGTCAGACTTCATGAGGACATTGAACCATTTTCAGCTCCTCAGCGCTGCACGTCTGCTGCTCTCCTCTCCTCCGCTATTTGCGTTACGCCTGTTTGGCAAGGCAGATTGGCCTCACCTTCGTATCCAAAGGGAAAACTACTTCTCTTCTTGTCCTCACAGCACTCAAGATGAGCTCAAGGGCTGAGCTCCAGGCCTTAGTCTGAGAACTAGGTAGAAGCTGTGTCTACATCTTGTCTACATTCTGCTCCAGTTTCCGGCTTCTCACTTGTATTGTGAATGCTTCATTCAGTTATGCCACTCTGAATCCTGCTGCTGTACCTTTAAATAAAGACCGTTCATTGCTGATTTAGGTGCATCATCCGCCCGTCTTCCGTGAATGGTCAGGCAATCTGAAGATTGGATGATAATGCTGCAGTTCAGTGAAGGAGCCTCAGCGAAGCGTTTTAGTTAACTGCCAGGTTCTATGCCAGGTTCAGACAGGGACTAAGTTGATAAAATTTCGCCTCTATTCATAAAGCTTTAGATACTGTATACATTTTGATTGTTTTCTCAAAATGCCCTGTCACCTTCAAATGTTTAGGCACATATGCCCCCAGGTCTCTGCATTCCTCGACCCCTTTAGTTTATATTGTTTCTCCTCGATCTTCTGACCAAAATGTATCATTTTGTACTTTCTGCATTAAAATGCAAACACTATGGGCTGCATCCTCCTTCGGCGGGACCCTCCGTTTCGCCGGCAGCGCATGTACGCCCACGGGTTTCCCAACGGCACGTGGTGCACATGATGGGAAACCCCATTGGATGGTTGGCGGGACAGAGAATCCCGCTGCTGGTGGGACGCCGCACTGGAAAACGGTGCAGCAGGATGCAGAATCCCGCCCCCGGTAAACCAGTTAATCCAGCCTGTCTATGTTCTCTTGACGTCTATCCCTATCCTCCTCACAGATCACAAAATTTCCAGGTTTATATCATCCACGCTGGAAGATCTGAGCTATAAGGAGAGACCAGCTACATTTGAATTGTTTTCTTTCGAGCAGAGAAGGCTGAGGGTGGGATATGATTGAGGTGTATAAGATTGAGGGGTTTGGACAAGGTAATTAGGAAGCAGCTGTTTCCCTTGGTTGAAGGGCCAACTACAAGGGAGTTTAGTTTTAGGGCGATGGGCAGAAGATTCGGTCGCTCAGGCCCAAGCTGAAGGCAAACGAGCAGCCAATGGCGGTCATAATTTGCTTCCACAAATTCCATGTTAAGGAGAAGGTCCTGAGTTGGGCAAAGCAAAGGCATGAGGTGAAATGGGAAGGAGCAGAGGTGAAATGGGAAGGAGTAGGTATTCGTATAAACTAGGACTTATGTGTGGAGCTGGCGAAAAGGCGGACGGGTGAAGACAACACGCTTCAGTAATGGTGTGAGGTTTGGCGTGGACTACCCGGCGAAGCTCAGGGTGACCTACAACTCGAGAGACTTCTGCTTTGAGATGGTGGAGGTGCCGGAGGCACTTGTGAAGGCCAAAGGGCTGGGGTTGAAATGAGAGATGGGTCTGGGGTTTGTCTTCAGACTGAATAGGGGAGGGGTTAAATGTTGTGTACAGCCTTATTTCTTGTTTCAGGTTGTTTATTTGTTTTGCATTTCTGGGGGGGAATGGTTGGGATTTTGGTTCCTGGGTTGATTGAAGGGAAAGGGTAGTTTATCTTTGCTACGGGCTACAGTGGGTGTGAAAATATTGAGCTTTGGGGTGATGCCGGTTTTCTGGGGGGCGGTTTTTTGCATTGATTATGTTTGTGTGTCTTTGTTTACAGGGATTGGGTCATGGGGAGGGGATCGGTAGGAAGGGGGCCTGGGCAAGGGCCTCCGCACTAGAAAGCGAATCCTTTGTGCATCATGTTTCTTCTTTGTAATGTTAAACCTTTGGTTCCATCCCCACACCAAATTTGTTTAGACCTCACCTCCCCTACCCACCCCACCTCTTGAGCACATTGGTCCTGGCTCTGTTCAGATGCAACTCATGTAGGATATCCAGGCTTCACTTCCACACAGCCAATTACCCTGTGCCAGGAATATAAAGCTGTCCCTGTCATACCACCTCTCCAGCCATTCTGCTCTATCCTTCTATTTCTATACTCACCAGCACGTGGCACCAACAGTAATCCAGAAATTATTATCTTTAGGATCTTGCTTAATAATATAATTTCTAGCTCCCTAAATTCCACCTGCGAGGCGTCATCCCATCTTTCTACCTTTGTTATATGGACCGTGATTTCTGACTGTGCACTCTCCCACCTCAGTGTGCCCTGCAGCAACTAAGTGGCATCCTGCACCTTGGCACTAGGGAGGTGACATACGACCGAGGAGATTACATCTGCAGGCACCTTATTTGCTCCCATATATATAGAATTCCCCATTTGTCGTGCTTTTCCAATCTTCCTCTTTCCTGAAACTCAGAATTCGAGCTTCTCCAGCTGATTGTATTTCCTATACATGTGGTTGTCCAGGATACCCGCCCTGGAGTTCCCATATTACATTACATAGAATTTACAGTGCAGAAGGAGGCCATTCAGCCCATCAAGTCTGCACCTGCCCTTGGAAAGAGCACTCCACTTAAGCCCATACCTCCACCCCATACCCATAACCCAGCAACCCCTCCCAACCCCTTTGGGCATGAAGGGCAATTTAGCATGGCAAATCCACCTAACCTGCATGGCATTGGACTGTGGGAGGAAACTGGAGCACCCAGAGTAAGCCCACACAGAATGTGCAGAGTCCGCACAGACAGTGACCCAATCCGGGAATCAAACCTGGGACCCTGGAGCTGTGAAGCGACAGTGCCAGCCACTGTGCTACCGTGCCATCCTATATGGCACAGGATGTGTGTTCCCTGTTTGATTTAATAATAATCTTTATTATTGTCGCAAGTAGACTTACATTACTACTGCAATGAAGTTACTGTGAAAATCCCCGAGTTGCCACATTCCGGTGCCATATTCCGGCGCCTGTTCAGGTACGCAGACGAAGAATTCAGAATGTCCAATTCACCTAACAAGCATGCCTTTCGGGACTTGTGGGAGGAAACCTGAGCACCCAGAGGAAACCCACGCAAACACTGGGAGAACGTGCAGACTATCACAGACAGTGACCCAAGCCGGAATTGAACCTGGGACCCTGACCTGTGAAGCAACTGTGCTACCCACTGTGCTACCGTGCCGCCCCTTTATGTTGGTTCATATTTCTTTCAGAAGAGGGGTGAAATTGGAAAGCTGAATCAAAAACACATCTGATGTTTGTTTCCACTCTGTGTAGTACTGAGGCAGTAAACAGATTAATAAGCATGCTACTGTACCAGGGCCATTATCTTCACTTGGACACACTTAGTAAACTGTTTCAACATATATGCAATCATGTCTCCATTACTAAGACTGCTTTCAGGATAGTGACAGAAATAGTGCTATTCATCTTTCACTACAACCAGTCTTGAGGGAGATAGATAGATCTGGAATTAGAGATATACTAGAGCAAATTAAACAAAACCAAAATAAGGGGCGGGATTCTGCAGGAATCGGCGGGGCGGGCAACTCCGGCGCCGAAGAGCCTCTGCCGGCCGGCGCGAGTTGGCGCATACGCAGAAGCGCCAGTGTGTGCTGGCGTCATCTCAGTACATGCGCAGGGGAAGTTCATCTCCGCGTCGGCCATCGCAGAGGATCTCAGCGGCCGACACGGTGGGCCCCAGATCGCGGGCCAGGCCACTGTGGGGGCACCTCCCGGGGCCAGATCTCCCCATGCCACCCCGAGGATCCCAGAGGCCGCCCGCGCAGCCAGGTCCCACCGGCAAATACCTGGTGTAATATACGGCGGTGGGACTGGCCGAAAACAGGTGACCACTCGGCCCATCGCGGGCCAGAGAATCATCGGAGGGGGGCCGCTGCCAGTGACCGCCGACTGGCGTGGCACAATTCCTGCCCCACAAAATCCCCTGGCGATTCTCCGACCCGGCGAGAGTCGGAGAATCCCGCCCAAGGATTCCAAAAAAATTACCCATGCAACAATAAAAGCAAATAAGGACATAATTTGAAAATAAAGTACAAATAAATGCTCCTCTCTTAAATACATCATAATAATATGCTGAGGAATTAATTATTTTGACAAAATAAGTCAAATCTGTTTTTGTGACATGACACTTTGGACTTTTTATTGTTGCTATGAGAGTCACATTAAATTGTGATTTCATGAAGACTAAACAAAACTTGTGACTTTCATGTGGCTTTGTCATCCAACCAAACTAGATTATGAACTCAAGTCCCTTGAGTAAGATTTGAATCCACAACCGTTGGCCTCATAGATCTGTGCCACAAGCTGACAAAGGAGGAATATGGCAAAATCTCACTGATGAAGTTTCCTTATTCTAGATGTTTCTGTACACCTGGTAGTCAGTTCAATAGCATCATTAGTAAATGCCAAAGATCACCGCAGCTATCTATCACTTGAACATGGAAATAGTGCAATGCTCTCAGCCAAAAGCCGCATAGAATATCATTCATGATTGTCCTGGAATTATTCAACAAGCATTAAATGATGGCGCAATTGTGCATAAAAATGAATAAAATATCTCCATTTGTTCAGTTGACAAAAGCAATGTGCAATTGTTATGCATACACTGAATATGCCACTTTAAATTCTTGGCCTGTGCTGTTATCTGATTTTAACAGGATGGGAATTGGTCTCAGTGCTTCTAGGTAGGGGAGGGAGAAATCGACGAGGGTTCACATTTCTGGTCACAATTCAGGAACTCTAAATTGTGTGCACATATGTATGTCTGTCATAGGAGTATCATCTGACTCTTCCTAGATGACGCCTTTGCCTAAGCTCATGAAACAAAAATGGCAGGATGCTGTTGAAGTGTCAGCTGCTTAATCCAGGGTCAATGGAACAATATTCCTGGAGAGATTAGTATTTTCAGGAATGGAAGATGATACAAAGAGACACAAAGCATGGCTGGCAGTGAGAGCATGAGATCAACAAAATTTAAACGAGGATCTCTCGTTTCGAGCATGCTTTCACGAGTTCATAAAATGTACACCGCAAAGTGTTTAGTTGTGCCGAGAAAAGGTTAATCAATCGCTTGAAGATTTATCTTGGATTAAATTGCTCAAAATGATGAATTAAAATATGTTTTAAAGTGGAGGGATGAGCTCTCACTCCTGAAGGTCAGAAATAGAGGATGGAATTTTCTGTCTTTTTTGGCTCAGGCAAGAAAACCAGTGCGCAGCTCACCGGAAGCTACACTCCCGGCTTTTCCCATCACATTTTCAATTGCTTGGGGGGGGGGGAAATACTGGAGGTGTGGCTAACGCCGTGACACTGGTGGAGTGGGACCTGAAAGAAACACAGCTACGCCGGGAATCCCAAGATCAAAAGATCGCCCCAATCTCTGATTTTTTAAAAAAGGACTCCCCCACATACAAAGAGATTCCCTCCCCCGCGGACCTGGGAAACCTCCCTCTCTCCACAAATAAGGTGAACCACCACTCTAGAGAGACTCCCTTAGCACTGCACCCAGGAACCATGCCAGGCACTGTCTGGGCATGCCCCTCTCCTCCCAGGGGCTGCGCTTCCCTGTATACCCCTAGCGGGTTATCCTTCGCCTGGCTCCCTTGCTGATGTGAGGTCATGCGGCGAGGGAGAATTCTCAATGGGGGGGGGGGGGGGGGGTTACATACTGAGAGGAAGCCCTTTAATATTATTATAAATAAAGAATCACCTCGCCTTCCTGGGCGGGAACCTCATTACATCACAGGTGAGGTGCGGAGAAAATCGGAAAACGCGATCTCGCCAACGAGATTCTTGTTTTTTGAATCTTGCGAGATTTTGCGCCCATGTCGTCATTTACGGATGCAGCATACACGAGTGCAAAATCCCCCCCCCCCCCCCCCCCCCCACACACAGGGGGCGAGATTCTCCACTCCTGCGCCAGTTGGGAGAATCGCCTGGGCCGCCAAAAGTTCCCAGGACGCCAGTCCGACGCCCTCCCGTGATTCTCCCAAGTGGCGGATAACGGCCCCGTTGAGTTCCGCAGGCCAGAGAATCGCCGGAGACACCCAAAGTGGCGATTCTCCGGCACCCCCGCTATTCTCAGGCCCGGATGGGCCGAGCGGCCAGGCCAATGCGTCACGTTCCCCCCGGCGCCGTCCACACCTGGTCGCTGCCGTCGGGAACAGCGCGTGAATGCTGGGGGGGCGAGGGGGGATCCTGCATCGGGGGGTTCCTCAAATGTGGGATGGCCCGCGATCGGTGCCCACCGTTCGTCGGGCCGTCCTCTCTGAAGGAGGGCCTCCTTTCTTCCGCGGCCCCGCAAGATCCATCCGCCATCTTCTTGTGGGGCGGACTCAGAGAGGACAGCAACCACGCATGCGCGGGTTGGCGCCGGCCAACCCGTGCATGCGCGGGTGACGCCAGTTATGCGGCGCCAGCCGCGTCATCTATGCGGCGCCGCCTTTACGCGGCGACAAGGCCTGGCGCATGTAGATGACGCGTCCCCGATCCTAGCCCATTGTCGGGGCCTGAATCGGTCGGGATCGGGGCCGTTTCGCGCCGTCGTGAACCTCAACGGCGTTCACGACAGCATGGGCACTTCGGCGCGGGAGTGGAGAATCCCGCCCATTATCTATTTATTTGAAAAATGCATTGAATTTAAATTATTCAACTGTGAATGCTTATGTTTTATATTATGTGAGAGGCTGAGTATGTTCAATTTCCTAATTCACATAGGAGACACTCTAATTAACAGCAAGGTAGAAAATGATATCCTGAAATTATTAGAATCTTTCAGTGAGAGCACATGTTCAGGCTGTAATCAATGTATTTGAAGTGAGTGAAGAAGGTGCTTTTTTAAAATAACACAAAAGGTCAAAAGATAATTAGTGACATGTCTATTGGAGGATTATTATTGTTCGGTATTTTTTTGCAGTCCTGAACCCATTAACTAACTTAGCAACCATTCAACTCTTTGAAATTCCAGGTAAAACTCCGTGAAAATTAAATCTAAAAATATATCAGGAAGAATTTCCTTCAAGTAATCTGCCAGCCAAGAGCAAGCCATTCAGCCATTCAATTTTGCCGATA
The DNA here is from genome assembly GCF_047496885.1 of Scyliorhinus torazame. NCBI lineage: Eukaryota > Metazoa > Chordata > Chondrichthyes > Carcharhiniformes > Scyliorhinidae > Scyliorhinus > Scyliorhinus torazame. The sequence goes on from NC_092721.1 coordinate 112,906,780, forward strand.
AACTGGGAGAGTTCAAATATTAGGGGAATGAGCTTTGATAAGCCAACCTTTTTGTGATCCTTGCCTGTTCTTATGTTTTTAATTGTCATGTTTTTAATTATAGACATCTGCAATATTTAGTTAAAATTCTCATTACAGGATACTTCTACATTCGACATTGCTACCATCTTTCCACATGTTCGATTTCTGCTTGGGCCACTGTCTGTGCGGAGTCTGCACGTTCTCCTCATGTCTGCGTGGGTTTGTTTCCTCCCACAAGTCCTGAAAGACGTGCTTGTTCGGTGAAGTGCACATTCTGAATTCTCCCTTTGTTTACCTGAACAGGCGCCAGAGTATGGCGGCTAGGGGATATTCATAGTAACTTCATTGCAGTGTTAATGTAAGCCTACTTGTGACAATAATAAAGATTATTATTATTATGCCCCCAGCTTTTTCTTAAATAAACACAATGATCTGACCTCACCATGCTTATTGGCAATCTATTCCAATTGTTGATCACTCATTTGTGTCAACGGAAACTTTATTGATACCTACTTCAAGCATTTTCTCATGACTCAAATGTGAGGAAGTTGCTTATTGTGCAAAGTTAGATGAGGGTTTCTGCTTCTTAAAACTGTTGGTGTCTGCAGTGCAATCAACCAGAATCAGCCCAGCAGCCCGCTATTGGGGAAATTTTAAACATAAGTGAGTGTATCCAAAACCACTCATGTTTGTGTTTTATGCTGGTTTAAGAGTCAGTTTGCTGGATTAGGTCCCACACAAAATTGGCCAAGCCCAAGATTGACAATCATGATAATACCAAAGAATATTTCATTTGCAGAGGAATTGACAATGTCGATGAAATGGTCAATTGTTTTTTATTGTTTACTATAGGTTTTTAAAAAACAACTCTTGGTGTTTTTAAATCAAGGGCTGGAGGTTTATCAAACATGTTTAGTTTTGCTGATAAAACCTGTTCTGTATTTCCATTGAGTCAGCTACGCTAGGCCTGTATATTACTATCTGCATGCGTTCACCGGAAGTGATGTCACAGGTCACTAGCATGGAGAATTGCCAGAGAGAAGAAGCCTGTAGTGAACACACCTTGTAAATAAAGCTCTGTTAGTTCTCCGCAATACACAACAAAAACGTTTTCAGCTATACTAATAACTATAAAGCATTATTTTCTAGTGCCTTGCCTTGCTCAATTTCACTGGTTCATCGAAGATTTTACATTTGTGATTATTCAATCTATTTTTATCAAAACCAGCAGAATATTGAGCCCATTGGTGCAATTTCATGAATGCCCTCTGATAGAAATCAGCTTTTCTAGTTAGCTTTGGATGAGATAGATAAAAGGTTTAATTGAGAACTCATTAAGAATAATTAACTGAAAATCATATTAAGTATTAATTCAGTACAACTATAGCTGGGAATTAATCAGATAAGACTCTCGATTTTCACATTTTGCAGACTGCTAGAGACTGCGAGATCAAATAACTAAAAGACCCGATTGTGTCATAAAGAACTGGGCTGAGGTCCCAGTTCTGTTTCTATGGTAACAACCAGTCCATGGTGATACGTCCTAGTGGAAAATGGGTTTTTCTCAGGCAATGGTATGAGAAAATCAGACTAATATATTTAAATACATATCTCTCTCAAAATTGACAGACAGACACTGCGGTCGAATTGTGTGAATTATAAATTAGTTAAAGCCAATCAGAGATGAAAAGATGGCGATATTTTAAGATAATAATCTCCTTAAAAATCACTTGTCGGGATGGAAAAATCCATTACGCAATCAACCTACTTCTTTCTGAAACTTATTTTCTTTGCTTGCTTTTGCTAAATCGCCATCTTTCTTTTGTTCAAATCAATCAGTAAATCTGTACTGTGTATCATGATTTGAAGAATTACCACGATTGGTAATTGTATTTTAAACTCAACTACTGTCGCGAAAGACAATCAATCTGACCTAAGTTTGTATTGTAACCAAAGTTTACCAGTAGACATAGCTGACAAGTAAAGTTCAACTAAACTTTGCCAAAAATCTCAGCCTGAATCTCTGTTGTTTGGGAACTAAGGGATAATGCATATCCAGGGTTCCGAATGGACACAGAGATCCATCACCCTCAAAATGGAAACTCTACTCCAATATCTTCACGATAGATAGCATCTGCAGTAAAAGTTAGTTTTGAACATCCAACTTTAAACCCTTACTAATTATTTGATTATTAAACATATAAGGGCATACTGATTTACTGCCGTGCTCATTCTAACGGGTGGATGAACAGAATGTTGTGAGCAAACAGGAATTTTAAAATAAATGCTTAAATTACAACCAGTAGGAGATCATTGCTCCATTAACTCTCAGTCCAATTTTTAATGGGAATATGAAATTGAAAGCCATCTGAAATGTTTGTCAATATTGTAGCTGTTGCTTTAATGTCAGCTTGAGGATTCCATATTACGTTGACTTGTATATTTATATATTTAGAAAGCAGGTACAGTCGAATATCAGTGGAGCAGTCCATGTTCAAATGTCCAAATGCAGCCATACCTGGACAATATCCAGGCTTGGGCTGACAAGTGGCAAGTTACAAGCGTGCCACACAAGTGCCAAGCAATGACCATTTCCTACAGGAGAGGATCTAACCATCGCCCCTTGACATTCAATGGCATTACCATCGCTGAATCCCCCACAATCAATATCCTGGGGGTTACCATTGATCAGAAATTGAACTGGACTTGCCATATTAATATTGTGGCTACCAGGGCAGGTCAAAGGCTAGGAATTCTACGGCAAGTAAATCACCTCCTGATACCCCCAAGCCTGTCCACCATCTAATGGAATACTCTCCACTTGCCTGGATGAGTGCAGCTCCAACAATGCTGAAGAAGCTTGACACCATCCTGGACAAAGCAGTCCACTTGATTGCTCCCCCTTCCACAAACATTTAATCCCTCCACCACCGATGAACAGTCCCATCTCCAAGATGCACTGCAGTAACTCACCAAGGTTCCTTGGACAGCACCTTCCAAACCCACGACCACTGCCATCTAAAAGGACACGAGCAGCAGATACTTGGGAACCCCACCAACTGTACGTTCCCCTCCAAGTCAATCAGCACCCCGACTTGGAAATATATCGCCGTTCCTTCACTGATGCTGGGGCAAAATCCTGGAACTCCCTCCATACCAGCACTGAGAGTGTATCTACACCTCAGAGACTGAGGCGGTTCAAGAAGGCAACTCACCACCACCTTCTGAAGGGCAACTAGGGTTGGGCAATAAATGCTGGCCTAACCAGCGACACCCACATCCTGTAAATGAATAAAAGGGGGATATTTGCATGCAAAGTGCAGCCAGTTACATTACAGCTAATATTTTTCTTACATTTTCATCAGCTTCAACATTCTTATATTGTAACATTCTTTTTATTGTCCTAAACATTAATTTTATGAATAAGAGTTTGTGTAAAGTTTTAAGCTTTTATCATGAGTTTTCACACAGCCAGCTAACACCCACTTACCTGCTGCAGTCACTCAAATGTGAGCTGGACCTATTCCATATTCCGCACGGTTTCGGTTTACGATAATGCTTTTTTTTAATGGTAGATAGAAGATACCCTATGGTTTTGTCTTTTCAAATATTCTTACTCAAGATTATGTCAACCTTGGAATCTTACGCCTCATTTATGAGTCCTTAACAATTATTTTTCAATAGATCTCAGAAGAAATGTGGGAAGCAATCCCAACATTTTCTGCACAATTTAAAGATGGCTGTAGACTTTTAAAAAAATTGTTTTTCAGTGTTCAGTGGACTCGGGCCTGATTCCAACAGATTACAAAATAGCCAATAAGGCTCCCATCTTCAAAAAAGGGCTGGGAGATAAACTATCAATTTATGGTAGTCTGCTGAGCCTGAGTATTGCTGTTCGGGAAGTGTTTGAAAGTATACTGCAGGATGAAATAAGGGAACGTTCTGAGTGGGCATGAGCTAATCTCAGGCAACCAGCATGATTTTAAGAGTGGGCGGTTTTGCTTGACTAAGTTATTTGATTTCTTTGAGGAGACGGAAGACGCAGTAAGTAGGGGACAGAGAGTGGATGTTATCCATCTGAATTTCAGGAAGGCATTTGACAGTGTTCACAGAATTGACTCTGACATAAAATTCAAGTCTGTGGAAAGTTGGAATTGTATTAAAATAGATCCACAAATGCTGGTTGGTAAATACAACAGGTAGAAGTGTACGGGTAGGTATCCAGTTGACAGCGCCACCACCGACGAGGTTCAGTGTAAGATTGCTGTTGTTTATAACTTTTATCAACAATTTCGAGGAATACATTGTGTTAAAAGTGTCTAAATGGTCAGGCACTATCATATTAGGAGCAGCAGCAAATAATAAATTTCAGTGTGGACAAATTCAAAAAGATGTTGACAAAGAACTAATAGATTTAATTTAATATGGGGAAATTATTATATTGGCAGAGGTAAGATTGATGTAGAATGTATGTTAAATGGGAGTGAATTTTATGTATCGACAAAGAGAGATCTTGCATTTTAGTGGACAGGTCATGAAAACCATCCGTACAGTGTTTCCAGGCTGTTGAAAAAAATTCCAGCAAAGGGTAGAAATTCAGAAAGGTAACTTATAATGGTAAAATATGAGCAAAATGCTGCGGATGCTGGAAATTTTAAATAAAAACAAAGTGGTAGAAATAGTTTGCTGGTCTGATAATATCTGTGGAGAGAGAAACAGAGGGCTGAATTCTCCCATTTTGAGACAAAGTGCCGGGGTGGGAGTAGGAACGAGGGTGTTTCCCCTTTTGAGGTTGGCATGAAAACACACCACATCTTCCAGCCCCAACCTCATTATTTATGCGCCTGGGTGGTTTACACCACATTCAGTGGTGGGGCAGGCCTGATGGCGCATAGTCTGTTGGCATGTCCGTGTGCCATATTGAAAAGGCGCCCAACATCACTGGCTCACTATTAAAGAAAGAAAGTAGACTTCCTAAAAATAAAGATAGATCTCCGGGAGCTCTCCGAAACCGGAGGATGGACCTCCTGAGAATGAAGATGGATATCCAGGAACATTCTGAGGCTGGACGTTGAACCCCATCCAGGACACCTAATCTGGAAGGTCCACCTGCAGATGCATTCCCGACCCACTGCTGTGATGTTGCTGGATCCAGGGTTGCAGGTGCCCTCCACCTCGAACTCCGGAGGCAGCCCCAGGCATTGTTCAAGAGTCCTGACATCTGCACGCCACCTTGTTCCGAACGTGTTTCATGCCAGCATATTTTCCTCCCGTCATCGCAGAGAATCTGGCATGGAGGGAGTGGGTCAAGTCTTCATCCCCGAATGCAAATGAGGTTCACATTGGCCTTTGGCAGGTTTTCTGAGCCAAGGAAACACCATTGCCTTTGACAGCACCAAAAGATATTGCCAGCCAATGGCAATATACATCCGCTGCCGGAGAACCCGCCGCTGGGGGTGGGGTACAAGCAGATCCTGGCTATTAACTCTGTTCCTCTATCTACAGGTGCGATCGGATCTGTTGAGTTTTTTAATTTTAAAACTGTATTATTGGTGCAACTACATCTGGAGTGCTGTGTGCAGTTGTGAACTCCAATATGTAAAATGCTTATCAATTGTTTGAATTGTAGCGAGAAAGCTGATCCTGGAACATAAGGAAAACTTAAACTAAATAATGTGGAAGAACTAATTACATTTACAAGCCGAGATTTGGGGATTGGTAGTAAACGAACGACATTCACTTGTTCATCTTGATGATAGCTACCCAGAAAGGTTTTGGTAGGAGAGTCACTCAAACCGTTGTCTGAGCCAGCAAGCCAGCCGTTACAGAGAAATTGTGGCAACTCTGAGCAGGACAAGAAGCAGGTAGGCTGTTCATCCATCCAATCAGATTGAATAATTCTCACTGAGACACAAGGGGCGGGATTCTCCGCGAACCAGCGGGCCGGGCCACTCCGGCACTGAGGAGTGGCGTGAACCACTCCGGCATCGGGCCGACCCGAAGGTGCGGAATCCTCTACACCTTCAGGGACTAGGCCGGCGACGGAGTGTTTGGCGCCGCGCCAGCCGGCGCGGAAGGGCTTGGCGCCACGCCAACTGGCCTGCCAGCCGTCGCGAGTTGGCGCATGCACGGGAGCGCCAGCGTGTGCTGGCGTCATCCCAGCGCATGCGCAGGGGGGTTCTTCTCCACACCAGCCATGGCAGAGGTTGACAGCGGCCGGTGCGGAGGGAAAGAGTGCCCCGACGGCACAGGCCCGCCCGCGGATCGGTGGGCCCTGATCGCAGGCCAGGCCACCGTGTTGGCACCCCCCGGGGCAAGATCCCCCCGCGCCCCCCCGAGGACTCGGCAGGCCGCCCGTGGAGCCAGGTCCTGCCTGTAAGGATCTGCTGTGATTTATGCCGGCGGGACCCGCCGAAATCGGGCGGCCACTCGGCCCATCACAGGCTGGAGAATCGCCTGGGGGGGCCGCTGCCAGCAGACGCCGATCGGCACGCTGCGATTCCCGCACTCGCCAAAAACTCGCCGGAGAATTCGGCAGCCGGCGGGGGCGGGATTCACGCCGCTCCCCGGCGATTCTCCGACCCGGCTGGTGGTCGGAGAATTCCGCCCCTGGTGTGGGTTTCTTCATCGGCTGACGTCGGAGTCGGGAAACGCGATTGGGCGAAGAATCGGTTTTGACGCCAAAATAGTGGCTGGCACCGGTTTCACACCAATTCCCGATTCTCTGGTGCCTCAACAGCAGCATCAATGCATTCCACTCCGCACATACAGTAAACGCCTTAGCCCCTATCACTAAACTGTGCCCTGCACCCATGCCAACGTAACTGGTGTCTACTTTTCTGTGGTAGACACTATGTCCAGGTGAATCTAACGCTATGTCTATGTGGATCTCCAGATGGTACAGCAGGAGTAGAGGCGGCCTGCTTTGAGTCCTGCCCTGTGACCTGGGTCCCGTTTGGTTGCCATCTTCTGGGGCGACCAGGTCTGGATGGGCACGGCTTCTGGTGCCAACCTGTTCTTCCTTGCTGCCCACCAGATGCGCCATGGAAGGGAGGGGGGTTCCAAGGTGCTGCGGTGTTTCAGCACCTCCTCTGCGGGAGTCACCGGCAGGGCCCCATCACCTCCTCCTCTCTTGGGGTGCCCGAAGGCCCCTGAGCTACTCCATAGGATGGGGATGAAAGCGGAGCCATCCCCTAAAGCACCCCTGCCACCTAGCACTGCCAGTCTTGAAGACCTGCTGCAGTCTCAACCAGGGTCTGCAATCTGGCGTCATGGAGCACAGGGCGTGGACCACCTTCATCTGGGACTGCGCCACATCACGCTGCAACTGTGCCACATCAGCCAGTGACTGCGACATCTCCCTCTGGCATTGGGCCACCTCCCTCTGCATCTGTGCCACGTGGGCCAGTACCTGGGCAATGCCGCCAACATGCTCAGCCATGGCCCACTGTGACTGTGCCACGCTCAGGAACACCACTGCAATGTCGAGGTGGCTCTGGCACATGGCTGCCGGTGAGAGGGAAGCCCTGTCCTGGGCCTCGGCCACTGCTTGCACAGGTTGACCCAGGCCTTGGACATGCCGTTCCATAGCCAAAACCCTCGCCTCCAAGGTCTCCACCGCGGATGCCACCCATGTGTGTTGGCCAGGGTGGCATGCATGGCCGGCACCACCTCCTGCTTCTGCACACGGTTGAACTCTTCCATCTGTCCCTGCAGGTGCTGGATACCCGCCAACAACCCCTTATGTAGTCCTTCGCTCTGCAACTGCATCTCCACTGTCCGTTCCAGAAGCCTGAAATCCATCTGGATGGCAGCTAGTCCTTGCTGTCAGCCCGCCCTCTGACTGTTCCTGCCTCCACCTGATGTACTGGAGCATTTGTGTGGTGATCACCAGATAGTGTCCCAGGTACCTCTTCACTAAAGTGCCCAATCAGGGTGAGTGGCTCTGGGATGGTGGAGGGTGTTGGAGACAGCTGTGATGGGATATCAGTGTCATCCTCGGACTCGAGCTCCGGGGTGTCCTGGATCTTGGTTGATGGCTCCCTTCCGTGTGGGTATTCTTGTCGCTGATAAGCACCTGGGGCGCTGGCTCTGGCTGTGGCTAAGGCTGTGATACTGGATGTGGCTCGGGGCGGGGTACACCAGAAGGACCTGCCCCATCACCAGCACGTCCTGCAAAACAGGATGCATGATTAGACTGGGTGCCGGGAGGGAGTGGTAATGGTGGCAGTGTGTGAAGCGGGGGTGAGGAGATGGTGTGAGTGTGGGGGTGAGGCTGGTGTTGAGGGGGGAGGTGACACACATCTCAGGAGGAACCGCAAATCAGCGGGGTCTCACTTCCCTGTCTGAGGCCGATCTCCACCTCGGCGACTGCCCTTTCTTCAGGTCCACCGACTATGTCCAGGGCCCGCTGCTCTGCCATGGTGAGGGGCTGCAGGTCCGGTGGTCCCCCTTCTGTCTTCTCCCGTTCATGGCGGCATTCTCCTGGGGGGAGGGGGAACAGAAAATGCGCACTGTTAGACAGTCCAAAGCATGCAGCCCAGGGATGGATAGCTGGAGGCTTCAGTGGCCGGGCACCAGGCAATGACGGATGGTATTGGTTCCGACATGTGGAGCAGGGTGGGGGTCTGGCCGCCCTCCTGGTGGTGAGGTGTAGGATTATGGGTGTGTGCGACGGGGGGTTGATGCCAGGGGCACTATGGTGCCTATTCACCCAGGCCTCCCTGAGGGGGTCGTTCAGTTTCTTACGAACTGATGGCCGGTCTGAATCGTGTTGCTCGTGGCGCTTACTGCCTCTGCTACCTGTGTCCAGGCATGGCGCATGGCGGCGGCGGCTGGCAGCCTACTTCCTGGCCAGGGTACAGGGTGACCTGCGTCTCCCCCAAGGCGTCCAGGAGGATCTCAAGCTCGGCATCTATGAATGTCAGGCCCGATCTCCTTGCTGCCACCTTGTTGACTGGGATGGTGTGTGTGGGGAATGAAATGTGCACATACAGCTGCAGCTTGTCAGTCTCCTGAGTGTCAATTGTGAATCCGGCACCGTTTCTCATTGGAATTGATTGTGTTCCACATGGCGCCAGTGCTAGCTCCTCCATGGTTGCAGAATTGGTCCAGGTGTGGCACCAGTTTTGCTGTTGTGGAAGTCCACCAATCCTGTCTCGGAGTAAAAACGCTGGTTATTACATTGCTCAAAATCCATCAACTTGCATAAAGTTAAAATTGGGCCATGCCAAAGTGTAAAACAGGATGATAAATTAGGCTTAAATGACATGCAGTAAGTACAATAAATATTCCGAGGAAGGCTATAAAAGTTTAGGAGGCCCGAGAAGATATGTTAAATAACATTTAATTAGTTAACATAAAGTAAAGGCCGCAACGCAGTTTCCAACTCAAAGGTCCCAGTCGGCAGTGCCGGAAATGCCAGTCTCAGTCTGGGAAGGCTTTTGAAGGGCGAGTTTACAAACCCCGGCTGGGCAGGCCTCCACCCACTGGCGGGGAAGCTCCCATTCTACCAGTTCAATGGGGAGATCGATTGATATGCACACATGGGTCTCTTGAAGATCATTATAAAGGCAAATGTTTATAGGCAGAAAACATTACCAGTCTTTCAGATTCAAGTATATCAGCAAAGTCTGCATTCCATGGAGGAACCAGGTATCTCTGACAACAACTTCTAGATTTTCATGTTAGATGGGGTTACGGGGATAGGGTGGAGGTATGGGCTTAGGTAGTGTGCTCCTTCCAAGGGATGGTGCACACTCAATGGGCCAAATGGCCTCCTTCTGTACTGTAAATTTTATGATTCTATGAAATGTCTAATCCCACAATAATCCATAGAATCCCTCCAGTGTAGAAGGAGGACATTTGGTCTATCGAGCCTACACCGACCCTCTGAAAGAGCACCCTACCTCATCCCATTCCCCTGGCCTAATCCCCGTAACCACATCTTTGAATATTAAGGGACAATTTATCATGGCCAATCTACCTAACCTGCACATCTTTGGACTGTGGGAGGAAACCCGAGCACCCAGAGAAAACCCATGCAGACACGGGGAGACTGCAATTTCCACACAGATAGTCACCCAAGGCCGGAATTGACCCCAGTCCCGAGCGCCGTGAGGCAGCACTGTCAACCACTGTGCCACCGTGCCACCCACAGTTGAGCATTGTTTAGTATTTCTAGAGGGTGACAGAGAAAAGAATGGGATTAAAGTAGACCGATATCTGTGTTCCAATTCTTTCCACACTTGGGCAATTAATCTAAAGTAGACAAGGAAATTGTTGATGCTTTAGTCCTGATGCTGCATTCAAACATTTTGGACATGTAATTATTTAAGAAGGGTGTTTAGCCTTCTCGTCTAAAATTAGTTGAGGGGATGGTATCGAATCTATTCTTGGATACAAAGTGACTGAGCATTTAAAAAAATGTCAGCAGGGAGCCTATGTAGATTTGTAACACGTTGAATTTTTTGAGGAAGTATCTGATGTGTTCGAGGAGGGGTGGGATTTTCCAGTCCTTTCCACTGGCGGAATCTTCCGGTCCCGCTGAAGGCTCCTCCATGGAATGCAGACATTGCTGATATACTTGGTCATGTTTTTTACATTTGGTTTTCTGTCTAAAACCATTTCCCTTTATAATAGCTCTCACGAGACCAATGGAGCTTCCCATGGGAGTCATAGAATATGAATTTCCCCGCCAACGAGCGGAGGCCCGCCCACCTGAGGCCTGTGCGTGCAATGCAGATCAATACAGAAGAATTTTAACCCCTTCAGCACTCACTGAATAACTAATGCTTTTAAAACTAATTCCAAAGTAATGTCTGAAACTACACCCTTTCAACACCCCTGAACAAAATGGGCCCAACCCAATGGGGCGGAGAGGGTTAACATGCCCATCGCCCCCAAGGATTGCTGCACATGGTTTCACTCTCCAAATCCTTATCCCAGGCTGAGAAAATTCCCATCTGATGGGAATGGGGACAGGAATCCTGCAGTGGGCACGTGGCCACTATTTATTAAAGCATGCCATGCCTTTGTTCAGACACAGATGGAAATATGAACCACAGAGTTCAGCAGAGTATTTGTCCATGTGATATAAAGGAAAAATGGCAATATCTAGGATTCTGAAATTAAGAGCATAAAATTCTGCAAATACACCACTTATCCGTCGGCAGAAAATAGAGGGTAACATTTTACATATGGAGCCTTCATTAGAAGTGAATAATGAAATGAAGTGAACAAAGTGAAAAATGGTTGCAGTAGCGAGAGAGCGATAATGGGTGGAATATTTAAATAGGTTTATTGAAAAGCAGTAATGAAGTGGAAAGTGGTTGAAAATGTATGGAAATCATCCCAATGAGACAGTAAAAATTCACGGAAAGAACTGAAGTAGTGAGAAAAGTTGCAAATGATGGAAATCTGAAATAAAACAGAAAATGTTGGAACGTGATGAACTTACTGAGCTTTGAGATGATTGATGGAGTTGAGAGGGTAATTAGAAAAAGATCTATTTCCTCGATCAGGGATGTCCAAAACAAGGAGATGGAATCTTATTATTAGAGCTGGGCCATTCGGGGATAGTATCAGAACGCAATTGTTCATGGAAATGGCTGTCAAAATCTTCAACTCTCAACCTGAAAAAGCTTGCTGAGGCTTTGAAAATGTGAAAGCTGTGATTTATACACTCTGTAGACCAGGGTATTGATGGTTATGCAACCAAATCAGGTAGATGGATATAGCATATGGATCAGCTGTAATCAATTTTCACGGTTGAACAAGCTTGAGGGGCTGAATGGCTTGCTCCCATCTCTGCAGAAAACCAGAGGCACCCAAAAATACATGCTTCCTGATGAGGGATTTAGTGTAAAAATGGTTTTGACTTTTAATGACAATGCTGTCAGGATGAATCGCAGTGCTTGATGGCCATTGTATTGGAATTACTTTTGTAAATCATTTGGTTTTGCTCTCTCTCCCTTTAAACCCAGCTCCTTGACCAAGCTTTTGGTTATCCTACATAATTTCTCGTTCTTTGGATTAGCCTCTGATGTGGGGCAGGATGTTTGTTTTCTATATCGGATGTGCTTTATAAATGCAACTGCTTGTTGTTAAGAGGATACTTCCTGTGCGCAACCAATACTTGGACCCAAGTTTTTTTTTACCTGATTCAATCTAATGCACTGTGGGTGTTCTTCATGTCTCTTCATTCATTCACTTCAATTTATTTTCCATCGGTGCTGGGACCCCAGCTATTCACAATATATATTAATGATTTGGATGAGGGAACAAAAATGTAACACACCAAAGTTTGCAGATGATACCAAATTAGGTGGGAGGGTGAATTGTGATGAGGATGCAGGGATCCTACAGCAAGATCTGGACAAGTTGGGCGAGTGGGCAAACCAATGACAGATGCAGTATAATTTGGATAAGTGTGAGGTTATTCATTTTGGAAGCAAAAACAGGAAGGCAGATTACTACATGAATGGTTGTAAATTGGGAGAGGGGAGTGTGCACCGGGACCTGGGTGTCCTTGTGCACCATTCGCTGAAGGTAAGCATGCAGGTGCAGCAGGCGGTAAAGAAGGCTAATGGTATGTTGGCCTTCATTGCAAGAGGTTTCGAGTATAGAAGCAGGAATGTATTGCTGCAATTGTACAGTGCCTTGGTGAGGCCACACTTGGAGTATCGTGTGCAGTTTTGGTCTCCTTCTCTGAGGAAGGATGTTCTTGCTCTCGAGGGAGTGCAGCAAAGGTTCACCAGACTGATTCCCGGGATGGCGGGACTGTTATAGGAGAGGTTGACTAGGTTGGGATTGTTTTCGCTGGAGTTCAGAAGAATGAGGTGGGATCTCATAAAGACGCATAAAATTCTAACATGACTAGACAGGGTAGATGCAGGGAAGATGTTACCAATGACAGGTGTGTCCAGAACCAGGGGTCACAGCCTGAGGATTCAGGGTAAACCATTTCGGACAGACATAAGGAGACACCTCTTCACACAAAGAGTGGTGAGCCTATGGAATTCATTACCACAGGAAGTAGTCGATGCTAAAACCTTGAATATATTCAAGAGGCAGCTGGATATAGCACTTGGGAGAATGGGATCAAATGCTATGGGGAGAAAGCAGGATTTGTCATTTGAGTTGGATGATCAGCCATGATCGTGATGAATGGGGAAGCAGGCTCGAAGGGCCAAATGGCCTCCTCCTGCTCCTATCTTCTATGTATCTATGTATGTATCCTCATTTTAATCACTTAACCAGCCTGGATCCTTTTGTAGGCTATTTCTGTCAGTTATGTCACTCACAAACCTTTGTAACACAGCATTATTAGTACATTTAAAATCAATATCCATGTTGTCTAAGAGTAGAGATCCAGGAACCCTGAATAAACCCTTTGAGACACCATCACCAGAAAAGGATGACATAAAAAATGATGAAGAGGGAGAAATTAGAAAATGAGAGTTAACTCACATTAAATATAAAAACAGAAGGCAAGAGTTTCTATGTATATATATATATGTATATATATGTAAAGTATAAAAAGGAAGAGAGTAGCTAAAGTCATTTGTCACTTGGAGGATTAGCATGAGGAATTAAAGGAAACAAAGTAAGGGACTTTGAAAACGTATTTCTAGTACCTGTAGTGATGGTGGAAAACACAACATACATCTGAAGAATCGTGAAAAATCATAGGGCAAAAGGGAGGGAGGAACTTACTACAGTCATGACAGTGATAGGGAAACTAATGGGACTAAAGGCAATCAAGTCCCTTGGATCGAATGGCCTGCATCTTAGGGTCTGAAAAGAAGTGGTGATAAAGATAGTGGATACATTGGTTGTATTCTTACAAAATTTCCTCGATTTTTAAAAGTCCCAGCTGACTGGAAAACCGCAAATATAAAACCTCTAATCAGGAAAGGAGGGAGACAGAAAACAGGAAACTATAAATCAGTTAGCTGAACATCTGTCATTGGGAAAATGCTGGAATCTATTATTAAGGAAAGTAACAGAATATTTAGAGAATCATAATTCATTTCATGAAAGAGAAATTTAGTTTGATAAATCTATTAGAGTTTTTTGAGGATGTAGCGAATAGGATGGATAAAGGGGGACCAGTAAATGTGGTCTACTTGGGGTTTCAAAAGGCATTTGATTCAGTGCCACGTTAAAGGTGATGGCAGAAGGGCTCATGGTGTAGTGTGACGGTTGAGGAGTATTTATCTAAGATCTGCCTGAGTAGTCGAGGTTGTAAGCTACAAGGTCTTGTTTATATCTAAAGTAAGACTCGCTATATGGGAGATCTAATTATAGTATACACAATGTGCCTTGCGTTCACTACCTTCAGTGCACAGGAGAGACCGTGCCTTAGATGACTATCTTATCCTTAACGTGACTAAATATTCCTGAGAGCTAGGCATGGGCACGTGGCCCTCCAGATAGCCTCAGAGGGTGAGAATATGATGAGTTTTAGTTAAATGTCACTCTTATTTATTGAAATAGACACGGATCTGTATGGTAAAATATATACGCAATTTATTTAAAGAAAAAACGGTAATACAAGTGTTTTGATAAATGATACAGCTTGACAGATACAGGATACGTGATGAGTTAGCCTCTGAGCTTCTTTAACTACATATTTGCTGAAACTATTAACATCTCATACTCACATCGACTAGTAGTTCTCGGAGCTCGATACTCAATCAAGAGCAGAGCTCAACGAGTCGATATTGCAGTTTAAATACCCAGTAATATGCTAAACAGCTCTCCAAGCGAAACTCGAACATTCGCAGCTTTTGCTTGAATATTTATCTTGTTTTTACACTCAGGGAGAGCTAGGGAGTTCAAGGGGAGTTTTAGCATAGCCCCTTCTTTTGAAAAACAAGTTAACTCCCCACAGTTATTTCGAGACAAAGGATAGTCTCTCTCTTGGTTGGCAAGGCCTTAATTTCAGGGAGGCCTATCAGGGCACCTGTTTCTAAAGATACGAGGTTGATACCTCCGGTAGCTATCTTTAGAAAAACACCAGCCTCCCTTCTTGGCAGGGTCTCTTGCCAATCAGTCGCCTCCCTTAGTGGCAAGGCCACCAGACTTAATGAGTTCACTGCATCTGTAACTCTTACAAAGTTAATACATATTAAAAAAAACATTATTGCAATAAGTAATGGTTTACATTGATAATGAACTCACCAATCATCAGTTTTTAGTGTAGGGTTAAATACATGATTTAATATAGCATCAGCTCTGATCAACTTTTAATATAAAGTGAATATACGATTTAATATAAAATCAGTTCTGATCAGCCTTTAATATAGGTGGATACCGCCACAGTAGGGAGTAATATATTATCGGTAGAGGCTGTAACACTATCCCTAACAGCACTATAGATATACCTACACCACATGGACTGCAGCAGTTCAAGGAGGCAGCTCACCACTACCTTCTCAGGAGCAATTAGGGATGGCAAATAAAGGGCAGCATGGTGGCGCAGTGGGTTAGCCCTGCTGCCTCACGGCGCCGAGGTTCCAGGTTCGATCCCGGCTCTTGGTTACTGTCCGTGTGGAGTTTGCACATTCTCCCCGTGTTTGCGTGGGTTTTGTCATAATATACACCAGTATATCATGGTGCAGACACACACTGAAGGACACACAGTGGGACCAATCAACATACACAACACCGCAGCCAATCACCAGTGAGAGCACACGCACTATAAAGACAGGGGGCATCAGAGTTCCCGCTCATTCGAGTAGCAGCTAGCTAGGAGCACAGAGCTCACAGCCTGCGACACAGACATTCAACATGTGCTGAGTGCATCAACTGGTTAGGACAAGGCAAAGGTCTTTAGTTAAAGCTAGTATCGTATTTACCCACAGTTCAAGTATGTTTAAATAGTTAACCTTTTAATAAAATAGTGTTGCCCTACTTCAAGTGTTGGTGACTTGTATGTGATCCAGAACACCCAACACATCAGGTTTCGCCCCCATAACCCAAAGATGTGCAGGCTAGGTGGATTGGCCACGCTAAATTGCCCCTTAATTGGAAAAAAATAATTGGGTACTCTAAATTTTTTAGAAGAAAAGAAAAGGGATGGGCAATAAAAGTACAGGCATTGCCAGTGCTCCTGTCCTGTGAAAATAATTAAGAAAAGGAATAAATGGGTTGTTTTCGCGTTGGCAAAAGGTAACTTGTGGAGTGCCACAGGGATCAGTCTAGGGCCTCAACAATTTACACAATGTGTTAATAACTTGAATGAAGGGGCAGACTGTATTGTAGACAAATTTGCCGATGATACAAAGATAGGTGGAAAAACAGGTTGTGAGGATGCACAGAGTCTGTGAAGGGAAATTCGATCGGTTAAGTGAATGGGCATATATTTGGCAGATGGAGTACACCAAGGGAAAATGTGAGGTTGAATAGAAAACAAAACAATTATTTAAATGGAGAGTCTGCAGAAATCTGCGGTACAGAGAGATCTGGTTGTCCTTGAATATGAATCACAAAAAGTTAGCATCCAATTGCAGCAAAAAATTAGGACGGCAAATAGAATGTTGGTCTTCATTGTAAAGAGGATGGAGTATAAAAGTAGGGAAGTCTGTACAGATTATTGGTGAGAGCACATTTGGAGTATTGCATGAGGTTTTGGTCTTTTAATGTACTTCCATTGGATACAGTTCAGAGAAGGGTCACTTGGCTGATTCCTGAAATGAACGAGTTTTCTTATGAGGAAAGGTTGATCAGATTGGGCCCATTTTCATTGAGGTTTAGAAGAAGTAGTGGGAATCTTATTTAATATATATGATTCTGAGGGGGCATCATTGAATAGAGGCTGAGAGGATACTTCCCATTGTGTGGCGTCTAGAACATCAAAATAAGGAAACTGCTATTTAAGACAGAGCCAAGAATTTTTTTCTCTCAGAGGGTCTTTAGTGTTTGCAGTTGTCTACTTCAGCAAGTAGTGTGTTGAACATAGTGAAGGCTGAGTTAGACTGATTTTCGATCTACAACAGAGTAAAGGGTGATGGAGGGACAGTGGGAAAGTGGAGTGAAGGCCGCAATCAGATCAGCCACAATCTAATTGAGTGGTGAAGCAAGTTTGAGGGACCTATTGATTTATGATATGTTCTGTTTCCCAGTCAGATACCTTTTTGTTCCATTATCCACCTGCTGATTTTAATGTTACATCAAATTGTAATCCAATTAGTTAATGCTGCATATTGCAAGACCTTGGCCTGGATACTCCGCCGACCCCCCGTCGGGTCGGAGAATCGTTTGGGGGGGGGGGGGGGGGGGGGGCAGCGTGAATCCCATCCCGCCGCTCCGACGCTGGCTCCCGAATTCTCTGGTGCTGTTTTCTTGGCAAGGGCGGGGATCACGTCGCGCTGGGCGGGGGCCGTTGGTAGCGGCCCCCCAGCGATTCTCTGGGCCCCGATGGGCCGAGCTGCCGCCTGTTTTTGGCCGTTCCCGCTGGCGTGAAATACACAAGGTCCGTACCGGCGGGACCTGGCTCTGAGGGCGGCCTGCGGAGTCCTCGAGGGGGCGTGGGGTGATCTGACCCGGGGGGGGTTTAGGGTCCCCCACAGTAGCCTGGCCCGAGGGCGGGCCTGTGCCGTGGGGGCACTCTTTCCCTCCGCGCCGGCCTCTGTAAAGCTCCACCGTGGCCGGCGCGGAGAAGAAAGCCCCTACGCATGTACAGGGATCACGCCAGCGGTTCTGCGCATGCGCAGAACACGCTGGCGCTCCCGCGCATGCTCCAACTCGCGTCGGCTGGCGGAGGCCCTTCGGCGCCGGTTGGTGCGGCGCCAACCACACCAGTGCCAGCCTAGCCCCCGGACGTGCGGAGGATTCCGCAACTTCTGGGCGGCCCAACGCCAGAGTGGTTCACGCCACGCTTTGGCGCTGATACGGCCCGCCCGCTAGTTGGGGGAGAATCCCGGCCCTTGTTTATTGAAAACTTAATGTGTAGAATATTGTAAATCCTCTGCACGACACCCAACTTGTTGTGAATTTCTCACAAGGGTAACATGCATCCCGCACTCTGCACTGAAAGAGGGGAGGTTGTGTTAGTGCTGAGGGCAAGAGATAGGTTTTCTGTGAAACTGGAAAATTGACTAATTTTCTCAGAGTGGGCCTATCGAGCACAGCTGTTGTTTTTCTCTTCAGCAATGCCAGTTAATGCCAGGAAAGTAATTGAGAAGCATTGCGTCACAGATCAGTTCTAAGTTTGAAATGATGCTGCCCGTGTGGGTGAACACCACCAAGATCTTACAAGATGCTTCAGGCCATTTTTCCCTGTTCTCAATGGCAAACTAACGTGTCTCAAACTCTCCAATTCAATGCTACTCTTAATTTATGCTTTTTTTTGATATTTGCATTTCATAGCGTCCAACATTCAGAATGGCCCCTATATTTATATAATTTTTAAAATATTTCCAAGAGCCCCATCGACATTTTCATTCATTTACTGCAGAATTCTAGAATGTGTGTCATTTAATTGTGTGCCCTTTAGACAATGGAGTCCCAATTTTGCTTCTTTTGCTCACGTCTGCTGTGAAGACTGGCATGGCAAATTAACAACACACATCTTTCACTCTCTCATTCTCTCCAATATTCTTGTTGTATCCATTTAAAAAATATATATATTTTATTCAAGTTTTTTGGCCAAACATAACAAAACGTAGTGTTTCTTTTACACAGCAATAAAGCAATATAAATAACCGTGGCCAGTTTTAAACAAATAAATAAGTAATATATAAACAAAAACAAAAAACAAAACTAAATGGCAACTGCCTTGTCCAAAATAAATACTCTCCAAAAAATACAGTCCAGCAATCCAATATACAATTACAGAGACCAAATACCTATACATATACAATAACATCCCTGAGAGTCCATCCGATTCCTCCCCCCCCCCCCCCCTCCCCCCCCTCCCCCCTGGGTTGCTGCTGTTATCTACTTCTTTTCCATTCCCTCTATCTTTCTGTGAGGTAGTCGACGAACGGTTGCCACCGCCTGGTGAACCCCTGAGCCGAACCCCTTAACACGAACTTAATCTGTTCTAACTTTCTGAACCCTGCCATATCGTTTATCCAGGTCTCCACCCCCGGGGGTTTGGCTTCCTTCCACATTAACAATATCCTGCGCCGGGTTACAAGGGATGCAAAGGCCAACACGTCAGCCTCTCTCGCCTCCTGCACTCCCGGCTCTTCTGCAACCCCAAATATAGCCAACCACCAGCTTGGTTCGACCCGGACCCCCACCACCTTCGAAAGCACCTTTGCCACCCCCACCCAGAACCCCTGTAGTGCCGGGCATGACCAGAACATGTGGGTGTGATTCGCTGGGCCTCTCGAGCATCTCGCACACCTATCCTCTACCCCAAAAAATTTACTAAGCCGTGCTCCAGTCATATGCGCCCTGTATAGCACCTTAAATTGTATCAGGCTTAACCTGGCACATGAGGACGATGAGTTTACCCTATGTAGGGCATCAGCCCACAGCCCCTCCTCAATCTCCTCCCCCAGTTCTTCTTCCCATTTCCCTTTCAGCTCATCTACCATGATCTTCCCCTCGTCCCTCATCTCCCTGTATATGTCCGCCACCTTACCGTCCCCAACCCATGTCTCTGAGATCACTCTATCCTGCACTTCCTGCGTCGGGAGCTGCGGGAATTCATTCACCTGTTGCCTCGCAAAAGCCCTCAATTGCATATACTGAAATGCATTCCCTTGGGGCCACCCATATTTCTCCGTCAGCGCTCCCAGACTCGCAAACGTCCCATCTACAAATAGATCTCTTAATTGTACTACCCCAGCTCTTTGCCATGCTCCAAATCCCCCATCCATTCTCCCCGGAACGAACCTATGATTGTTTCTTATCGGGGACCGCACCGAAGCTCCCGTCCATCCCCTTTGCCATCTCCACTGCCCCCAAATTCTCAATGTAGCCATCACCACCGGGCTTGTGGTGTATTTCTTTGGTGAGAACGGCAACGGCGCCGTCACCATTGCTTGCAGACTAGTCCCCCTGCAGGACGCCCTCTCCAATCTCTTCCACGCCGCTCCCTCCCCTTCTCCCATCCAATTACACACCATTGAAACATTGGCGGCCCAGTAGTACTTACTTAGGCTCGGTAGTGCCAGCACCCCCCTGTCCCTACTACGCTGCAAGAATCCCCGCCTCACTCTCGGGGTCTTCCCAGCCCACACAAAACTCATAATGCTCTTCTCAATTCTTTTGAAAAAAGCCTTCGTGATCACCACCGGGAGGCACTGGAACACAAAAAGGAATCTCGGGAGGACCACCATTTTAACCGCCTGCACCCTACCTACCAACGACAGGGACACCATGTCCCATCTCTTGAAATCCTCCTCCATCTGTTCCACCAACCGTGTTAAATTAAGCCTATGTAATGTACCCCAATTCTTGGCTATCTGGATCCCCAGGTACCGGAAGTCCCTTGTTACCTTCCTCAACGGTAAATCCTCTATCTCTCTGCTCTGCCCCCCTGGGTGCACCACAAATAGCTCACTTTTCCCCATGTTCAGTTTATACCCTGAAAAATCCCCAAACTCCCCAAGTATCCGCATTATCTCTGGCATCCCCTCCGCCGGGTCCGCCACATATAGCAACAAATCATCCGCATACAGAGATACCCGGTGTTCTTCTCCCCCCCCCCTAAGTACTCCCCTCCACTTCCTGGAACCCCTCAGTGCCATGGCCAGGGGTTCAATCGCCAATGCAAACAATAACGGGGACAGAGGGCATCCCTGCCTCGTCCCTCTATGGAGTCGAAAATAGTCAGACGCCTGTCCATTCGTGACCACGCTCGCCATCGGGGCCCTATACAGCAACTGTACCCACCTGATATACCCGACCCCAAAGCCAAATCTCCTCAACACCTCCCACAAATAATCCCACTCCACTCTATCAAATGCTTTCTCGGCATCCATCGCCACCACTATCTCCGCTTCCCCCTCTGGTGGGGGCATCATCATTACCCCTAGCAGCCTCCGTATATTTGTATTTAGCTGTCTCCCCTTAACAAACCCAGTTTGGTCCTCATGGACCACCCCCGGGACACAATCCTCTATCCTCATTGCCATTACCTTGGCCAGAATCTTAGCATCCACATTCAGGAGGGAAATGGGCCTGTATGACCCGCATTGCAGCGGGTCTTTTTCCTTCTTTAGGAGGAGCGATATCGTTGCCTCTGACATAGTCGGGGGCAGCTGCCCCCTTTCCCTCGCCTCATTAAAGGATCTCATCAGTAGCGGGGCCAGCAAGTCCAAATATTTCTTATAGAATTCAACTGGGAATCCGTCTGGTCCCGGGGCCTTCCCCGCCTGCATGCTTCCAATCCCTTTCACTACTTCCTCCGTCTCAATCTGTGCTCCCAGCCCCACTCTCTCCTGTTCCTCCACCTCAGGAAATTCCAGCTGATCCAGAAAGCACAACATTCTCTCCTTCCCGTCCGGGGGCTGCGCTTCATATAATCTTTCATAAAATGCCTTGAACACTCCATTCACTCTCTCCGCTCCCCGCTCCATCTCTCCCTCCTCATCTCTCACCCCCCCTATCTCCCTCGCTGCTCCCCTTTTCCTACTCGCCTTCTCCCCATATTCGTACTGTACACCCTGTGCCTTCCTCCATTGTGCCTCTGCCTTACCCGTAGTCAACAAGTCAAATTCTACATGTAGCCTTTGCCTTTCCCTGTATAGTCCCTCCTCCGGTGCCTCCGCGTATTGTCTGTCCACCCTCAGCAGTTCTTTCAACAACCGCTCCCTTTCCCTACCCTCCTGCTTTCCTTTATGTGCCCTAATATATATCAGCTCCCCTCTAACCACTGCCTTCAGTGCCTCCCAGACCACTCCCACCTGTACCTCCCCATTATCATTAATTTCCAAGTACCTTTCAATACACCCCCTCACCCTTAAACACACCCCCTCATCTGCCAATAATCCCATGTCCATTCTCCAGGGTGGAAGCTGTTGTTTTTCTTCCCCTATCTCCAGGTCCACCCAGTGTGGAGCATGATCCGAGATGGCTATAGCCGTGTTCTCCGTCCCCGTCACCTTTGGGATCAGTGCCCTTCCCAAAACAAAAAAATCTATTCGTGAAAATACTTTATGTACATAGGAGAAAAACGAAAACTCCTTACTCCTAGGTCTACTAAATCTCCAGGGATCTACTCCTCCCATCTGCACCATAAAATCCTTAAGCACCCTAGCTGCAGCCGGCCTCCTTCCGGTCCTGGACCTCGATCTGTCCAGCCCTGGGTCCAGCACCGTATTAAAGTCTCCACCCATTACCAACTTCCCCACTTCTAGGTCCGGGATTCGTCCTAACATATGCCTCATAAAATTGGCATCATCCCAGTTTGGGGCATACACGTTCACTAATACCACCGCCTCCCCTTGCAATCTGCCACTCACCATCATGTATCTGCCCCCACTATCCGCCACTATAGTCTTTGCCTCAAACATTACCCGCTTCCCCACTAGTATGGCCACCCCCCTGTTTTTTGCATCTAGCCCCGAATGAAACACCTGCCCCACCCATCCTTTGCGAAGTCTAACCTGGTCTGTCAGCTTCAGATGCGTCTCCTGAAGCATAACCACATCTGCCTTAAGTTTCTTTAGGTGTGCGAGTACCCGTGCCCTCTTAATCAGCCCGTTCAGCCCTCTCACATTCCACGTGATCAACCGGGTTGGGGGGCTCTTTATCCCCCCCCCCCTCCTTGACGACTAGCCATTTCCTTTTTCAATCCAGCTCCTCAACCGGTTCCCACGTAGCTGTACCCCCCCCAGGCGGCGCCCCCCCGCCCTGACCCCCCCTCCCATACCAGCTCCCCCTTCTCCCCAGCAGCAGCAACCCAGTTAACCCCCCCCCCCCCCGCTAAATCCCAAGCTAGCGTAATTGCACCCCCCATGTTGCTCCCAGAAGTCAGCAAACTCTGGCCGACCTCGGCTTCCCCCCGTGACCTCGGCTCACACTGTGCGAGGCCCCCTCCTTCCTGTTTCCCTGTTCCCGCCATGATTACCATAGCGCGGGAACAAAGCCCGCGCTTCCCCTTTTGGCCCCGCCCCCAATGGCCGGCGCCCACAGCTCCTCATCCTCCCTCACCCCCTCCCCCACGACATGGGGAAGAGAGAGAAGTTACAGGGTCGCAGGTTTAACAATCTGGGAAGTCCTCTCTTCCCCCTTTTCCCCCCTTCATCCCACAAATTCACCCCCCCCCCACACTTTTGTCCCAAACGTTCTTTTTCTGGCCCGCTCACTCCAGCTTCTCCTCGACAATAAATGTCCACGCCTCGTCTGCCGTTTCGAAATAGTGGTGTTTCCCTAGATGTGTGACCCACAGTCTTGCCGGTTGCAACATTCCGAATTTGACCTTCCTTTTATGCAACACCGCCTTGGCCCGATTAAAGCTTACCCTCCTTCTCGCCACCTCCGCACTCCAATCTTGATACACGCAGATCAGCGCATTCTCCCACCTACTGTTCCGAGTTTTCTTGGCCCATCTGAGGACCATCTCTCTGTCCTTGTATCGGAGAAATCTCACAACTATTGCTCGAGGAATTTCTCCAGCCCTCGGTCTTCGCGCCATAACCCGATAGGCACCCTCCACCTCCAGCGGACCCGTCGGGGCCTCCGATCCCATTAACGAATGCAGCATCGTGCTCACATATGCCCCGACGTCCGCCCCTTCTACACCTTCGGGAAGACTAAGAATCCTTAAGTTCTTCCTCCTCGCATTGTTCTCCAGCACCTCCAGCCTTTCCACACATCTTTTATGTTGTGCCTCGTGGATCTCCGTTTTCACCACCAGGCCCTCTATGTCGTCCTCATTTTCAGCAGCCTTTGCCTTCACGACCCGAAGCTCCTGTTCCTGGGTCTTTTGCTCCTCCTTTAGCCCCTCAATCGCTTGTAATATCGGGGCCAACAGCTCCTTCTTCATCTCCTTTTCGAGTTCACCTACGCAACGCCGCAGGAACTCTTGTTGGTCAGGGCCCCATATTAAACTGCCTCCTTCCGACGCCATCTTGCTTTGTGCCTGCCTTCCTGGCCGCTGCTCTTGTGGATCCACCGCAATCCGGCTACTTTCCTCTCTTTTTTCCATCCGTGTCCAGGGGGGATTCCCTTCTGGATTACCGCACAGTGTTATTTGCCGTTAAAATTGCCGATGGGGCTCCTATTAAGAGCCCAAAAGTCCGTTCCACCGGGAGCTGCCGAAAAGTGCGACTTAGCTGGTCATCGCCGCACCCGGAAGTCTTCTTGTTGTATCCATAACTGATAAATTATTTGTGGACATTGCTCAGACTTTTAAGTGAGATTATGCTCTGACTCTCAAGCTCTGGTTATACAGCATGTGCTAAAAAGCAATAATTTAAAGCCACTAAATTTATTCTCAAAGCATCGCTTCCTCCAATAGGCCTAGGTGCATTGGGGAATACCATGAGGCCCTTGTGGCCTTCTTCAATGGACCAGCTGATATAATGCCAGGCTACCTAAATTGGACAATAACTCCTGGGCTGTCCAGTCCTGAAAAAAAGAAAATTGAAGCAGCAAGATTGATGCTGCAGTATCATTATTTATGATTGCAGGATTGTAACATTTTCTGTTGGAATGTGCCTGAAAGTACTCAAGTATTTTTGGAGGTTTATTGGTGCATTTGGCAGAGTTTGGTGCTGCATCATCTCCGGGATTGCAAAGGGAATAGTAATCTTCCCACTCAAAGGCTGGGAAAATATGAAGGCTGTCGTGACAATTCCTCTGGGCCTGCAGCACAAAAGGTAATACAGATGGGGCTGCAGAGAGGGCAATGTTTGCGTGTTATCCTCTAGCAAATTGGAGCTGGACTCTTCCATGGTTCTCGACATTGAC
The DNA here is from genome assembly GCF_047496885.1 of Scyliorhinus torazame. Lineage (NCBI taxonomy): Eukaryota > Metazoa > Chordata > Chondrichthyes > Carcharhiniformes > Scyliorhinidae > Scyliorhinus > Scyliorhinus torazame. The sequence continues at coordinate 112,931,680 of NC_092721.1, forward strand.
AGGAAGCTGTCTGGTAGGCCAGCCAATGTGATAGCCAGTTGGTGAGAGAATTTCACAGTCTTGGGATTGATTGATTCAGAGTGAAACGTTACAGTGCGTATCTCCTGATTGTTTTGTCAGTGTCCCTTTGTGTGTGCTCAAATAATCATCTCATCAAAGCCCTCTATCTGTATGTACTAAACCTCAATTGATACAATTAACCCAATACCCCCAGCATTTTGGTGGCATGATCATTCAACATTCTGCTGTACACTGTTGCTAACTTTGCCTTAGTTTAATTGCTCTGTTTTATTACCTTTGCTCTTGAGTCGCCAGGTATCTTTATAATACCGCCACGTGGTTCAAGTCCGAGTAATGATCAATAATCCAATACATCGATTAGTAAGATTTAAATCAAAGCACAGTTATTATACACAGTAATCACTACTCATGCACAAATTCTACGTTTAAGCTACTTCTACAACTAACAGGCCTATACTTAACTTGGAACTGGTCCACCAGGTCAGGGAAACAAATGGCCGTTCGTTCGGGTTCTGAGCCTACGGGATTTGAAGTTGGTACAGATTGATAGCTAGGAGCGCCTATCTCGTAGCGAGCGTTGAAGTAAGACTTACAGTTTCGATCAGCTGCTGAAGATTGAAGAGCTGGAGATGCGGTGGAGAAGAGAGCGATTTGAACTTGGGGCTCAATTCTTATAGTTCCCAGGGGCTTCCCGCCTTTCGGGGCGGACCCTGTACCTGGTCCCAAGTGATTGGACTTTGTCCCAATCGCTTGGTTCGATTTTCTCCAATGCTGGTGCGGTTCCCAGATCGATGGGCGGTCTTGAGGTACTCGTTCACCTCCTTTTGTAAGGGCTCCTGCTGGCGCCGAAGAGTCTGGTTTTGCTTTGTGTGTCTAAATGTTGCTTATTGTTCCCGTGGATTGCTCATTAGTATGCAGATGGCTGGTGTTTTGTTATGTTGATGGTTGCTGGTATCGATCTTGTCTGGCCTTTCCAGAGGTAAATACACAGCCAACCTGCAGCTGCTCGTTTTTGTCTTGTTGGCTGACTTTCCCATCAGCCTTTGCCGTTTGCCATTTTGAATCGGGAGTTGGACATTTTAAGTGGCTACAACACTGTCCCATGAAGATCCTCATCTGCGTTTTTGCAATAGTGCTTGATGAGTAGCAAATGAATCATCCGTTTCCCCTTGCTTGGTTGCAGACCATTAGTGTCTGGTGACTCACTACGTGGTGATCTCAACTCTATGCTGGCCTCCATAGTGATTGCAGTGCCAGTGTCTGAGCTTCTGACTGTGAGTGTCAGACCAAGAGACAGGGCCCTTTCATCATTGCTGGAGCTGCTCCACGTCCCTTCTACCTTAGGATGTTGTGGCTGAGCATGCATCAGTTCTTGGGTGTCTGAAAACAGGAAATCGGAGGGAAGATTGGTGTGAGGGAACGGTTAGTGGGGGTGCACGATGGTGGATAAGAAAGAGGTCCATGGTCATACCATCAACAGCTTTCCCAGCATGCCAGAGGGTAGGATGAGGGTGAGCTAGGAATTGAGAAGGGGAATAAGGCAGGAACATACTGTCATCCTTAGTGTTCTCCATGATATTGGATGCCATGGATTCCGTCCCATAATACAGTGGACCATCTCCTTTGCAGGGCTCAGATGATGGAGGTGTCTTCCCCCTTCAAAGGGTCTGTTCTGTTCTCTTCTAATGGGTGGGATTTTCCAAACCACCCACTCCCCAGGGTGGGTTTCCTGGCAGTGGAGGCAGCTTGCCATTGGCTGCCAGTGGGATCTTCCGGTCCCGCCAACATCTGCAATGTTTTGCATAGCTCACCCAACCAACTGCCCGGGAACCCACAGGAAGATCCCGCCAGCCAGAATCGCAGGAAAATCACACCCATTGTGTACAACCTTGTTCTGCGAGAGGGAAGAACATCATTAATTGTGTTGTACAGTGTCTGGGTGATGTGACTGCCAGCTGAATAGCTAGAACTAGCTAGAGGCAGTGCGAGATGTATATGAGGCTGGCAACATTGTTAGGTGTGTGAGGTAGTGTATCCTGCTGTTATGCTTGAATTTTGTATGCTAGGGAGTGCTACTGGGTGAGTGGTAGAGTTGTAATGGTTCATTGAACAGTGTGAGATCTAATTGAGGTATATAAGATGAGAAAAGATCTTGCAGAGCAGATGTGGAGCGGATGCTTCCTCCTGTGGGGCAATCTAGAACAAGAGGTCACAGTTTTAGGCTAAGGGGTAGCAGATTTAAAACAGATGAGCAGAAATTGCTTCTTTTAAAGGATTGTGAATCTGTGGAATTCACTACCCCAAAATGCAGTGGATGCTGGGACAGTGAGTAAATTTAAGGAGGAGGAAAACAGATCTTTAGTTAGTAATGGGTTGAGGCATTATGGAGAAAGGGGAGGGAAGTTGAGCTGAGGCCGAGAGGAGATCAATCATGATCCTAATGAATGGCGGAACGGGAAAGAGGGGCTGAATTGTTTACTCCTGCTCCTAGTTCTTAGGTTCTTATGATGGAAACTGAATGTGTTGCTCAACACTGGGTCTTCACTGTCAGTTTTTCATATTGGTTGCCTGATGAAAAACCAAACTGTCAGGGAAAGAATTCAGCCAAGGTTGTACAACTCCAGTTGAAGATACACCATTGGATGAATGATTACCACCTATTAATCAGGGACATTCACTTGTGCTTCTTAGAATTGCATTTATATAAGGGAAAGAATATAAGAACCAAATTTGGCATTTTGACTGTTATTAAAGCATAAGAAGGGCTGCTTAAAGAATTGCTTTCTTTAAGCGTATCCAGAAGAAATTTCAATAAAACTTCAATAAAAACTCATCAATTGTGTGTGACCACTGCCATCCTCTGCACTTTGTCACCATGCTTCTTCCTCCACTGTAATTGATCATCAATAGATGGGATTCAGTTCAGGAGAAATTTTATGGAGGAATTTAAAGTTATGAATGATTCTGGTAGAGTAAGTGAGAATTAAAGATATTTCCCCAGGTTGGAAAATCCATGGTGATTGGTATCATCAATTTAAAATGTTCGCAAGGAGAATGAGTAGAGAGGTTTGCAGAAAATCCTGTACACAGAAAGTTGTTGGCATATAGAATGCAGAGATCATTACTCGTTTAAGTAAATCAATAAACAAATGAAGCTCAGAAAATATACAGGGCTAGCAGGAAATTGCGAGATTGTGGAATTAGATTTTGATTGCCGTTGCAAAGAGCTGGCACTAATATAACGAGTTGAATGACCTCCTTCTGTGCTGTCATTTTATAAGACTCTTTGCTTGTGTGTTACAGGTTACCGATAGTCTTGTCAATGCTTTTGATTCTTCTCCTTTCCCCACCTGTTTAAAAAAGGGGCAGAGGTGGTTTGCTGTCTACTCTCCTGTTTAAAACATTTGACGGGCTTCGAACTAAAAGCTCATGTGCCGGTGAGGTCAAGGAGCAATTTATTCTGCCCGATTGACTTGCAAAGAATTTTGAGATAACCTACCGACGCTGTGTTCATACATGTCCCACACAGGACATGTTGTCTGCTTAGTTTCCCCCCTCCATCTCTTCTGTTCTTTTTGTTCAGTGTTATATCTTTCGATGGTTTGAATTTAGAACACAGACAGCTTGTTGCCAGATGCCCCACAGTTCACTATCCTAAGTTGGAAATTACAAGCAGTGAGACCACCATAGTACACCAGCTCCATCTCTGATCTTCCTTGTCTTGCTCTTGGGGGAAGGGGGTATTAACAACTGCCCACTTTGAAGATTTCCACATCAATTCAGTTGAGACTGGAAAATCAGATAAGTACAGAATCAAAGTAGTGAGCGCGATTTAACTAAATGAGACAAAGTCCCATAGCTAGCACGTTTAGCCACGTGTTTCCCGGTGTTCATAGTGCCGAGAAACACAAGGCTATAAAACACGACTTGTGTTTGATAAGGGGCCTCAATGGGGAACGTGCAGCCGAGGCCGCAAATAGCCTTGCTTTCTACATTGAGGAGATCCGCTCATCGGAACTCCTCAGTGTAGTGAGAGATCAGGACACCTTTTTAATTGGTGCCCTGATCGCCGAGGTGCCCAAGGTGACCCCAACACCACCACCTCCCCAAGCCCCAATGCACTACAGGAGGGTCCAACACCTGCACAGAGCACCCCCAGCCCAATCGCACCAATTCACAAAATGCCAGCTTGGCACCTGGCAGTGCCCCTGCCAGTTGGCAATGCCAGGCTGGCACCCAGGTGGCACTGCCAGGGTGACAGACTGGCACTGCCAGGGTGTGAGGCTGGTAATGTCTGTGTGCCCAGGTGGCACCAGCAGTGCCGGGGTACCACCCTGCCCAGAGGGATTGTAGCTAAGGGCCTCAGATCCCCTGGGAGACCCCCATGAGTGGAGACCAGTACTGAAGGGCGCTCACCCGAGATTTCCAAAGCAAGGGAGATTGATCCCGTTACTGGGGTAGTTCAGGAATTTGCACATTAAAGTGAGACTAGTAGTTTCACTTTAATATGCTGATTTGCTAAAAGGTGTGGGAGGAATCCACATCACAATGTCTCGCGGGGTCGTGTTAAATCATGTGAAGGGTTGTGAGCCGGAAAGATCTCGGGAAGGGGTCTCCCGGCTTTTCAGGCATAGCGTGGCCATTGGATTGTGCCAGTGTCAATTGCTCTGAGAAAATCCAGCTTTGAGCTGCAGTTCTTTTTTTCCACTCTTCCTTCCTAAAGCCACTGACTCCTGTTGGAGAAGAGTCCCAGTAATGGCCAAGGTACCATTATTTATGTACAGGAACATAGGAACAGGAGTAACCATTCAGCCTATTGAGCCTGCTGTGCCATTTAATACAATCATGGCTGATCAGGCACTTCAATGCCTTTTGCACCCACTATCTCCATTAACATTTACGCGATTGTTAATCAGAAATCGTTCAATCTCTGATTTAAACATACTCAATGACTGAGCTTCCTCAGCCCTCTGGGGTAGAGAATTCCAAAATTCACAACCTGTGTAAAAAAAATTCTTTTAATCTCGGTCCTACGTGGCAACCCTCTTGTTTTGAAATTGTGTCCTCTGGTCCTAGACATGTCCCACCTGCACGATCTACCCTGTCAATTCCTTTAAATATTTTGGAGGTTTAAATGAGATCATCTCTCATTCTATGAAACTCAAGAGAATACAGGCCCAGTTTGCCTAACCTTGCTTCCTGACACAGTCCCGCCATCCCAGGAACACATCTGATGAACCTTCTTTGTACTCCCTCTATGGCAATAATATCCTTTCTGAGGTAAGGGGGCCAAAACTGTACATGGTACTCCAGTTGTGGTCAAACCAAACTCTTATACAATTGAAGCAAGACCTCAATGCCACTGTACTCAAATCGTCTTGCGATAAAGACGAACATTACATTAGCCTTCCGAATAGCATGCTGCACCTGCATGTCAGTTTTCCAGTGACTTATGGACAGGAACACTCAGGTCCCTTTTTACACCTACACTTTTTAATTCCTTCGCAGGTATGAACCAAAACATTGAACATTTGCAGACTTTTAGACCATGAAACATCACAATTGTCCCGTCATGGGTCTCAGCTTTGGTAAAGTGATAGCATCGCCATTTATAGATCCATAGAATCCCTACAGTGCAGAAGGAGGCCATTCGGCCCATCAAGTCTGCACCGCCCTTCTGAAAGAACACTCCACCCAAGCCCACATCCCCACCCTATTCCTATAACCTTTGAACCTAACCTACACATCCCTGGACATTAAGGGGCAATTTAGCTTCGCCAATTCACCTAACCTGCACATCGTAGGACTGTGGGAGGAAACCGGAGAACCGGGAAGAAACCCATGCAGATACGGGGAGAATGTGCAAACTCCACAGTCACCTGAGGCCAGAATTGAACCCGGGTCCCTGGCACTGTGAGGCAGTAGCGCTAACCACTGAACCACTGTGCCACCCAAGAAAGTTATGAGCAAGAAGGTTATGGGATTAAGTCCCATGCCAGAGACTTCGCCTAATCTAGACTGACCATTCTGAGAAGTACTGAAGGAGGAGTCATTTGTGGGATCTTGTTTTTTCACGACAGTGTAACAGTGACTGAAATTTATAAAATACCTGTTTGCTTGTGAAACCTTTTGGAATGGCTTAAGGTTGTGAATGTACAAGATAAATGAAAACTGTGTCCATTTATTTAGCAACATCCACATATACCCATTTTACAGCAGGGTCATTGAATAATAGTTGAGAGTTTGAAGCGATGGGCTAAACCATTCGTTCTTCAGATTGACGGAGATCAGGGGCGCCATTCTCCAACCCCCCGCCGGGTCGGAGAATCGCCGGAGGCTGGCGTGAATCCCGCCCCCGCCGGTTGCCGAAGTCTCCGGCACCGGAGATTCGGTGGGGGCGGAAATCGCGCCGCGTCGGTTGGCGGGCCCCCCCGCGCGATTCTCCGGCAAGGATGGGCCGAAGTCCCGCCGATAAATTGCCTGTCCCGCCAGCGTGGATTAAACCACCTTTTGAACGGCGGGACAAGGTGGCGTTGGCGGGCTCCGGGGTCCTGGGGGGGGGCCGCGGGGCGATCTGGCCCCGGGGGGTGCCCCCACGGTGGCCTGGCCCGCGATCGGGGCCCACCGATCCGCGGGCGGGCCTGTGCCGTGGGGGCACTCTTTCCCTTCCGCCTCCGCCACGGTCTCCACCATGGCGGAGGCGGAAGAGACTCCCTCCACTGCGCATGCGTGGGAAACTGTCAGCGGCCGCTGACGCTCCCGCGCATGCGCCGCCCCGAGATGTCATTTCCGTGCCAGCTGGCGGGGCAACAAAGGCCGTTTCCGCCAGCTGGCGGGGCGGAAATTCCTCCGGCGTCAGCCTAGCCCCTCAATGTTGGGGCTCGGCCCCCAAAGATGCGGAGCATTCCGGACCTTTGGGGCGGCGCAATGCCCGTCTGATTGGCGCCGTTTTGGGCGCCAGTCGGCGGACATCGCGCCGTTTCGGGAGAATTTCGCCCTAGATGTACAATTGAAGATGTGTGTCGCGGCTCTGTGGAATTCCTGATGTGTTGACCTACTTAGAAATTGCTCAGGACATTTAAACTTCTGAGGGGCAATTTCCCGGGACTCTCCATGAATGTAACACTCCCAGCCACTGACTCACACTCTGACTATCTTCCGCACACCCCGCTCTCCAATCCGATGACCCACTTACTCCTCCTCCCCCTACCTCCCCCAACCACTCACCCATCTGTCCACTCTGTCCACCTCATCTGTTCGCTCACCTCACCCATTTACCCACAAGTCTGCTTCATCACCTACCCATTCACTCCCTTATTCATCCACTCATCTATGACAGTTAGTGCTGTTAGAGGTCCTCAATGGACGATGCACTGCATATTTCTGTGAAAGCAGGGCTCGGAAGACACCGATACAAATGCGCAGCAGTAAGTGGTTAGCACTGCTGCCTCACAGCACCAGAGATCCGGGTTCAATTCCAGTCTTGGGTCACTGTCTGTGAAGTTTGCACTTTCTCCTGTGTCTATATGGGTTTCCTCTGGATGCACCGATTTCCGCCCACAGTCCCAAGATGTGCAGGTTAGGTGGGGTTATGGGGATAGGGACTAGGTAGGGTACTCTTTCGGAGTGTTGGTACAGATTTGATGGGTTGATGACCTCCTTCTGCACAGTAGAAATTCTATGATTCTATTAATTATGGGAATTTACAAAGGCAGTGGCAATCTGCCGATCATTGCTGTTGCTTGGAAAATTCGTCCATAGTTGACATTTTCTTCCAGTAGCTCATGGTGTTGAAACAAATTTAGCTGAACATGCTGCAGTCAAATTTAACTTAGCATGGGCCAGAGCTCAAATCTAACATTGTTCTCCTTAAAGGCTTCTACCACACACCATGCCCTGCTCATTTGAATTAAAAGGAATTTTCTTTAAATGAATGGGGATTCAATTCATCTTCAGCTAGCTTCAACAATGTTCTTGCTGTCTCACTTGCTGTCTGCATGTGACAACCACTCCATTTATACACTTGTGTCACAATGTGATACACTTACCACAAAGAGAACTGAACAGAATTGCATCCACGGGAGTGCCACTTGTTGCCCTCATCCAAAATCTCTTGGCAGAATTTTCTCAAGAGTTCTCCTAATCAGTTGCTACTTCTTCAGCAGAATCGTTGTCATTGTGGTATATCCATGGTTTCTAATAATGTTGGCCTAAAGTTACAGAACCAGTTGGGAGAATCCCTGAGGAAATTTGCAGTGCACTAACAACATGCGCAGTGATACTGCGACTTTAAGGGGGACCTTTTCAGATTTATTCCAATGTTGCTGGTATGAAATATACACGAGTGAAACTCAGATTGTTCTGGTTAGCTTCAGTGAGGATTGTAATATTCTACATGTGTAATATTTTCTTTGTCAGTTAGAAAGCACTTCATTGATAAAGTAATCATGGGCGGGATTCTCTGACCCCCCGCCGGGTCGGAGAATCGCCGGGGGGGGCGGCGTGAATCCCGCCCCCGCCAGCTGCCGAATTCTCCGGCGCCGGGGATTTGGCGGGGGCGGGAATCGTGCTGCGCCGGTCGGGGGCCATTGGCAGCGGCCCCCCGGCAATTCTCCGGCCCGCGGTGGGCCGAGTGGCCGCCTGTTTTCGGCTGGTCCCGCCGGCGTAAATTAGAGTAGGTACTTACCGGCGCGACCTGGCTGCGCGGGCGGCCTCCGGGGTGCTCGGGGAGGGGGGTGGCGCGAAGGAATCTAGCCCTGGGGGGTGCCCCCATGGTGGCCTGGCCCGCGATCGGAGTCCACTGATCTGCAGGCGGGCCCCGTGGGGGCACTCTATTCCTCCAAGCCGGCTGGTGTAACAGTCCGCGATGGCCGGCGCGGAGATGAACCCCCCCTGTGCATGCGCTGGGATGACGCCAGAACACGCTGGTGCTCCTGCGCATGTGCCAACTCGCGCCGGCCAGCGGAGGCCCTTCGGCGCCAGTTGGCATGGCGCCAAGCCCCTTCCGCGCTGGCCGGCGCGGTGCAAACCACTCCGGCACCGGCCTAGCCCCTGAAGGTAGGGAGAATTCCGCACCTTCGTGGCGACCCGATGCCGGAGTGGTTCACGCCACTCCTTCGCACCGGAGTTGCCCGCCCCGCCGGTTTCCGAAGAATCCTGCCCCTGGTTTCATTAACTTCATTACCATACCCCAACGTTTTAGATAAAAGGACCTATTTTAAACATTTGTAATGACAGGGAAAAATATTCTTTTAGATTACTGAAATACGGCATGTGAAATAATATAATATATAATATAACCACAAGTAGGCTTCAATGAAGTAACTGTGAAAAGCCCCTTTGAACCCGCCCTGCTGGCATTGTTCTGCATTGCCGCTGGCTATTTAGCCCACTGTGCTAACCCTTTTCATTGAAAGTGTTCTGGAGATGCCTAGAAAAGTATGTTTCATGATAAAAAATATAGATTTTTCTGGAAAAGTAACAGCATGTTAATGAGGCATGTCATTATTAATGTGCTCATCAACCAGTAAGGCCAGGGGATTGAGAGATATAGCACAAGTTGTGAATCCCCAGAACTCGCTGGGTGATTTACACAATTCCATTGAATGCTGTGCACATATGCCAACTCAATTTAACCCTTTCACTTTTTTTGTAAAATTATTGGATTTGGGCATTAATTGTACATTAAATTTGCCTTTGAAATATAATTCGAATAATTGGGCGCACAAGTACCTTTTAAAATCATGTGATAATTGTAAATTCAATGACAGTCAAGCTCATTGGCCCAGAGTGGGAATAATTGCAAGTTCCTGCATGTAGCCTGTTTGTTATTCAATACTCATAGAAAGTGAAGTTTCAAAATTTGAAATTTATTTTTAAGAATTTTCCTTTCTCACTCATTCTCATAGAAAGGTTTTCTTGCTGTCTTTTCATTTTTTTTCCACATACCTGATTTCACAAATTCGCCCATTTGAATTGAACCTCCTTGCCTATTTTTCCCCTTTCTTCCTCAATTCTGGAATCTTCTTATATATTTATAATCTTTATTGTCACAAGTAGGCTTACATTAATGCAATGAAGTTACTGTGAAAAGCCCCTAGTCGCCACATTCCGGCGCCTGTTCGAGTACACAGAGGAGAATTCACAATGTCCAAGTCACCTAACAGGACGTCTTTCTGTACTTGTGGGAGGAAACTGGAGCACCCGGAGGAAACCCACGCAGAAACAGGGGGAACGTGCAGACTCCGCACAGACAGTGACCCAAGCCGGGAATCGAACCTGGGACCCTGGCACTCTGAAGCCACAGTGCTAACCACTGTGCTGCCCAGATCTACAGCCTCCCACAATCTTACTCTGTGCATGGTATCACTCCAACCAGCGTAAAGTTTTTCTTTGAACCCCTGATTTCCATTAACTTAAATTTTAGTCGGACCCCTTGGTTCCGCTCTTGGTTAAATGCCTTGATGTGAAGAGCAGTAACTTTTACCTCACCTGTAGAATTTAGCTCTTTTGCCATTGCTTGGGAAAAGGCAATAATGAGGTCAGGATGAAGTGGTTCTGGCAGAAACCAAACTGAGCATCATGAGCCGGTTGTTTCTGAGTAAGTGCTGCTTTGATAGCACTATTGACATGTACCATCACTTTGCTGATGATCAAAAGTGGTTGATGGGGTGACAATTTCCTGGATTGGATTTCTCCTACTTTTCTGTGGACAGACGTGCCCCCGCCCCCCAGAAGCCCATTCAAAATCTCCCCACCAGGCCTTTGGTCTCACCTGAGGCCTCTGGCCCCCAACCACCAGACCTCCACCCCCCACTCCATCACCGGTTGCTGCCTACCTCCCCTACACAAGATTGGGCCTACTAAATAAATAACAATCTGGTCTTTAATTATATTTGGCTTTTGTTGATTGGGGATTCACTCATGCCCATGTATTTATGAGCAGGATAAGAAATGATTGTTGGTTTGGAGGTGCATAGTATGTAGCACAGGTTCCTATGAATAACAGCTTGTAAGCATATTAAGACAAGGCTCCAGCTCCAGCCTTGGCTACCTGTTGAAGCAGCAAGGTTTGCTCCCTCCTCCTCTGGATCTGAAAGAGAACCCTCACCCTGAGGTTGGTGCTTGGGCCTACCTAACAATGTGGCCTCTTCCCCAGTATTCATTGCCTAACTGAAAACTAAGTCTATCAATAAGGTTGACTTCGAGGCCAAGAACCTGTCAATGACATCACATGCTCGCTGTGGATTCAAAACGTCACTGCTTGCGGAAAATCCTGACTCTCCATGATTCCTGCTTGCTCCCGGCTTCTCTGTCCCCAGCAATGGATCAAAATATTGAAAAAACCCTCAAGGGTCAGTCTCGAACAACCACAGGTCATAAGAGCTGTGGATTGCATGCAGGCTAATCCCAAATTTTAAAAAATTCAATTTCTCGTATCTTCCCATGTATCCTTTTCAGTGTGATTATGGATATTAGTTATATATAATTTTTATTTCTGGGAAATTTGCATTATGCACACTTGTGGTGAAATAGCATTTGCTTTTTCATCTTTGGAATTGTATTTATTCGATAATGTAATGATCTCTGTATATGTTAATACATGATTAGTTGGTGTGCAGTCAGTACAGTCAGATGATCACTAGATGGCAATACTGACAGGAACTATAAAAGGAGTTTGCCGCTCTTTCTCAGGGCAGTGTGTGTGTATTGCAGCTAGAGGATAGAAGTGACCAGTTCAGAGTGCAGTGTATTATATTCATTGTTCATTTAATCTAATCTTAGTTAATTCTATTACTAGTCAAAGTATTAAAGTAGAAGAACTCACAAGTATATTACTTTGTCACTCAATAAATAATTTGATATCAACTGGAAGACTTCAACTGTTTCTCATCAAATTAAATACAACTCGGCAAGACAAATGAGTAATATATGTAATATAACAGATAATATTTGAATTTTCCTCATTGGTCCATTACGAGTTCATAGATTTTGTAAAAATAAATTTAGTGCACCCAATTCATTTTTTCCAATTAAGGGGCAATTTAGTGTGGCCAATCCACCTACCCTGCACATCTTTGGATTGTGGGGGCAAAACCCACGTAAACATGGGGAGAATGTGCAAACTCCACACGGACAGTGACCCAGAGCCGGGATCGAATCTGGGACCTCGGCGCCATGAGGCAGCAGTGCGAACCACTGAGCCACCATGCTCCCCGGATTTTGTTTTCTTTAATCTTCACTTCAACTAAATGGCCCAGTAATTTTTAGTTTCAATCTGAGCTACCTTATAATTTCTAGAATTTGATACCAAAAGGAAAATGTTCGAGGAACTAGTAAATATTGAATAAATGGATTGCAGAAGGCTTGATGACTGGTAATCAAACCTATATCATATACTTCAAGTTGATCTGTGTTATCATTGAGATCTTGTGGTATGATATGGTACCATTTCTCCCAGATATTACACAATTGTTATAGACAGGGGAGAGATGATAGGATGCTCCCCACTTTTCCCACCTTTGACTGACAGAAGACAAATGTGTTTTAAAAGAAAGTGCTTCAACCACCATCTACGCTTCCTGTAAGTTCTATGACTGCGAAGAGCAGATAATGACAGGTTTTCTCACAAGTTTTAAAAAATGATATATATTTGTTACTCAGCACTGAAAATGTATATACAACAGCACCCACTGAAAAAGTTACACACAGATGCATGCACACACACGCACACTCATGCACACAAGAAAACATGGGGCATGATTCTCTGGCCACGTTGTGCTCTTGCTTGAGCGCACCACGGCCAAAGAATGCCGGGAGAGGCTTGCAGCGAGCCTCCCGATAGCGTCCGCGCCTCCTGGGATTCTCTGAACACCTGCAAGACGTCGGAGTCTTCCGGAATGATGCTCACAGAGGTAGGTCGTAATCCTACTTATGACCTACCTGCATGGGAGCCACTGGCTTGCCTCGATTCTCCGGCTTCCCCAGGGAGGCTGCAGCCGGGCGCCGATCAGTGCTGGTCCACACAAACGTAGACCAGGCAGAACGGCACCCTGGGGTTCACAGTGTTTATTGCTTGCGGTGGCAGGTTTCTCTCGCTTCACACTGGTTTAGGTACAGTCAAACCTCTGCGGTTAAAACCTGGGGTGGGATTCTCCGTCCCGCCAGCCCCGTATTTTGGCGGGGCGCACCTCCACCGGCAGCGGGATTCTCTGTTCCCGTGGGCCAGCCCACGCCGTCAGAAACACGTGGGCTTGGGGGGAGGGGGGTTCTGGGTTGGGGGGCGGGAGGGGGGAGGGTGCTGTGGCAGAGAATCCCGCCAGTGAATCTCGCAGCTGGTTCTTCAAGTAGATAGGCAAAAAGCCGTCCTGAATTTTTTGCCTTTTGATGGATCTCAGGCAGGGTTCTGTTTATTGGTTGACCTGAATCTGTTTTGCTCTCTCTACCGTTGCATTTCAAAGGCTGTCAGTAACTTGAAGCCCTTTTTCATGTGTTCTGCATTTTAGAAGAAGCCTCTGACACTTGTAACAGCTGCTGCTTTAAAGGCTCTTTTCTGAGGCAGCAGATGTTAGGAAAGGGAAAGTGTTTCTGCAATGATTGTTCACTGTGCTGCCTGGACTGCTCTTTAGCTTTCAGGCAGGGCTGACTGAAGGGAGATCTGATGGGAGGGACTGATGGGGGTCTCTGATTGCGGGTGCTGGAGGGATGGGTCGGGTCACTCTCATGCGTGCATGCTGTGGGGGGAGGTGACCTGTTATTCCCATGGTGGGGGGAGAATGCCTTCCTTGTCACCGGGAGGGGGGCAGGATTGGAGGTGTGTGGGGAAGGGAACTTTTTGCCGGACCTCAGGATTGGGCCATCCTCTCAAAATGGTGGCCCAATACCAGCATTCCGACAGAATCCGGCAAGCTCTCCGCCATGCATATATTTGCATGGTTCGGGAGAGAAACCCGCACCTGTGTCCTGCTCCCAATGCCAATGGAGACCAGTCCCGATTATCCGCTGGTGGGAGCACTTAGGCTCCAGAACAGAGAATTCCAGCCCTGGTTTCTGTCATGTGACCATCGTATCTGATTTTTCATTGTCCTCACAAATGGTCTCTAATAACCTGGGCGTTGATACACAATAGTGTTCAAGTTTTCCCCCATTCACACAGTTTTGTGATAGGATTTGTTTCACGTCCATTCTTTGGAATTTCATTCCGCAGCTGAAAAGTTAGTAAATCCATCGTGAACTAGTGTTTTCAATTATTTGAATAAGGGCAGCTATTAATCCAATTGGAAAGACTTGTTGCATTTTAATGCTTTTTTAATGAAATGTCCCAAAAGGTGGTTCGCATTTTAATGTCTTGTGCAGACATATAGACTTAGCTTCAAGGGCCTTGTGTAATTTCATGTATACTGAAAGAAAAGAAAATGGTTACCTGACCACTGAATTCCACTTTGTTTCTAAAGCATGGTGTCCATTCTCCAATTTGGTTTAGGATAAAATATTCATTAGAAATAAAGCTGAGGGTTCCGGGTGTGGCTATGCAGAGCTAGGTCGCATGTTCGGTAGCTCCCGCTTGGAACGGACTTTTGGGCTCTTTACAGGGCCTCCAATGGAATTTGTTTGACTTTTCCCGGTGTGGGAAGAAGACTGCAACATTCCCCCGACAGTGTCCCCCAGAAATGGCATGTCTCTTGGTTACCAGACCGGGCAGAAACAGTAAAAGATTTGGCTGAGACAAAGGCCTCTTCCAGCATGCAGGCGGAGGAAGGGCAAGCTTAAAGTCTGCAAGCTGACTTGAGGGCCTTTATTAAAGGTGAATTCTAGCAGCAGAGGGAACAACTGTGAAAAGATATACCAAGGACATTGAAGAAGCGGGGACGAGGCTTCCGGTGGTGGCCATGGAGGAGTAGGTCGCGCATTCGGCAGCTCCCGTCTGGAACGGACTCTCAGACCTTTTTCAGGAGTTTCCACAGACCTTTTGGGGCAGATTGGTGAAGTGAACACTGCCAAAAGGATTCTCTCTCGAGACTTCCGGTTGCGGCTATGCGGAGCTAAGTCGCACATTCGGTGGCTCCCGCAAAAACGGACTTTTGGGCTCTTTTCAGGGCCCCGAAGGTCACTTTTTCGATGTTTCCCGGTGTGGGAATGAGTTAATAATAGCTCCCCGTCAGTATATGGCTTTAACTAGGAGAGGGGCGACAAAAAAGGTGGTGGTGGACCCGAAGAAGGGAGGGAAGAAGGACAAAATGGCAGCGGGCGGAGACCAGGCAGCGAGGAGGCAGTGGGCGGAGGAGCAACAGGAGGGTATCCAGTGCTGCCTCAGAGCGATTAAAACGGACCTGCTAGAGCCGATGAAGGCTTCTATTGATAAGCTGCTGGAGACATAGACGGCCCAGGGGGTGGCGATCCGAGAGGCTTGACAAACGATCTCTGACAATGAGGATGAGATCGAGGCCTGGCGGTAAAGGTGGAGACGCACGAGGCGCTCCACAAGAAATGGCAGGAGCGGTTCGAGGAGATGAAGAATCGGTCAAGGCGGGAGAATCTGCGGATTCTGGGCCTCCCGGAGGGGCTGGAGGGGCCGGACGTGGGGGCCTATGTGGTCACCATGTTGAACTCGCTGATGGGAGCGGGGTCCTTCCAGGGGCCCCTGGAGCTGGAAGGGGCCCACAGAGTGTTGGCGAGGATGCCCAAGGCTAACGAGCCTCCGCGGGCGGTGCTGGTGCGGTTCCATCGGTTCGTCGATCGGGAGTGTGTGCTCAGATGGGCCAAGAAGGAGAGTAGCAGCAGGTGGGAGAACGCGAAGGTTCGGATATATCAGAACTGGAGTGCGGAGGTGGCGAAGAGGAGGGCCTGGTACAATCGAGCGAAGGCGGTGCTGCACAGGAAGGGGGTGAAGTTTGGCATGTTGCAGCCGGCGTGACTGTGGGTTACCTACAAGGACCGGCAGCATTATTTTGAGTCTCCGGAGGAGGTGTGGGCCTTTGTTCAGGCTGAGAAGCTGGACACAGACTGAGGGTCGGGATGGGCGATTGGGGACTGCGGTGGATATGTTTTGTTCGGGGAGGGGGCCTTTGCATTGTTTTGGGTTTCTTTTTCTCTGTGTTTTTCTCTTTCGGGTTGGGGAGGGTGGATAGGGCGAGTTGGGCACTGTTTTGGTTGGTGGCGGGGCCTGGTAGGTGGAGAGCGTGGGATTCTTTCCCGTGCCGAAGACTGGGGGGGCGGGGACGGGGCGGGGAAGCGAGGATTGTTTCCCGTGCTTAGAATGGAGGGGGGAGGGGGTGAGCCTGTGGATGGGGAGCGGGTGAGGAGGGTGTGCCACACAATGGGAGGAGTCGAAGGGGAGGCGGGAGTGGCCGAGGTCAGCAGGAGTCAGCTGACTTGCGGAAGTGCAATGGGGGGAGTAAACCAGCTGGGATGGGTCCCAGCCGGGGGGAGGGGGGGGGGATCGAGTTGCTGCTGCTAAGGTCAAGGAGGAGCTGGAGTGAGTGGGGGGGTCGAGACGGGGTATGCCGCTGTGGGGAACGGGCCGGGTGTGGGGTGCGGGCGCGTGGCTGGCCAAGGAGGGATCATGGCTAGTCGGCGGGGGAGGGGGGCGGGTAGCCCCGTGATCCGGCTGATAACCTGTAATGTAAGGGGACTGAATGGGCCGGTTAAGCGGGCCCGCGTGTTCGCGCACCTGAAGGGGCTCAAGGCGGATGTGGTTATGCTCCAGGAGACACACCTGAAGGTGGCAGACCAGGTAAGATTGAGGAAAGGGTGGGTAGGTCAGGTGTTTCACTCGGGGCTAGATGCCAAAAATCGAGGGGTGGCGATCTTGGTGGGAAAGAAGGTATCGTTCGAGGCATCGAGCATTGTGGCAGATAATGGCGGTAGGTACATAATGGTAAGTGGTAAGTTGCAGGGGGAGAGGGTGGTACTGGTCAATGTGTATGCTCCGAACTGGGACGATGCGGGTTTTATGCGGCGTATGTTGGGTCGGATCCCAGACTTGGAAGTGGGGGGCCTGATAATGGGGGGAGACTTTAACACGGTGTTGGATCCGGCACTGGATCGATCCAGGTCTAGGACGGGTAGGAAGCCGGTGGCGGCTAGAGTGTTGAGGGGATTTATGGACCAAATGGGAGGGGTAGACCCTTGGAGATTTGCAAGGCTGGGGGCTAGGGAATTTTCATTCTTCTCACATGTCCATAAGGTTTATTCTCGAATCGACTTTTTTATTTTGAGTAGGGCGCTGATAGCGAGAGTAGAGGATACCGAGTATTTGGCAATAGCCATTTCGGACGACGCCCCGCATTGGGTGGACTTGGAGATGGGGGAGGAGAGGGACCAGCGCCCGCTGTGGCGCTTGGAGGTGGGGCTGTTGGCGGACGAGGAGGTGAGCGAGCGGGTCTGAGGAAGTATAGAGAGGTACTTGGAGACCAACGACAATGGGGAGGTCCGAGTGGGGATGGTATGGGAGGCACTGAAGGCGGTGGTGAGGGGAGAGCTGATCTTCATTCGGGCCCACAAGGAGCGGGGGGAAAGGGAGAGGCTGGTGGGAGATGGTGAGGGTAGACAGGAGGTATGCGGAGGAGCCTGAGGAAGGATTATTGAGGAAGAGGCGCAGCCTCCAGGCTGAATTCGACATGGTGACCACCAGGAAGGCGGAGGTGCAGTGGAGGAAGCCCCAGGGGGCGGTCTATGTGTATGGGGAAAAGGCAAGCCGGATGCTGGCGCATTAGCTTCGGAAGCGGGACGCAGCTAGGGAGATCGGGGGAGTTAAGGACAGGGGACGGAGCGTGGTGCGGAGTGGGGTTGGCCTCAATGGGGTCTTCTGGGACTTCTACGAGGAATTGTACCGATCCGAGCCCCCACGGGAGGAGGGAGGAATGGGCCATTTCCTGGACCAATTGAGGTTTCCAAAGGTGGAAGAGGGACTGGTGGTGGGACTGGGGGCCCCGATTGGGCTGGAGGAGCTGATCAAAGGGATAGGAAGCATGCAGGCGGGGAAGGCACCGGGGCCGGATGGTTTCCCGGTCGAGTTCTATAAAAAATATATGGACCTGTTGAGCCCGCTGTTAGTTAGGACCTTTAATGAGGCAAGGGAGGGGGAGGCCTTACCCCGACGATGTCCTGGGCACTGATCTTGATCCTGAAGCGGGACAAGGATCCCCTGCAATGTGGGTCTTACAGACCGATTTCCTTGCTAAATGTAGATGCCAAGGTGCTGGCGAAGGTCTTAACCATGAGGATTGAGGATTGTGTGCCGCAGATTATGAAGACCAGAGGGGGTTTGTGAAGGGGAGACAGTTGAATGCGAATGTGCGGAGGCTTTTGAAAGTTATCATGATGCTGGCGAGGGAGGGGGAGGCGGAGATAGTGGTGGCGATGGACGCTGAGAAAGCCTTCGATAGGGTAGAGTGGGGGTACCTGTGGGAGGTGCTGAAGAGGTTCGGGTTTGGGGAGGGGTTTGTCAGGTGGGTTAGGCTGTTGTATGAGGTCCCGATGGCGAGTGTGGCCACAAATAGGAGGAGGTCCGAGTACTTTCGGTTGCACCGATGGACGAGACAGGGGTGTTCCCTGTCCCCCCTGCTCTTCGCACTGGCGATTGAACCCCTGGCTATGGCACTGAGAGAGTTGAGAAACTGGAGGGGGTTGGTGCGGGGTGGGGAGGAGCATAGGGTGTCGCTTTATGCGGACGACCTTCTGCTGTATGTGCCGGACCCGGTGGGAGGAATGCCAGAGGTAATGAGGATCCTTAGGGAATTCGGGGACTTTTCAGGGCACAAGCTCAATATGGGTAAGAGCGAGCTGTTCGTAGTTCAGCTAGGGGACCAGGAGAGGGGGATTGGCGAGCTCCCACTAAAAAGAGCGGAGAGGAGCTTCAGATATTTGGGGGCCCAGGTGGCCAGGAGCTGGGGAGGCCCTGCATAGGCTTAACTTTACAAGGCTGGTGGAGCAAATGGAGGAGGAGTTCAAGAGGTGGGACGCGTTACCGCTGTCCTTGGCGGGTAGAGTGCAGTCAATCAAAATGACGGTGCTCCCAAGGTTTTTGTTCCTGTTCCAGTGCCTCCCCGTGTTTATCCCAAAGGCTTTTTTCAGGCGGGTTAACAGGAGCATAATGGGGTTTGTGTGGGCGCGAGGGACTCCGAGGGTGAGAAGGGTGTTCCTGGAGCGGAGTAGAGATGGGGGGGGGGGGGGGGGGGCTGGCGCTGCCCAACCTCTGTGGGTACTACTGGGCCGCCAATGCGACGATGGTGCACAAGTGGGTGATGGAGGGGGAGGGGGCTGCATGGAAGAGGGTGGAGACGGCGTCCTGTGTGGGTACGAGTCTGGAGGCGCTGGCAACGGCGCCGCTGCCGCTCCCTCCAAGGAGATATACCATGAGCCCGGTGGTGGCGGCCCTCAAAATTTAGGGGCAGTGGAGGCGGCATAGGGGGGAAGTTAGGGCCTCGGCGTGGACCCCATTACGGGGGAACCACCGGTTCGCCCCAGGAAGACCAGGTGGAGGGTTTTTGGGGTGGCACAGGGCAGGGATACGAAAGTTGGGGGACCTGTTTGTGGATGGGAAGTTCGCGAGCTTGGGTGAGCTGGAGGAGAAGTACGGGCTCCCCCTGGGGAACACCTTCAGGTACTTACAGGTAAGGGCGTTTGCCAGACGGCAGGTGGTGGAATTCCCGCGGCTACGGCCACACACAGTACAGGACAGGGTACTCTCAGGGGTGGGGGGGGTGGGAGTGGGGAATATCTCGGAAACGTACCAGGAGATGCAGGAGGAGGAGGAGGCCTCGGTGGTGGAGTTGAAAGGTAAGTGGGAGGAGGAGTTGGGAGAGGAGATCGAAGACGGGACGTGGGCAGATGCCCTGGGGAGGGTGAACTCTTCGTGCGCTAGGCTCAGCCTCATACAGTTTAAGGTGCTGCACAGGGCACACAGGACCGGGACAAGGATGAGCCGGTTCTTTGGGGGTGAGGACAGGTGTGTTAGGTGCTCAGGGAGCCCAGCAAATCACACCCATAGATTCTGGGCATGCCCAGCGCTGGAGGAATTTTGGAAGGGAATAGCGAGGACAGTGTCGAGGGTGGTAGGATCCAGGGTCAAACCGGGCTGGGGGCTCGCAATATTTGGGGTAGCAGAGGAGCCGGGAGTGCAGGAGGCGAAAGAGGCCGGAATTCTGGCCTTTGCGTCCCTGGAATCCTGGCGAAGGATTCTCCTTCAGTGGAAAGGTGCGAGGCCCCCAAGCATGGAATCCTGGATCAGCGATATGGAAGGATTCATTAAATTGGAGAGGGTGAAATTCGCTTTGAGAGGTTCGGTACAAGGGTTCTTTAGGCGGTGGCAACCGTTCTTAGTCTTTCTGGCAGAGCGATAGACATTGGTCAATGGCAGCAGCAGCTCAGGCGGGGGGGGGGGGGGGGGGGGGGGGTTACTTTATTTTTATTTATGTTATTTACACTGGAGGATCTGAGGGGGTGTATACACCTGTTGTGTGAAGTCGGGGTGTTAATGTTAATTTATTACTTATGTACGGGGGGGGGGAGGGGTTTGGGTTGTTGCTTTTTTAGATTGTGTTTTGTACTTAACCCTGTTGGGTTCTTTTTGCTTTCTCATTTTGTTATTGATATTTTATGAAAACCTTTAATAAAAATTATTTTTTAAAAAAGAAATACAGCTGAGAGTCCATATTGTATGAGCATGTCGCTCCTAGATCTGAACCATGCAGATATTAACATCAAGTGAAGGAGAAGGATTTGTAAAATGGCTGGATCATATCAAAAAATTAGATCGACAAAAGAATATTGTGCCTCCAATGAACAGATAAATACACCCCTGATGAGTGTAAGTACAATGAAATGCTATTTGTCATGCCAGACCTTCAAGCAGAAATCAATAGTATTTTACTTCAATAATTGAAATAAATCAAGTTCTCTCAACTGCACCGGTACATTAATTCTTGCAGTGGGACAGACCTTGAAATATCTGGGATCAACGCATTTGCTTCCATAAATGTTAGTTTAGTTGGTTCTGCACTTTGCTAATCTTCAGAAAGGATGGGTTCTCTTCATTATCAGCTGAATACAGAGTATAAAGTCAACTGTCTTTCATGTTTTCTGTTCATCCAGTGGAGTTTGATATTTCCACTTGTACTAACTCCACTGAGATTAGTGTGGGATGTTCCTGCAAAGTCTTTCATCACTGTGAAGGAGAATAAAGAGCTAGACTGGTGCTCAGTCAATATGAATCTAAGTAAGGACACCAGTTTACAATGTTAGCTTTATTTCTGTTCTGTTCTACTCTGCCAGGCATCAAATAACAATTCTTTTTTAAATTACGTCCTGTTTCTGTCAGAGAATTTTAAATTTTAAAATAGGTGTATTCAATATTTGTGATTTTTTTTTTCTTATTGCAAAATTAATGTGTTTTTAAAAGGGTTTCCTAAATTACATATGCTTCACACAGATCTGTCAGCTTCTGTAGCCTAACTGAAGGAATGTATAAAATATGCATTGACTGAAATGATGAAATATAACCAGTTGTTTTCTTTAGAAGATTCACAATGAGATATTTCTATATGATGTTGAAGCAGCAACTTGAATTTGTATATGGGGTGAAATTCTCCGGTATCGGCGCGATGTCCGCCGACCAGCGCCAAAAACGGCGCAAATCAGTCCAGCATCGCGCCGCCCCAAAGGTGCTGAATCCTCCGCATCTTGGGGGGCCCAGCCCTAACCTTGTGGTGCTAGGCCCGCGCCGGCCTGATTTCCGCCCCGCCAGCTGGCGGAAAAGGCCTTTGGTGCCCCGCCAGCTGGCGCGGAAATGACATTGCCGGGCGGCGCATGCACGGGAGCGTTAGCGGCCGCTCACGGCATCCCCATGCATGCGCTGTGGAGGGAGTCTCTTCCGCCTCCGCCATGGTGGAGACCGTGGCGAAGGCGGAAGGAACAGAGTGCCCCCCACGGCACAGGCCTGCCCGCAGATCGGTGGGCCCCGATCGCGGGTCAGGCCACCGTGGGGGCACCCCCCGGGGCCAGATCGCCCCGCGCCCCCCCCAGGACCCCGGAGCCCGCCCGCGCCGCCTTGTCCCGCCGGTAAGGTAGGTGGTTTAATCCATGCCGGCAGGACAGGCATTCTAGCAGTGGGACTTCGGCCCATCCGGGCCGGAGAATCGCGGGGGGGGCGCCCGCCAACCGGCGCGGCGCGATTCCTGCCTCCGCCGAATCTCCGGTGCCGGAGAATTCGGCAACCGGCGGGGGCGGGATTCACGCCAGCCCCCGGCAATTCTCCGACCCGGCGGGGGGTCAGAGAATCTCGCCCATGGTCTTTAACATAGGCACTTTACAAGTAGGGTGTTGGACGAGAACCAAGAAACTGTATAGAGAGGGATTAGTGGAGAAATGGGACAGCAGACACACAGATACATTTATATGTGATGTAGATTGACTTATATTACCAACTTTTAAGATTCATCAATAATGATAGAGTTGTCTTCATATTTGGTGCTTGTTGAGGGTGAAGATTAGAGATCTGGAAAGCAGTGCATTGTCCCAATCATCAGGTTATAAATAGCCATCAGGGAAAAAAATGAGTTTTGGCCTTTTTGCTTCTCTGTTTTGTATTCTTTCTATTGAATAAGTTCTTCCTTTCGTTATGACTGCACTTTGTTCAGCTGTTTCTTATGTATCAGTAGCTTCCCATTACCTGTTCCTGTGTATTATCACTTCCCTGAATGTATTGATAGATACCGCAGTGCAGTGCCACTGAGGTTTGGCCCCTCGCCAGGACCTAATTCAAAACCAATGAAGTATTTCTGTTGTGTAGTCATTGTTGCAATGTCGGAAAATGCGGCAGCCAATTTGCTCACAGCAACTAATACTGTGAAAATGAATGAGAGACCCTGTTTTAGTAATGTTGGTTGAGGGATAAATAGGCACCAGGAAGAGGGCCCAGTTGTTCTTTGAATAATTTCCTCCAATTTTTTATGTTCACCTGAATAGGTAGATTCAACCTTGGTTTAATGTCTCATCCAAAAGATGAAATGTCCAACATCACAGAACTCCCTCAGTATCGTTTCCAGTTCAGGACTATGTGCACGATCTAACTAAAATAGATCAGAAATCACCCTGGGTGGGATTAGCAGGTGCCGGGATAGAACTGCTATCTAACAAACTCAGTTGCAAGGAATGCGCCCCTGAGGCTGCATTTAGCGTAATTTCCTGCACAGAGGAGCTCCAACAGCGGAGCTCCTCAGTGCAGGAAGAGATCGGGCCACTATTTTTAAATGGTGCCCCAATTTTTTGACTCCCCAATGTGACCTTGTGGACCCCCAATGCACCAACTCACCTGTTTGGGAGTCCTCGAGCCGCCCCGCCCTCCCACCCACACCCCACTACATACCGGCAGGGCCGATTCCCTTTGCGGGAAAAATTCCAGCTTGGCACCTTGGTACTGCCAGCATGGCACCCTGGCAGTTCCCCTGCCAGCCTGGCAGTGGCAGTGCCAAGGTGCCCAGATGCCATTTCCAGGCTGCCAGGCAGGGAGTACCTGGGAGGCACCTGCAGTGCCACGATGCCAGCCAGGCCATAGGCCAGCCAACCAAGGCCTCCGGTCACCTTGGAGACACCCCCAAGCCTCAGAATACCTGGTCCCCATTTGTGGGAACCAGTACTAATCGGCATTCCATCCGGCATCAGCACGGCTAAGTGGGTTTTTCAACTCACTGAATCATACGAGACTGGGTCCCGCCTATTGTCTCGATCGTGAGGAGTAATGGGAATTCTGGGAGAGGCCTCTCCTGAGATCTAGCGGCTTATATGCTTAAGTCCTGAACTGGGATTTGAGCCCAGAGTCTTGGAGGCAAGAGTGCTGTAATGAGGCAAGACACATAAAATTACCTATCAGTCATAAACCACATTTTAATTTAAAAGCTGAAAGTTTTCTTGTTCACTATCTTTTCAAAGAAAAACATTAAAAGGACATTTTGTCCCTGTTGTAATAATAATAACAAAGTAAAGAGAAGCTCTCATCAGGTCCATTTGGGGTGGTTCCGGGAGATGGGATGGTGGGTAATGTTGAGGGGAGGTTGGAATCGAGTCCAGTCATGGAGATGGCAAGGGGGGGGACTTGATTTTGCACCTGCAGGTTGGGGGCTGGTGGTGGGGGTGGAAGGAACCCATGGGGGGGGGGGCGGAGAAACGGATGGGGGTTGAGAATACCCTGGGGAAGGGTGATTAGTTGGGAGGTGGCCCGTGTGGGGTTCGATTTGGCTGTTTAAAAGAGTTAAGCTGAAGTTAGAAGTGGTTTTGTTACTTTTAACTTTTTCAGAGTAACTTTGTGTGAAACTGGCAGAACCACCCAAAGTTAGTGATTTAAATCACTTTGTCGGATGGTGCCCAATGCAGAGCAATTATCCAGGGGAAGTTAACACTTCTGGGCAATTGTCACTTAAAGCCTTACCTGGGAACATCCAAGAGGGATTCCCCAGCGCATCAATATTAGAATTTCAGGAATTTTAGTACTATCCACCCCCATAATTCTCAGACACATTTGCCCTCATCCAGCTATGGCTTCTTGAGCATCCATAATTTTAATTGCTCATCATTGGCAGACATCTCTTGAGTTACTGAGGCCCTAAGTTCTGGAGTTCCTTCGCTAAACCCCTCAACTCTATGCCTGTCTTGTTTACTTTAAGATGCTGCTTAAGACCAACCCAACCAAATTTTGACCATATGCCCTAATATTTTCTTGCATGGTTCAATAGCTAATTATGCGTTTTAACTTTTCCCTGTGTTATGATGTTCAAGGTGCGAAATAACTATAGGCTCAAACCTTCCATTAAGGAGAAGGGTGGTTAACTGAACATAAGTTGCTGATGTGCCTCAGCAAATGCACAGTACTTGCATGGGAGATTTATACTTCTGATTTCTGGTTTTACCCTGCTCAGATTGCGGCATGATTCTCTATGGCAGGGAGAGCAGATGGTGAGAAACAAAGAGGCTTGGGCTGTTTTCATAAGAACAGAAGAACTTAAGAACTAGGAGCAGGAGTAGGCCATCTGGCCCCTCGAGCCTGCTCCACCATTCAATGAGATCATGGCTGATCTTTTGTGGACTCAGCTCCACTTTCCGGCCCGAACACCATAACCCTTAATCCCTTTATTCTTCAAAAAACTATCTATCTTTATCTTAAAAACATTCAATGAAGGAGCCTCTACTGCTTCACTGGGCAAGGAATTCCATAGATTCACAACCCTTTGGGTAAAGAAGTTCCTCCTAAACGCAGTCCTAAATCTACTTCCCCTTATTTTGAGGCTATGCCCCCTAGTTCTGCTTTCACCCGCCAGTGGAAACAACCTGCCCGCATCTAACCTATCTATTCCCTTCATAATCTTATATGTTTCTATAAGATCCCCCCCTCATCCTTCTAAATTCCAACGAGTACAGTCCCAGTCTACTCAACCTCTCCTCGTAATGCAACCCCTTCAGCTCTGGGATTAACCTAGTGAATCTCCTCTGCACACCCTCCAGTGCCAGTACGTCCTTTATCAAGTAAGGAGACCAAAACTGAACACAATACTCCAGGTGTGGCCTCACTAACACCTTATGCAATTGCAGCATAACCTCCCTAATCTTAAACTCCATCCCTCTAGCAATGAAGGACAAAATTCCATTTGCCTTCTTAACCACCTGTTGCACCTGTAAACCAACTTTTTGCGACTCATGCACTAGCACGCCCAGGTCTCTCTGCACAGCAGCATGTTTT
Source organism: Scyliorhinus torazame (assembly GCF_047496885.1). NCBI lineage: Eukaryota > Metazoa > Chordata > Chondrichthyes > Carcharhiniformes > Scyliorhinidae > Scyliorhinus > Scyliorhinus torazame. Next base: position 112,957,430 of record NC_092721.1, read on the forward strand.
CATATTTTATCATTTAAATAATAATCCCTTTTGCTGTTATTCCTACCAAAATGGATAACCTCACATTTGTCAACATTGTATTCCATCTGCCAGACCCTTGCCCATTCATTTAGCTGATCCAAATCCCTCTGCAGACTTCCAGTATCCTCTGCACTTTTTGCTTTACCACTTATCTTAGTGTCGTCTGCAAACTTGGACACATTGCCCTTGGTCCCCAACTCCAAATCATCTATGTAAATTGTGAACAGTTGTGGGCCCAACACTGATCCCTGAGGGACACCACTAGCTACTGATTGCCAACCAGAGAAACACCCATTAATCCCCACTCTTTGCTTTCTATTAATTAACCAATCCTCTAGCCATGCTACAACTTTCCCCTTAATGCCATGCATCTTTATCTTATGCAGCAACCTTTTGTGTGGCACCTTGTCAAAGGCTTTCTGGAAATCCAGATATACCACAACCATTGGCTCCCCGTTATCCACCGCACTGTTAATGTCCTCAAAAAATTCCACTAAATTAGTTAGGCACGACCTGCCCTTTATGAACCCATGCTGCGTCTGCCCAATGGGACAATTTCCATCCAGATGCCTCGCTATTTCTTCCTTGATGATAGATTCCAGCATCTTCCCTACTACCGAAATTAAGCTCACTGGCTTATAATTACCCACTTTCTGCCTTTCCTTCTCCTTAGATTAGTTTGTGCAAGGTGTAAAGCCTACTGAGCAATATCGAGAGCGTCAAAGCGCAACGGCAACAACAATAATGTTCAACACCATCCCTACAATGTTCTAAGGGGAAATCAGTGGTTTGCGCTGCTGCCTTACAGTGCTAAGTTCCCAGGTTCAATTCCAGCCTTGACAGTGACTGCGTGTGAAGTTTGAAAGTTCTCCACGTGTCTGCATGGGTTTCCTCCAGGTGTTCCAGTTTCCTCCCACAGATGTGCAGGTTAGGTGGATTGGCCATGCTAATTTGTCCCTTAGTGTCCAAAAATGTGCAGCTTAAATGGGGTTATGGGGATAGGATGAGGGAGTGGGCCAAGGTAGAGTGCTCTTTCGAAGGATCAGTGCAGACTCAATGAGCAGATTTGTCTCCTTCCGCACTGCAGAGGTTCTATGAATTTCTATAGTTCATCCCCTTCCTGACAATGCTCGCCTCTGTTCCAGCCATGTTCACCCTCACCTAGGCAATGTCCACCCGCCCCCCCCCCCCCTCCCGCCCCTCACTCCCAACAATTAGAGAGGGTGAGCATTTTCGGGAGTGAGAGAGGGGTCTTGGTCACTGTTGGTGAGGGGAGGCAGTGCAGTGTCGGGATGACAGGTTCACTTAAGCAGTTTAAGTTACTGAACTTAAGACCGACCTAAAGGGCATGTGTTCAATTCATGACAAAAAAGGTTGGGGGGGGCGGGGCTTTACTGGAATTATGCTCGCACTTGGCCTCCCAACTCCGTTTGCCTTTACATCCCTGCTCGACCCAGGACCAGAAGGTGAAAAGGGTCCAGCGTAAAATGTTGGGTGGGCAGCTTAAATTGCATCTGTGGCAGATACATCCTCTCTGCCACTGACCAAAGATCTGGGCCATAATTTTTTATTGTTGTTCTTCACAAAGGTCTCAACCTATTTCCATAGATGAACATTGGCTCCAGACAATGCGGGAGCAATACCTTATACAACACTGTTCAAGATACATATCTCATTTCTGTAATCTGCGTTTACTGAGTTTTTAAATTTGTTTTCATGGCTTGGGGCTAAATTTAAAATTGCCTGAGGGGCAAGCAGTGCAGGCTGCCCTGGAAAACTGTGCACTCGGAAGATGTCAAAGGTCCTCGACGTCTCATCAGCTTAATTAGATTTTCAAAGGGAGGGTGGGAGGGGGCAGCCAGCAACATATACAGCTCCAGTCAATTGCTTGTTTAGTTCATTGTCGAGTCTGTTAGGAGGTATAGAGTGCAACAGTTCACAATTTTCAAAGGGGGAGATGAGCAGAATCTGGGACACATTTGAGTTCAGCTGTTGGGAACACGGTGGTATGAGAAAGCTGTATGAAAGTGGAAAGTGAAACGACGTTGCTCAGGCACTGGCACAGTTACCATCGCTAGAGCTGTGAGACTTTAATTCAGTGAGAGGAGAGTGTCTGGGCTCTTGGCAGGAAGGTGAGGCTGCTGATATCCATGGCCTCCTCCAGCCTGGCTCGTTGGAGCTCTCCTCTCAGATGGAGGGAGGAGGAGCTGTACACTATCGGATTGATAAGAGCCTCAAGAGAGTAATCAGAATTTTGTGGGGCCACCTGTCCAGACCCCCACTCACCCTCTACTTACCCTGCTCATCCATTTCCAGAGGCAATGGCAAACCCAGTCTTGGCATTTTAAAATATTCTGTCAAGCAATATGAACATGGCTGGCAAGACCAACATGTGTTGCCCATCCTTAGTTGCCCTTCAGGAGGTGAAGTTGAGATGCCACCTTAAACTGCTGCAGTCCATGTGGTGTAGTTACACCCACAGTGTTGGGGAGGGTGTTCCAGGATTCTGACCCAGTGACAGTGAAGAAACAGTGATATATTTCCAAGTCGCGATGGTGTATGGCTTGATGGGGAACTTGCAGGTGATTGTTTTCCCATGAACCTGCTGCCCTTGTCCTTCCAGATTGCAGAGGTTGTGGGTTTGGAATTTGCTATTGCAAGAGTTTTGATGAGTTAGTCCATTTCAACTTGTAGATGGTACACACTGCTGTCACTGTGCATCAGTAGTAGAGGGGGTGAAAGCTCATTATGATACCGAGGGTATCAATTAAGTAGGCTGCTGTTTCCTAGATTATGGCACTTATCGAGTGTTGTTGGAGCTGTAGCCATCCAGGTAAGTAGGGAGTATTCCATCAGACTCCTGGTTTGTGCATTGTAGATGGTGGATAGACTTTGAGGAGTTACTCGCCTCAGTATTCCCAGTCTCTGACCTGCTTTTGTTGCCACAGTCTTTATAAGACAGGCCAATTAAGTTTCTTGTTAATGGTTACATCCCCCACCTCTTCGGATATTGATGATGGGGGATTCAGTGATTGTAAAATCATTGAATACCAAGGGACGATGGTTAGATTCTCTCTTGTTAATGATGGTCTTTGCCTGTCATTTATATGGCACAAATATTACTTGCCACTTATCAATCCAAGCCTCAATGTTGTCCAGGTCTTTCTGCACATGGATGCAGACTGCTTCAGTGTCTGAGGGGTCGTGAATGGTGCTGATTACCAATCATCAGCAAACATCGCCACTTCTGACTTTATGGTGAAGGGAAGACCATTGATAAGACAGCTAAACATAGTTAGGCTGAGGGCACTACCCTGAGGAACTCCTGCAGTGATGTCCTGGGACCGAGATAATGACCATAAGACATAGGAGCAGAATTAGGCCACTCGACCCATCGAGTCTGCTCCGCCACTCAACCATGGCTGATATTTTCTCATCCCCATTCTCCTGCCTTTTCCCCATAACCCCTCATCCCCTTATTAATCATGAACCTATCTATCTCTGTCTTAAAGACACTCAGTGAATTGGCCTCCACAGCCTTCTGCAGCAAAGAGTTCCACGGATTCACCACCCTCTGGCTGAAGAAATCTCTCCTCATCTCTGTTTTAAAGGATCGTCCCTTTAGTCTGAGATGGTGTCCCTGGTTCTCGGTTTTCCTACAAGCGGAAACATCCTCTCCACGTCCACTCTATGACCTCCAACAACCACAATTATCTTCCTTTGTGTTGGGTATGACACCAACCAGCAGAGAGTTTCCCCCCTCAATTCCCATTGACACCAGTTTTGATAGGGCTTCTTGATGCCACACTCAGTCAAATGCTGCCTTGATGTCAAGGATAATTACTCTCACCTCATCTCTCGAATTGAGCTCTTTTGTCCAAGGCAGTAATGAGGCCAGGAGTTGAGCGGTCCTGATGGAACCCTAACGGAGTGTCAGTGGGCAGGTTATTGCTGAGTTAGTGCTGCTTGATAGCGCTGTCGATGGTACCTTTCATTACTTTTCTGGTGATTGAGAGAGGACTGATGGGGTGGAGATTGCCAGATTGGATTTGTCTTGCTTTTTGTGGACAGGGTATTCCTGGGCAATTTCATCACATTTTCAGGTAGATGCCAGTGTTGGAACTGTATTACAACTGTTTGGCCAGGTGCCATTTGTCTTCTAAATGGACCTTCCTATCCACGTCCCACCTCCTACATACACCTGACACAACTAATTGAGTGCCAAGCTGGGGTTCGGGCCAATTGGTGGATGGCACTTTGAAAGTTGCATTGCGTCATTGACTCAGATGTGCTGCGGACATCGAGATTCAGAAATGTTCCAGATGTCGAGTTCCCCAACATCAGACTGACAATTTGACCCTTGGACTCTCATAATTTAACAATAATCTATTTACAGTTGAGTATCAACCTCACCAAACGGAATCACCAGACTGGTAGGATAGGGTCTACAGGTTCCTCTTTCTAAAGAACATTAATTAACCAACTTGTTTTTTAAATTACGAAACATCAGTTTTCATGGTCATTTTACTCCGATGCTCGTCCATAGATTTCAAAATTTATTGACTTCAAGTTCACACCTTACTATGGTGAGGATGGAAATCACAGCTTTTAGGTTGCGAATGCAATATGTTAACCACCATTTACCCACATCTAGTACTTCTACCTAGTTTCACACAACGCTACCAAATACTCTGTGACATTATTAACATGCAGACCAGAAGTTGACCGACTCTAGCAGCTTTTTTATTGTCAACGTGTGAGGCAAATACGCAAAGCACAATTTACGTATTAAGTTGACATGCAAAGAATGTAACAAAGCTACATTAGCAAGACTTCTGATGTAACTCCATTCTCTATCAAAATGTTGTTCCTGCACAGAAAATGTAATAGTGTTTTGCCCCGGTGCAACATTCTATTTCTGTCATTTTCAGTTTGGTTCCGAGAACTGCTCCACTTGTTGAGATAAACAGCTTTCAGAACATCTCACCTCCTCCAAAAAGAGCTGTTTTTAATTCTATAGATATCAAAATTAACACTCTAGAAAATCTCCATAATCACTCCTCCTTGACAACATCACGTAATATCTCAGTAAAACCTCTGATCATCAGCAGAGATTGCTGAAATTGGTGAGCAATTCTTTATACCATAGGAAGCCTTTACTAATGACTTCAATGAGGTCACCTGTTATTTATATCACAGACACCGTTTGAGAAAATGAACAGGGAGAGAATGTATGCATTCACAACCAATGTTTGGGAAAGTAGAAAGTTTCTGTTGTGGCTTAATGCCAGCTGCAGGGCTTATACAATTAAAGTCAAACATGTGTCAGCCCATCTTATATTTATGGTTCTTCACATCCCAATCCCACAATTGTAATCTGTACAAAGTAATTTACCACAACACTTTGCTTATTCACCATCCCCGGATTGTTCTACTTGAGAAGGGGGAATGGGGCGGTGGAATGATTACCTTTGTTAAAATAAAAACGTTGTCCTTTCAGCAGCTTTGATCCTTGGGGATACCTTCTCTCTGAGTTCTAACAGGTTTTTACCAGACTGCCATATCGAAGGCTTTGCCAAAGTTGAAAACCTTGCTATGAAATCTTCTGTCCAGAATTGACCGAATATCTAAAGCCTCAGTTCTCACCGCAATCTGAAATGAGGTTAAAAGCAGAAAGTTGCATCCATCCACATAGGCTGATGTATCTCATCAATGAGTGCCATTTAGAAAATGCGGGATCACTTGTAGAAGCTTGAGGGAAAGAAAATTGCCTAATTAACAGGAAGTTAGTGTTACATTATCTTTTGAGGCTAGGTCATAAGAAATAAGAGCAGGAGTGGGCCATTTGGCCCATTGTGCCTGCTCAGCCATTCAATATAATCATGGCTGATCTGATTGTGGCCTTAACTCCACTTTTCTCCCATAACCCATGACTCCCTTGTAGAGCAAAATCTGTCCATCGAACCTTGAACATATTCAATGACTCTCCACTGCTCTCTGTGGAAGAGAATGCCAAAGACAAACAGCTCTTCAAGGCAGCATAGAAGGATATTCTGTTTCTGCTAATTGGTATGTCAGTGACTAGTAGGTCACAATTTCAAGATGGTCAGCAAGAGAGCTAGGAGTGAGATGAGGAGAAACTTCTTTACGCAGAGAGTTGTTGGGATTTGGAATGCTGCTGCCTGGGAGAGTAGTGGAGGTGGATTCCTTAGGAGGTTTCAGAAGAGAGCTGGATACCTATTTGAAAGTGATTATGAGCCATGGAGATAGGGCGAGAGAATGGGACTAACTGGGTAGCTGAAATAAACAAAAAACAATTCCTCATCTCCATCTTAAATACGGAACTGACTATTTTTAAACTGTGTCCCCTTGTTCTAGGTTCTGTTCACCAGTATCCTCTTAATATCTACCTTGTCAAGGCCTGCCAGAATCCTATTTGTTCCTATAAGATCACCTCTCATTCTTCTAAACTGCAGTGAGCGTCGACACACCCTGCTCAACCTATCCTCATAAGATAACGTTTTCATCTGAGGAGTCAGCCAAGTGAGCCTTCTCTGACCTGCTTCCAATGCAAGCATGGCCCTCCTCAGGTGCAAACTTATCAATGCTCTGTGCAATTGGAGGAAGTCTTGCCTACTTTTATATTTCATACAATAACGGTCTAACATTCCATCTGTCTTCCTAATTACTTGCTGTCCCTGCAAGCTAACATTTTGGTATTCATGTACAAAGTCACCCAGATCCCTTTGTGCTGCTAAATCCATAGGTAATGTAAGTAAAACTCAAATAAAACTTATTGGAAATTTGTTTTCAATTTTCAGCATCCCTGTAGGTGATTAAATGACTGGAAATTAGCTAGAAAATTTATATTTTGGATATTTTTATTTTACATTTATTTTCAAATAGGCACTATTATTTCTCTTGTTTTTAACCTATCACCCAGTCACTCCGGTGCAGTGTAAACGCAATGGCCTGGAATTTGCAAGGCAAAGGTGGCTGCAGCTGACCATAAAGAAAGCATTGCTTGTAAATCTAGCGATCTCTCTGGAAAAAAACCTTTAACTCTCTCGATACACAATTGATAGTGTTATAGGTACTATTATTTCTCTTGTTTTTAACCAATCACCCAGTCACTCCGGTGCACTATAAATGCAATGGCTTGGAATTTGCAAGGCAAAGGTGGCTGCAGCTGACCATAAAGAAAGCATTGCTTGTAAATCTAGCGATCTCTCTGGAAAAAAACCTTTAACTCTCTCGATACACAATTGGCAGTGTCATAGGTACTATTATTTCTCTTGTTAACCAATCAAGGTGAGATCGAATGCGAACTCGCAAGACGTCGCAATCTGAATTCCGCCCATTGTGGGCTGGATCACTATTTTGCAAATCTACATATTAGACTGAGACAGCTGGTTTCACTCTAATATGCGCTCCCCTGATATACCCGAGGTGTTGGGATCTAATCCCTTTGCCTTGGAAAAGGTGGGAGAGTGCCATTCAGTGCTGGTCCCCACAAATGGGGACCAGATGGATAGGCACTTGTGGGGGTCTTCCAGGGGATTGGAAGCCCCAGGTGCTGCCCCATGGGCAGGGTGGCACCCTGATCCTGCTGATGCCACCGAGGCACCTTGACACTGCCAGCCTGACACGCTGGCAGTGCCACCTGGGTGCCAGCCTGGCATTGCCAAGTTGTCCAAGTGGCACTGGCCAGGGCATAGATCCACATACATGTGAGTTGTAGCATTGAGGGTGTTCAGGGGTCATTTAAGGGGCTTGAGAAATTGGGAAGCCATTTAAAAATGGCGTTTCGATCTCTTCCTGAACTGTGAAGTTGCAGTGAGCAGAGCTCCTCAGTGCAGGAAACGGGACAAAGTGCGGCCTTGGCAGGGCGTTTCCCACGGAGGCTCCGATTTGAAACAGGGGGCGAAATTCTCCCCCAACGGCGGGATGCCCGCCGACTGGCGCCAAAGCCGGCGCCAATCAGACGGGCATCGCGCCGGCAAAAAGGTGCGGAAGTCTCCGCATCTTTGGCGGCCTAGCTCCAACATTGAGGGGCTAGGCCGACGCCGGAGGGATTTCCGCCCCGCCAGCTGGCGGAAATGGCATTTGTTGCCCCGCCAGCTGGCGCGGAAATGCGGCGCATGCGCGGGAGCGTCAGCGGCCGCTGTCAGTTTCCCAGCGCATGCGTGGGAGCGTCAGCGGCCGCTGTCAGTTTCCCGCGCATGCGCAGTGGGGAGAGTCTCTTCCGCCTCCGCCATGGTGGAGGCCGTAGCGGAAGCGGAAGGGAAAGAGTGCCCCCACGGCACAGGCCCGCCCGCGGATCGGTGGGCCCCGATCGCGGGCCAGGCCACCGTGGGGGCACCCCCCGGGGTCAGATCGCCCCGCGCCCCCCCCCAGGACCCCAGAGCCCGCCCACGCCGCCTGGTCCCGCCGGTAAATACCAGGTTTGATTTATGTCGGCGGGACAGGCAATTCCTGGGCGGGACTTCGGCCCATCCGGGCCGGAGAATCCAGCGGGGGGTCCCGCCAACCGGCGCGGCCGGATTCCCGCCCCCGCCCAATCTCCGGGAGCGGAGACTTCGGCGGGGACGGGATTCACGGCGGCCAACGGCCATTCTCCGACCCGGCGGGGGGTCGGAGAATGACGCCCAGGGTCTCAATAGATAGCATTATGTTTCTCGGTGCTGCGAGCATCGGGTAACGCCCGGCTAAACGCGTTCTTCATGGGACTCTGTTCCAAGTTGATTAGATCTGGCCCGATGTCATCAAGCTGTCCAGAGAGCCAATCACATTGAAGAAATCTCAAAGCAACCAAGAAATGAAAAGCACTCACAATCGAATTGTTTATTATAATTACGTATAGCAAAATAAAAATTGTAAGAGAATTTTAAAAAAAAATAGTTTGAAGAAGTTTCAAAGAATAGTTTTTAAAATCTCGTCATTAATCAAAATGAAGATATTTGGCAACACTCCACAAATATAAAATTATTTTTTCACAGCCAGTTCTGTAATAGTTATTATTCAGATCACATTACCGTACAGCCGATTGAACGAAGTGTAACTTTTAATCAGTTTCTCACGGTAATGTGGGAAGGGAAAAGGGGAAGTTCTCAACATAGTGAGTGGTTTCACTGGTTGCAGGCTCTGGGAGGGAGGTGAAACAGTGCAGTGTATGACAGTCTATGATAATCTGCCCCTGTACTAAATCTTGAAGTTCGGTTCATGTTTGCAACACTTTTGCCAAGAAACTCCCTTACAAAACTGAGATCAGTATGCTGGGTACAAACCTTGCAGTCAGACGAAGCAAAACAGCAGCATGTTTCTTCGGCAATAGCAAAAACAATTGATGTGAGCTTTTTAAGTCATTAAACCTGCACTATTTATTGATTTTTTTTTTTTCATGGGAACACCTTCAGCATCAGCTGATATGGAGTATAGAGGCAGCAAAAATATTAATCTGAAGTAGAATGCTTGGTGCACTTAAGGGTATATGGATTCTTAGCAAAATAATACATTGGAATGATTCCAAGGCAGTGATGTAGTTTTGTGCTTCACCTTTTCAGCTGAAGGCACCATCAACACGATTATATTACAACTTTATAATCATTGCCAGCTATCCAATCCTTGTGTATTGTACAGATGTTTCATCATTCATTGTGTAGGAAGGTCATTTTCTCTGCATATGGATTTCCCCCATTTATTTCTCCAACTCTAAAGTTCTGGCTGAGTGCCAGAGCATTTGACCCAAACTTTTTTGAACTGCAGTATAATTCAGCAGTCGAGTATGACCTTGGACTTTATTTTACTCCACCAGGTTAAAGTCCAGCTTTGTTTCAAATCACTAGCTTTCGGAGCACTGTGTGGTGATATACATCACTGTAAGTACACAAAGGGTTAATGTACATACACTACACCTAGCTAGACACTAGAGGGAACACCAGAGACTTGACACACAGACAGTCAACCAATAGGTCAGTAAGACAGGACACGACCAATGGGCAGTCACGATACACACAGAGGTGACACTACCACAGGAGGGCATAACACCAACCCATATATAAGGACACTGCACACATGATCTTCCTCTTTCCAGTGGAGACACTCAGTGAGTACAGACACAGGGTTGATTGAACATCACTCCCACCACGTGGATTGTAGCAGACTGGTTAGTCAGTTTGAGTAGCTATATCAGGATTGACAGTAAAATCGAATCCAAGTCGGAGAATTGTTAATATTTTAATAAACGTGTTAAAGCTATCTCCAAGTCTGAACCTTCCTTTGTCAGAGTGCACATCAAGGAAACAGCTTATGCTACGTCAAGAGCATAACAAAACATGGTTCCAGGAGCGAACTGTTAAATCCATATAGTTGCAACTCAGCAAACAGTGACAACCAGCAACAACAGCCAGGCAAAAGGATGTTCGAGATTCCGGTTCCATAGCAGCTCAGGTACCAAGGCAATCTCAGTGAAAACTGGCGTTGGTTCAGGCAGAGATTCGAGATCTACCTGGTAGCGTCCGACTTAGATGGCGTGGTGGATGCAGAGAAAATAAAGCTTCTACTGACCATCGCGGGTCCAGAAGCAGCTGAAATCTTCCAGACCTTCAAATACTCAAAGGGGCAAAACAAGAGCGACTTCCAGGCAGTCCTGGACAAATTCCAAAAATTCTGCGAGGAACATACAAGAAGAAAAGGTAAAAGAGGAACCACAACTCACCACAAGGTAGGCTTGCAGCAACGAATGGCAGTTTTGAATTGCAGTCATCTTGGAAAAGGTGCTGCACATGCGCAGTTGCGCGAAGAGCGCACAGAACGGGAAGGTCCATTTGGGAATGCGCGAGATGCCGCACATGCGCAATTGCGAAAAAGAGCCCAAGTAAAGGAACAGCGATCTGTGCATGCGCAATCGCTTCCTACGCACTACGTCACACGTGTCACGACGTCAGAGGCCCCGGACCACGCCCACTTAAAGGGGAAATGTCTCAAAACACACACAAAAAATTTAAAGCTTCAAAACCAGATTCTTTCACCTGGAACGACAGCACAATGCCTGAAATTCGACTAGTAGCTGAAAGTAACCTCCACAGAACCCTGCAACAAAGAGTTAGCACCGCCCAAAGAGATGATACAGTCCTTGAAGACTATGACTCAGACCTTGAATTCTTCTTTGGACAGCGTGAGCTCAATGCCAGCTCCAACACAAAACGTGAAGATAGGGTCCTAGAAGACAACGACTCAGACGGACATTTCACCTTGAGTGGCTACCCCAGTACCAGATCTGAACCGCAACTAGACGTGTTGCACATTGATGACCCCGATGACGAGTTCTTCGGAGTTGAGGATCTTCAGCCCAGCATATATGACATCCCGACTTGTGAGTGCAGGATTATGCTGCGGCCTGACACCAAGAGACAGAGAGCGGTACAAGCCCACAGAGAGCGGCCTGCTGCCACACAGAGAGTGGTCCACGCACCATGAAGAGTCCCCGACTCCACACAGAGAGTGGTCCAATCACCATGAAGGGTCCAAGCCTCCACAGCGAGCTTGTGGACAGACTCCACAATCGAAGCAACGTAAGACTCCACAGCGCAGTCCTTGCATGAACAAGAAGTGACTCGAGTGCCACAAGCCTTCATAGTGAGCTCGTGGACAGACTCTACGATAGAAGCAATGCAAGACTCCAGAGCGCAGTCCTTGCATGAAGAAGTGGTGACAGTTTCCACAGAGTGACCAATTCCACACAAGGAATGCTGCAAGACTCCACAGAGGGAGTGACACAAGCCTCCACAGCGAGCTCGTGGACAGCCTCCACGATAGAAGCAGTGCAAGACTCCAAAGCGCAGTCCTTGCATGAACAAGACCATGAGAAGTTCTGGTTGAGTGCCAGAGCATTTGACCCAAACTTTTTTGGGCTACAGTATAATTCAGCAGTCAAGTATGACCTTGAACTTTCTTTTATTCCACCAGGTTAAAGTCCAGCTTTGTTTCAAATCACTAGCTTTCGGAGCACTGCTCCTTCCTCAGGTTAATGAAGAGGTAGGTTCCAGAAACATATATATAGACAAAGTCAAAGATGCAAGACGATACTTTGAATGCGAGCATTTGCAGGTAATTAAGCCTTCACAGGTCCAGAGAGAGGAGTAACCCCAGGTTAAAGAGGCGTGAATTGTTTCAAGCCAGGACAGTTGGTAGGATTTCACAAGCCCAGGCCAGATGGTGGGGGGTGAATGTAATGCGACATGAATCCAAGGCTATAAGTTTCTGCTCGGCGATTCTGCGTTGTCGCGCATCCTGAAGGCCTCCTTGGAGAACGCTTACCCGAAGATCAAAGGCTGAATGCCCTTGACTGCTGAAGTGTTCCCCGACTGGAAGGGAACATACCTGCCTGGCGATTGTCGCGCGATGTCCGTTCATCCGTTGTCGCAGCGTCTGCATGGTCTCGCCAATGCACAACGCTTCAGGACATCCTTTCCTGCAGCGTATGAGGTCGACAACGTTGGCCGAGTTGCACGAGTATGTCCCGCGCACCTGGTGGGTGGTGTTCTCACTGTGCTTACCCCAGACCAACGCTGGCATCTCCACATCATTTCTTTTGCTCCTTCAAGTGCACACCATTAATCATCCTTGTGAGACGGATGCTCTGCTTACTATATGTGATCATAAATATGTCATTTCTGAATGCATTCTTGATATTGGTATACAACCCAATCAAACTACTTCTCCCCTGTCCTCCTTCAACTTTCGCCACCTCCTTATTTTGTTCGCTTAGTTTCAGCAACAAAAATGTTAGAATATAGATTCATAGAATGCCTACGGTGCAGAATGAGGCCATTCAGCCCATCGAGGCTGCACCAACCGCCGGAAAGAGCACCCAATCTAGGACCTAAGATTTTGAACACTAAGGGGCAATTTAGCGTGGCTAATCCACCTAACCTGCACATCTTTGGACTGTGGGAGAAAACCGGAGCACCCGGAGGAAACCCACACAGACACTGGGAGAACGTGCAAACTCCAAACAGTCACCCTAGGCTGGAATTGAACCCGGGACCCTGGTACTGTGAGGCAGCAGTACTAACCACTATGTTTATAAATCTCTCAAATTGCAAAAAGTAGTGAAAATCTCATTTTTCAAAAAATTGGATAACGTTTCTGATGTGACTTCGATACGTCAATCTTTTAAACTGAAATATGCAATGTCAAATCATTTTCTTTTTAAAAATATATTTTATTGACATTTTTCAAACAGAGATTTTCCGTTTTTACAACTTAATAAAGGAATATGCATTAAATGTTATTTAAATAATATATTAAACTAACAACAAATGAAAAAAGAGATAAACAAAAAGCAAATATCAACAACTGGCAAAAAACAAAAACACAGGATAATACCCCCCCCCTCATGGACAGCTGCTGCTGTCCTTTCTGTTTTTCCATTATCGTTCCGCGAGATAGTCAAGAAACGGTTTCCACCGCCTGGTGAACCCCTGAGCCGATCCTCTTAACGCATATTTTATTCGCTCCAGTCTTATGAACCCTGCCATGTCGTTTATCCAGGCCTCCAAGCCCGGGGGCTTTGCTTCTTTCCACATAAGTAGAATCCTACGCCGGGCTACTTGGGACGCAAAGGCCAGAACGTCGGCCTCTTTCGCCTCCTGCACTCCCGGTTCTTCTGCAACCCCAAATATAGCTAACCCCCAGCTTGGTTTGACCCGGCCCCCCACCACCTTTGAGACCACTCTTGCCACACCCTCTAAGAACTCATGCAGTGCCGGACACGACCAGAACATGTGGGTGTGGTTCGCCGAGCTTCCCGAGCACCTCCCACACCTATCCTCCACCCCAAAAAACCTGCTCAGTCTTGCTCCCGTCATATGCGCCCTGTGTAGAACCTTAAATTGAATCAGGCTAAGCCTGGCACATGAGGACGAGGAATTTACCCTGCTTAGGGCATCTGCCCACAACCCCTCCTCAATCTCTTCCCCCAGCTCCTCTTCCCATTTTCCCTTCAGCTCCTCTACCATCGTCTCCCCCTCGTCTCTCATCTCCCTGTATATTTCCGACACTTTACCTTCTCCAACCCATGCCCCCGAAATCACTCTATCCTGGATCCCTTGCGTCGGGAGTTGCGGAAATTCCCTCACCTGTTGCCTCGTAAATGCCCTCACTTGCATGTATCGGAAAGCATTCCCTGGTGGCAACTTATATTTTTCTTCCAGTGCTCCCAAACTCGCAAACGTCCCGTCCACAAACAGGTCCTTCAGCTTCCTAATTCCTGAAATCCCCCATCTATCCTCCCCGGGACGAACCTGTGGTTATTCCTTATCGGGGACCACATCGAGGCACCCGTCACTCCCCTGTTTCGTCTCCACTGCCCCCAGATCTTCAAGGTCGCCACCACCACTGGGTTTGTGGTGTATCTTTTCGGGGAGAACGGTAGCGGCGCCGTCGCCAGCGCTTTCAGGCTTGTTCCCTTACAGGACGCCATCTCCAGCCTTTTCCACGCCGCACCTTCCTCTTCCCTCATCCACTTACGGACCATCGACACATTGGCAGCCCAATAGTAGTCATTCAGACTCGGCAGTGCCAATCCCCCTCTGTCCCTACTGCGCTGCAGGAACCCCCTCTTTACCCTCGGGGTCTTTCCCGCCCATACAAAGCTCGTAATGCTCCTATCTATTTTTCTTAAAAAGGCCTTAGTAATCAGGATGGGGAGGCACTGAAACACGAAAAGAAATCTCGGGAGGACCACCATCTTGACCGCCTGTACTATGCCCGCCAATGACAGGGGCACCATATCCCACCTCTTAAAGTCCTCCTCCACCTGCTCTACCAGTCGCGTCAGGTTAAGTTTGTGTAGGGTTCCCCAGTTCCTGGCCACCTGAATCCCCAGGTATCGAAAATTCCCTGTCACTCTCCTCAGCGGCAAAGCATCTATCCCCTGCCCTGTTCCCCGGGGTGCATCACAAAAAGTTTGCTCTTTCCCATATTTAATTTATATCCCGAGAACTCTCCAAACTCTCTGAGTATCTGCATTACCTCTGACATCCCCTCTACTGGGTCCGCCACATATAGTAGTAAATCGTCTGCATATAGTGACACTCGATGTTCCTCTCCCCCTCTAAGCACCCCCCTCCACTTCTTAGAGTCCTTCAGCGCTATGGCCAATGGCTCAATTGCCAACGCGAACAGTAACGGGGACAGGGGGCACCCCTGTCTTGTACCCCTATGTAATCGGAAGTACCCCGATCTTTGCCTATTTGTAACAACGCTTGCCACCGGGGCCCCGTACAGGAGTCTAACCCATCTAATGAACCCCTCCCCGAACCCAAATCTCTTCAGCACCTCCCACTAATAGTCCCACTCCACTCTATCGAATGCCTTCTCTGCATCCATCGCCACCACTATCTCTGCCTCCCCCTCCGGTGGGGGCATCATCATCACCCCCAGCAACCTTCGTATATTGGCGTTCAATTGTCTCCCTTTAACAAACCCTGTCTGGTCGTCATGTACCACCCCTGGGACGCACTCCTCTATCCTTGTCGCCATCACTTTGGCCAGCAGTTTGGCGTCTACGTTTAGGAGGGAGATGGGCCTGTATGACCCGCACTGCAGCGGGTCTTTGTCTCGTTTCAGAATTAACGATATCGTCGCCTCCGACATTGTCGGGGGTAGTGTCCCCCTTTCCTTAGCCTCATGGAAGGTTCTCGCCAGAAGCGGGGCCAGCAGGTCCATATACTTCCTGTAAAATTCCACCGGGAACCCATCTGATCGCGGGGCCTTCCCTGCTTGCATATTCCCAATTCCTTTAATCACCTCCTCCACCTCAATCTGCGCCCCAAGACCTGCCACCTCCTGCTCCTCCACCCTCAGGAACTCCAGCTGGTCCAAAAAGTGTCTCATTCCCTCTTTCCCCTCCGGGGGTTGGGACTTATTCAGCCTCTCATAAAACGTCTTGAACACCTCGTTCAGTTCCCTGCTCTCTGCTCCATCTTTCCCGTTTCGTCCCAAACTCCTCCGATCTCTCTCGCCGCCCCCCTCTTTCGAAGTTGTTGGGCCAGCAGCCGGCTCGCCTTTTCCCCATATTCATATTGTATTCCCTGTGCCTTCCTCCACTGCGTCTCCGCCTTTCCCGTGGTCAGCAGGTCAAACTCCGTCTGTAGTCTTCGTCTTTCCCTGTATAGCCCTTCATCCGGGGCCTCCGCATACTGCCTATCCACCCTCAGAATTTCCCCAACCAATCTCTCTCTTTCTTTACCCTCTTGTTTCCCCTTGTGGGCTCTAATGGAAATCAGCTCTCCTCTAACCACCGCCTTCAGCGCTTCCCATTCTACCCCCACCTGGACCTCCCCACCATCATTGACCTCCAGGTATCTTTCGATGCATCCCCTCACCCTTCCGCATACCCCCTCGTCCGCCATTAGTCCCATGTCTAATCTCCAAAGTGGGCGCTGCTCCTTTTCCTCTCCTAGATCCAGATCCACCCAATGTGGGCCGTGATCTGAAACGGCTATAGCCGAGTACTCCGTTCCTCCCACTTTCGGGATCAGCACCCTTCCCAAGACAAAAAAGTCTATCCGGGAGTATACTTTATGGACGTGGGAGAAGAAGGAAAACTCTTTCCCCATCGGACTAGCAAATCTCCAGGGATCTACCCCTCCCATCTGCTCCATAAATCCCTTAAGCACCTTGGCCGCTGCTGGCCTTCTCCCGGTCCTGGATCTGGACCGGTCCAGCCCTGGGTCCAGCACTGTGTTAAAATCCCCCCCCCCCCATTACCAAGCTTCCCGCCTCCAGGTCCGGGATACGTCCCAGCATTCGCTTCATGAATCCCGCGTCATCCCAGTTCGGGGCATATGTGTTCACCAGCACCACTGCCTCACCTTGCAATCTGCCACTCATCATCACGTAACTGCCCCCACTATGGTCTTAGCCTCGAACGATACACGTTTCCCCACCAGTATTGCCACCCCTCTGTTTTTCGCATCTAACCCTGAGTGGAATACCTGTCCCACCCATCCTTTCCTCAGTCTAACCTGATCCGCCAATTTCAGGTGCACCTCCTGGAGCATAACCATGTCCGCCTTCAGTCTCTTTAAGTGCGCAAACACCCTTGCCCTCTTAATCGGCCCATTTA
Source organism: Scyliorhinus torazame (assembly GCF_047496885.1). Classification (NCBI taxonomy): domain Eukaryota; kingdom Metazoa; phylum Chordata; class Chondrichthyes; order Carcharhiniformes; family Scyliorhinidae; genus Scyliorhinus; species Scyliorhinus torazame. Next base: position 112,974,585 of record NC_092721.1, read on the forward strand.
ACCATTTAAACCTCTCACATTCCATGTAATCAGCCGGGTTGGGGGGCCATTTACCCCCCCCCCTCGTCGACAGGCCATCCCCTTTTTTAAGCCAGCTCCTCACCCAGGTCCCACGCACCCGTCTGTCCCCCAGACGGCGCCCTCCCGTCCCGACCACCTCGTCTAGTATCAGCTCCCCCTTACCCTCAGCAGCAGCAACCCAGTTAATCCCCCCCTCCCCCTCTTCCCCCCCTCCCCCCCCCCCCACTAGATTCCCCTCTAGCTTGATTGCTCCCCCCATATTGCTTCCGGGAGTCAGCTAACTCTGGCTGACCTCGGCTTCCCCCGTTTATCCTCTGACCTCCCTGCGTGTGAGGCCCCCTTCCTTCCTGCGCCCTTTTTCCCGCCTCAATTTCTATAGCGCGGGAAAAAACCCGCGCTTCCCTCTCGGCCCCGCCCCTAATGGCGCAGTTCCCTCATTCCCCTTCCCTGTCCCCTTTTCCACCGGCGCCCACATTTCTTCGTGCCCCCCCCCTGAGGGGTTCCCCGTCCAACCTCCCTATATGTTCCCCGTCCAACATTCTTACGTATTAGCCCTCCCCTCTCCCCACTTTACATTTCTGTGCCACCACCTCGCTACCTCTCTCCAGACATCAATTTCTCAAGTCTAGTCCAATTTCTCTTCCTGAATGAATGTCCATGCCTCCTCCGCCGTCTCAAAGTAGTGGTGTTTGCCCTGGTGCGTGACCCACAATCTGCAGCATCCCAAATTTGACTTTCTTCCTATGGAGCACCGCCTTGGCCCGATTGAAGCTCGCCCTCCTACTCGCCACCTCCGCACTCCAATCTTGATATACGCGTATCACCGCGTTCTCCCACTTGCTGCTCCGTGTCCTCTTAGCCCAACTCAGGACCATCTCCCTGTCCCTGTAGCGATGGAACCTCACAACGATTGCTCGTGATGTTTCCCCTGCCTTTGGTCTTCTCACAAGGACCCGGTCCGCTCCCTCCACTTCCAGGGGGCCCGTTGGGGCCTCAGCTCCCATTAGAGTATGGAGCATCGTACTCACATACGCCCCAGCATCAGCCCCCTTTGTCCCTTCAGGGAGACCTAAAATCCTTAGATTCTTCCTCCTCGAGCTGTTCTCCAGGGCTTCCAGCCTTTCTATGCACCCCTTATGTAGTGCCTCGTGCGTCTCCGTTTTTACCACCGGGTCCTGTATCTCGTCTTCGTTCTCGGCTGCCTTTGCCTTCACTCCACGGAGTTCCATCACCTGGACCTTTTGTGTTTCCTTCAATCCCTCGATTGCCAGTAACATCGGCGCCAGCACCTCTTTCTTGAGCTCCTCCACACATCGTCGGAGGACCTCCAGCTGTTCCGGGCCCCATACCATCTGGGCTTCCTCGGCCGCCATCTTGCTTCTCCCTTCTCTTCCCTGCCGCTGCTCCAGAGAATCCTCCGCAATCTGGACACTGCTGTCACTCCTTTCCATCCACACCCGGGGGAACTTCTTCCTTTGTCACCTCAGACTGAGTTTGGCCATAAAAGAATTCCGTTGGGGCTCCCGATAAGAGCCCAAAAGTCCGTTGAAACGGGAGGTGCCGAAACGTGCGGCTTAGCTGGTCATCGCCGCAACCGGAAGTCCTCTCTCAAATCATTTTTTTAACAGTCTTGTAGAATAAATGAAATTTATTCCAGATGATTAAATAGCAATCTTGCATACATTTTTTAAAAATAAATTTAGAATACCCAATTCACTTTTTCCAATTAAGGGGCAATTTAGCGTGGCCAATCCACCTACCCTGCACATCTTTGGATTGTGGGGAGTTAACCCACACAAACACGGGGAGAATGTGCAAATCCACACGGTACGGACAGTGACCCAGAGCCGGGATCGAAGCTGGGGCCTCGGCGCCGTGAGGCAGAGTGCTACCCACTGAGCCACCATGCTGCCCCTGCAATTTTGGATACATTAACAACAGTACAAAAGACAACCTTCAAGAACAATTAGCACTGCTGCATCACAGCGCCAGCGACCCAGGTTCAATTCTGACCTGAGGTGACGGTCTGTGTGGAGTTTACACTTTCTCCCAGTGTCTGCATGGGTGTCCTCTGGGCGCTCCGGTTTCCCCCCACAGTCCAAAGATGTGCAGGTTAACAGGATTGGCCATGCTAAATTGCCCTTTAGTGTCTAAAAGTTAGGTGGGTGACTTGGGTAACGGAGAAAGGGTCAGGTCGTGGGTACTCTTCCCAAGGGTCGGTGCAGACATGGGCCAAACACGTCCTTCTGCACTGTAGAGATTCTATGATTCTAATTGCAATTAAAATGAAAAGATTTCATTGAAAATTGGTATTTCTGCTCAAGTTTTGCATTATTAGTACACTTGTTGCAAGTCAATGTTGCTGATTATAGTTGATAATACATGGAACTGAAATATGGAGTAAATAGACTTACAACATTTTTGCTTGTCCATTTGATAGTTGGACTGATGAAGCGATTGTATCATACTTCAAAGTTTTATCCATCAGATCATCTTGATATTCAACAATTACCATCAGATGATATGGACAGTCTTCAACACAATCTTCTTTTGTAACTTTGAGTGCATTATTTGTGATCTAAGGGACAGCTGCTGAACAATTGCTGGCATCCCTGGTTTTCTTGTGTTAGGTTGAATTCCAGTCCAATATTGGACTGACTGCGCAATGATTACCTTGTGCAGCAGAACTGTATAAATATCAGATCGGCCTAACTAACACAGCAACTGCTACAATATGTATTCTTTCTTGTTGAATACATATATGCAGCCATGTTTATGTTTTTCAATTAATGTAATTACATTTTTTCCAGCTACCTTTCATTTTCCAACAAGAACCATATTCATAGCTGACCAAAATTGTTTTATCTCCTTTATTGACTTATTTTTTGCTAATTTTCAATTCTAGCTTTTCCCCTCATTTCGATCTTGGTAATCCAACTCATATTGTTTGTCCTGTTTCTTTGGTTCCTGCTGATTCACAGTCGCAGCAAGATTTTCATAAAGGGGGAGGTTGGAAAGAAGCTATTGCATATAATCTCATTTTATGACTAATTACTGGACGCAACACTTAAGAGTCAGAGCTTATAATGTCGTTCAGCCTGTCCTTTCTCTCTTAAACGGACTGGCCTGTTGATCTGTACGATAATGATGCAGAATTTGCTGTTGTGTCATTGTTGCATTCCTGGTGTATTATTGCCTCCAAAGCCAATTCTCTGTTCCTTCCATTATCAATGTCTTGTGCCAGTGACTGCCTGATTCTGTGCACATCAGTGGTATATCCAATCACTGATAACTTCTGGAAAGATCTACCACCAGCATTCCACATAGGTTCAGCAATGTGGCACTGCCATAATGTGGCTCTTCCGACTGGCTGATTAGGCTTCTCATGTCAGCCATGCATAGTTGTTTCGAAGTGCACTCGGCATCTGTAAGAAGGTACGTCAATGCCAATAATAAGGATCGCTGCAAATAGACATTAAATTGCACAAATTGGCTATTTTGTTGGGATTAAATAATAGTATGCAACTAGGCACTTCAATCACTGCTTATTTCATTACGGCACTTTTGTCTGTACATTCCTGTTTACTGCAGGTGTAAATGATATCATGCAACAGGAACATTGTATTATTTTGACTTTGTTTTGTCTATGTGAGATTTGTGGCTACCTGTTCTTGTAGCCACAGTATTTGTGTGGCTAGTCCAGTTCAGTTTCTGGTCAATGTTGATAGTGGAGGATTCAGTGATGGATTAAGTAAGAGGGGGATTGTCATTGCCTGGCACTTGTGTTATTATTGTAAGGTTTACGGGTCATTATGTATTGGACCAATTATTATCTTTTGGTCTTGAAATTTAGTCAAAAATGAAGGGGGTCATGGAATCATTCCAGCTTCTGCCACTACACCTGACTTGATCAAGACAATTGGCTGAGCAAGGTGCATTATACCTAGGAACAAAGGACAAAGGCAGCTGCTGTAATGGTGAACAAACTTTCCAGCTCCATGTTTTTTGGGCAGAAGGAAAAGAGAAAGAGGTAAAGGGCAGCATTTGTTGTGATCACCTGAGAAAAGAGACTGCTGGTGCTTTACAAGCTTCTGGAGTTGGATGCATGGGAGAGACCATCTCTAGTTGAAGACACACATTCTGTAACTTTCGAATGAATCCGGAAGATTCATACTAGCATCACCAGAAGTAACGAAGAATCATCAGAATCGGATTTACTGCTTGTAGTGAATTTGGGAAACTCTCAGAAAGTAAGGGAAGCATCTGGCGGAAGTCACCCAAAATTACTACTTGGTGAAATGAGAAAATGTTAACCCATTGAAAGCTGGAAACGGCCATTAGCTATAAGCACTGTAAATCCATGGAGTGTATGATGTGTGATAAGTATAAAAGGTGAATGTTCCTTTCTGTAGTGCAAAGTGGAAGTTGCCTATAAAAATGGTGTTTAGTTAAGAGTGTTTTTTGGCATTTAATACAGTAAAATCTTAAAATATCAAATCTTATGGTGTCATTTTTTTCCAGCTATTAACTGGAAGTTGGAATTTCTTTTTAAATCTCATTGGTCTCTACGGAGGCTCTCACACTTGCATAGCAAATATTATTTGCCACCTATCAGCTCAAGCCTGAATATTGCCCAGGTCGTGCTGCATCTGGACACTAATTGCTTCAGTATCTGATCAGTCGAAAATTATGCTGGATACTAAGCATCATTGGCGAACATTTGCACCTCTGACCTTATGATGGAGGGAATGTCATTACTGAAGCAGCTAAAGACGGTTGGGCCTCGGATACTACCCAGAGGAAATCTTGTAGTGATGTCCTGGGATTGACGTGATTGGCCTTCAACAACTACAACTGTCTTCCTCTGTTCCAGCTATGACTCTAACTAGTGGAGAGTTTCCCCCAATGCCCATTGACTTCAATTTTAACCAGGGCTCCTTGATGCTACACTCAATCAAATGCTGTCTTCATGTCAAGGATGATCTCTTTCAATCCATCTCTGGAATTCCACTCTTTTCTTTCCATATTTGGACCAGGATTGTAATGAGATCTGGAGCTGGCTGAATCTAAGCTGAACATCAGTGAACAGGTTATTGCTGTGTAAGTGTCATTGGATTGCACTGTCAAAGACACCTTCCATCACTTTGTTCGAGAGTTGATTGATGGCTGGATTAGATTGTCCTGCTTTTTATGGAGAGCACACAATTGGGCAATTTTCCATATTGCTGGGTAGATGCCAGTGTTGCAATGGTACTGGACTAGATTGGTTAGGGATAATTCTGGGGCACACCTCTTCAGTACTACAGCCAGGATTTTGTCTCTGATCCATAACTTTTGCTGATTCCAGTGCCATCAGATGTTTCCTGATGTTGCATGTTGTGAATCAAATTATCTGAAAACTGAGACCTTCAATCCTTCAATGCTGGGGACCTCAGTAGGAGACCAAGATAGATCATACACTCAGTGCTTCTTGCTGAAGATAGTTGCTAACGAAGTGAAGTACAATGGCCTGGATTCTTCAAAACAGAGGCTAAGTGTTGACGCCGGCATAAACACCGGAGTGTTTCATGCCGGCATCGACGGGCCTCTTGGCCCAGCGTTTCCATGGGCCACAGGGGGCCAGCATGGTACCGGAATGTTCCACGCAGCTCCGGATGCTGATAGGTGGCCCTGCACTGCCGGCCGCAGGTTCGCACATGCGTGCGGCGGCCGCCTCTGCACCGGCCACGCACGACATAGCGCACCCACACAGAGGGTCGGCGCGGAAGAAGGTAGGCCACCCCCAGATCCCGAGGGCCCCCGATCAGTGGCCCCCGACCGTGGGACTGGCCGTCGTGGAGGCCACCCCCCCCCCCCCCCCCCCCCCCCCCCGGAGACTGCGATTACATGGGAAGGTGCCATGGAAAGAGGGTGAGGTGTTGCGGGTGATGGAGGAGGGGGCCAGGATATCCTGGAGGGAATGGTCCCTGCGAAATGCTGATGGGGAGTGAGGGGAAGATGTATTCCGTGGTGGAATCATACTGGAGTTGGTGGAACTGGCGCATGGTTCTGGGAGCGAGGAGAGATGGTGAGGGCAGAGGTTCAGGAGAAAGGTTGGACATGGTTGAGAGCCCTGCCAATAATTTTCTACATTGCCGTGTGGATGCTAATGTTGTAGCTGTAGTGGAACAGCTTGGCCAGGGGCACGGCAAGTTGTGGAGCACATGTCTTCAGTACTATTGCTGTAATATTGTCAGGGTCCATAGCCTTTGTAGTATCCAGTGCCTTCAGTTTATTCATATCACATGGTTCATTTATTGATATCACATGGAGTGAATCGAATTGACTGAAGACTGACATCTGTAATGCTGGGGACCTCCAGATAAGGTTAAGATGGATCATTCACTCAGCACTTCTGGCTGAGGATTATTGTGAATGCTTCATTCAGCCTTATGTTTTGCACTAATGTGCTGGGCTCCTCCATCATTGAGGATGGGGATATTTGTGGAGCCTTCTCCTTGTGACAATAAAGATTTTTTAAAACACACTTTTCCGCCGGTGGTTCCCTCACGACCTGCTGCAACTATGTCCTTTATGACTTGGCCAGCTCGGACTGTGGTGGTGCGACTGAAACACTCTTGGTGATGGACACTGATGTCCCCCACTCGAGTACATTTTGCACCCTTGCCACCCACCATGCTTCCTCCAAGTGGTACTCAAAATGGAGGAGTATTGATTCTGTTTTTCTTTTCTTTGCTTTGCTATACTCAAAAGAAATACTTCTGTTCTATATGGTACATCTGACTGAGAATTGTGATAACTCAGCCAAAAAAGTTGAGATAAAAAAACTAAATGAGGCACAAACACACATCCCCTGGGTGGGATCAAACTTTCAACTCTTTGACCTACCTGGGTCATCAATGTCTATTGCTTTATTTACTTACATTTCTGCACAAAATGAAGAGAATCAGTGTGAACTTCCTAGTTTTTAACGATAGGTAAAAGATGAAAATGACTGAAGTTGTTACCTTTGAAATTTTATTCTGGAGGTTGACTTTGCTATGCTTTAAACAACAACATCTCAGTATGACACTTAATCTGTGCGTCTCAATCATTTCAGATGTCCATTATTCCTTACGTAAAGTCCTTGATCAAAAGGCTTTTGACAGGAAATTACTAGCTGTTTGAGTAAAACTAATCAAGTCTCCGTCAAAAAGGGGTAAGCTGGTCTTGTACTGTCAAGGTCTGCTGGCATGTGGTCCAAATATTCTACTGAAAGCAGATAAAGATTCAGGGATCAGCAGTCAATCTTCCATCACGCGGTGAGTGGGAGTTTTGCTCTAGCAGTGGCCTATTTTACCCACAGTAGGAGTTCAATAAACTATTTCCTCAGAAGCCAGAATTTTAAAGAAGTCAATGTGAAATATTAAGCATCAAAATGGATTTCAGCTGGTAATGGTTTGCAGGATTTACTTCAAAATGCCTTACCATACTTCAGTGATTTTTTTTGTTGCTTCAAACGGTTGCTGAATTGTGGCAATGTGGCATATTCTGACCGTGTTAAATAGTTTCCGCAGTATAGTGCTTGCCACGCAGTAAAAATTGCAACAATAATTTATATTCCCTTCAGGAATAAAAATATTTCTGGAAAAATGGTGCGTCCATGGCTAACTAGAGAAGTTATGGATGGTATGATATTAAAAGTACCTGCAATATTGTCGTAAAGCAACACTTAACTAACAGTGGAAGAGCATACAATAGACAGAGTTAACTGAGCCCACAGCCAACAGATCACACCTAAGCTCTGCAGTCCTGCCGCATCCAGAGTTGAATGGTGGTGGTCAATTAAGCAACACACAGGAGGAGGAGGTTCCCTGAATATCCACAACTTTTAATGATGAGGGAGCCCAGCACATCAGTGCAAAAGACCAGGGAAATGGAATCAACAAGTGCCAAATGCCATTTTTGGTGAGGGCATTAATTTGGGCTTTGAGAGTATGAAGTGCAGAGTCGATCTCTCTGTTTACACAAAAGTGACATCCCAACTCCATCTAAAGTTCTCTCTTAAATACACACAACTGAAATGTGTTTAGGAGAAGGAAACAGTGCTATTGAAAGGTTCAGCAGCTACAATCAGGTTCGTTGTCGATTGACTTCATCTGGCTGTTGCTGAATTTGTAGATGTACTGTGTGTTTTCCATTGCTATTTCAAGTTAGTGAAGTGCATAAGGGAATGGTGTTGCAAGGGTTGTAGACTTTGGTTCTCATTTCAGTGGTTCTGCTCAGACCATGGTCACGAGTGCTGTAATTGCCATTCACCTTGGCCTGACAGGGAAATGGAGCAGAAATAACATAGAGGGAGGTCAGCTATTCAAAGTCCATCTCCACCCAGCATTTGCAGAGAACATTTCTCTCAGCGAAAACTAAGCAAGTACCAGTATGTGCAACATTTCTGTTTTATGAAGGAGGGCTCACTGCAATCTGTCACCTGCTGCAGATAGACTTGAAGACTCAGAGTAAGGTGAGGACAGCATTGTCAATGGCTGTAAAGGTGACAGTGCCCATGTCACTAACTTCTTCGCATTGGGATCTTTATAATCGGCTGCAACAGGTGATACCTTGGACATCACCGTTTGTTGTCCAACGTTGTATGTGGAAGGTTTCAGATGCTGTGTATACCAAGAGAGGAGGGTGAATTATATTCACAGTGAGTGGTAGGTAGGACATACATGTGGCGTTGACAGGTCAGTGGGCTTCCCTTTGATGCCACCAATTGCGCACACATGGCTTTTTGAGCATGATATCTAACTGCAGAGATGTACTACAAATGCACCCACCTGAATATGCAGCTGGGTTGCTACTATGCTCAGTACATCATGCAAGTGAATGACCACCATCCCAGCAGCAGTCACAATGCTTTTATTCTGCACCGTTCTCTTTTCAGCAGTAAACCAAAGGATGCAGTAAGCTCACTTCTGCTATTCTCTGGCTTTAGAATGAAATGTAGTCAGCTGTCTTTGAATAGGGAGCGGTGGCCTTCCTGACACTGATGTGGATGGCAAACTGTGAGATGTTGAAAATACCTCCAGCTCAAACTGCAATGAGCCAAATACACACATTGATGGTCCGCGTTACCATTATAGCCATTGCCAATGCAGTCCGGGCTCTGCTCCAAGGTTAAAGCTGTGGCAGCACCAGGTTGCGCACACAAGTGAGGATGCATCGATTGAAATGCATACATCTTATGTGCTATTCCTCACTCAGTTTCAAGTGGAAAACTGCTCCCTGGGCAGCCTGGGCAGAAGTGACGACCTGCTGAGTGATTCTCTCCTACCTTTGTCCTCCACCTTTTTCCAGCTCCTTGCCCTGTTATGTGTAATGTCCTTGTCGGATGGCCTGATTTCTATTACAAGAACACTTGTAGCTAAAACTATAAACGATTGATTAACATTAACTGTGGGTCAAATATATATATAAAACAACAGATGAATATCAGTATGAACTTGCATAAACCACTATCTCTCTCCCAGCTCCTGAGTCAGTCATCATAGAATCATAGAATTTACAGTGCAGAAGAAGGCCATTCGGCCCATCGGGTCTGCACCGGCTCTTGGAAAGAGCACCCTACCCAAGGTCCACACCTCCACCCTATCCCCATAACCCAGTAACCCCACCCAACTCTAAGGGCAATTTTAGACACCAAGGGCAATTTAGCATGGCCAATCCACCTAAGCTGCACAGCTTTGGACTGTGGGAGGAAACCGGAGCACCCGGAGGAAACCCACGCACACACGGGGAGAACGTGCAGACTCCGCACAGACAGTAACCCAAGCCAGGAATCGAACCTGGGACCCTGGAGCTGTGAAGCAATTGTGCTAACCATCATGCTACTGTAGTGCTGCCCTGGGTCTGAGGTCACCTGACTCTAACATTGATTCATATACTAATGAGACTCCTAGTGGTCAGTGAACTATGATATCACTGCATTACGCATCGTCTTTGTTCATTCTCCCAGTCGTATTGTAGTTCACGGTGAAAGTCTACCACTGTACCCATGTTTTAAAGAAACTACTTTGTGCATCAGCTTCAAAGTCAGGACTAAGTCTTTCAGCACCTGCTACACCATTCTGTAAATACTTTAATAGCTTTAAGTAACTTCAGAAAGCAACAACAACAATCATTTATATTTATTTAGTGCCTTTAATGTGAGGAAACATTCAAAGGCACTTCACTGGAACTTGATAAAAACAAAGTTTGACACTAAGCCACAGAAGGCAATATTAGGTCAGATGATCAAATGTTTGTTCAAAGATATAATTTTTTAAGAAGTGTTTTAAAGGATGAAAATGAGGTAGAGACGCAATTATTCAACAACTAACCCGAGAGTGGTTGATGCTCCTTTCAAAAAGCGCTGGTGGGTTCCTTTCGCCTGCTGAGCACATGCTCAGCTGTGCATGTTTAAGAGTGGGTGTTAGCTGGAGCATTGAGTTCCAGACCAGTAGCATTGTTGTTAGAACAGCATTACAAGCTGATTGCAGTTATGGTCTTCTTAATCTGCATACTTGCTGCAGATTCTCACTGCACACAGCGATATTGTGTCTACACGGGAATGGTGCTTGCACATCATGGATGGCCTATGGACCAAAATACAAGTGTTACGCATCCACATTTTGTGCCCTGTTAATGTAGAATCAAAAGAACAAAATAAATGATAATTATCTATTTAATAAAATGAACTCAAGCAGTCATTAAGCTAATAGCAATACATTTAAGAAGACGTGCATTTATAAAATGCAGGTGGTGCCTTTCAGATTTATTGGAATTGTCTAAAGATGCAGCATGGTGGTTTGAATGTATTTGAAATGATCTTCTACAGGAAAATAATAATAAAAGTGAAAGCTTGTACAAACAAAGATGAAGTTGCAAATTAGATGATTAATTGGCTAGGTAATAGGAAGCAAAAGGCAGTTTCAGATACAATTGTAATTGGGTAACTGTCACCACTGTAATCCTCCAAACATCAGTCCTGAATCCCTGCTGTTCATCATAGTTATTAATGGCCTTAATGAAGTCATTATATATGTTTCCAATTACACCACATTGTGAGGACAGCAGAATATTTTACGTTGAATATAAAGAATGTGATTTAGCTACTGAACTGGAGGTAGTACATGATAGAATTCAGATAGGCGGGCTGTGAAGAATAGAACTGCAATCCTGTTATTAAACACTCGCAATTTATCTACAGTGACAGCACACATTGTATATCATACAACTCCAATACAACAAAAACTTACACAGCATGAAAACTTAACATAATGAAACATTCCAAGTTATTCACAGGAACATTATAAAACATAATTTGACACATAGACACATAAAACGATATTAGCGTTGATGACCAAACATTTTATGAAAGTGGTGAGTTTTAAAATGCGTCTTCAAAGTACGTGGTCGGAAGTTAACGGGGGGAATTCTAAAGCCTAAGGCCTAGCCAACTGAAGGCACGGTCAGCAATAGTGGAGCAATTAAAATTGGGGTTCAGAGGGCAAAATTAGAGGAAAGCAGATATCGTAGAGGATTTTGAGGCTTGAGGAGATTTCAGAGATGGGAAAGGGTGAGACCGTGGAGGGATTTGAAAACGAGGATACGAATGTTAAAATTAACGTACGTTTGACCAAAAGCCAACAAAGGTCAGTGAGCATCAGGTAATAGAGGAATGTGACTTGATGTGAGTTATGACACTAGCAACAGAGAGTTTGATGACTTCAAGTTTATAAGAGTGTGGGATACCAGCCAGAAGTCTGTTGGAACAGTCAAGTCTAGAGGTTGACCAATGAGGATTTCAGCAGCAGAGGAACTGAGGCAGGGATGAAGTTGGAGTAGAAATAGATGCTCCTAGTGGCGTGAACATGAGGCCAAAATCTCATCTCAAGTCCAATATGATCTTTGTTCTTTGTTCTAAGGTTGTGAATAGGTTGGATTCATCTCAAGCAGTTGCAGAGAGAGAGAGAGGGGTGGAGTCAGCAACTAAGGGACAGAGTGTGTGGCAGGGACAAAGACACTGGCTTCAGACTTCCCAATACGTATTAGCTCATCCAGTGCTGCATGTCAGATAAGCAATCTGATAATTTGACAATAAAGGAGGAATCGAGACTTTTCCTTCGCGTGCACAAGAAAACTGACACTGGGTTTTTGGATGATGTTGCTGAGCAGCATTTTGTAGATGACAAACAGTAGAGAGGGCTAAGGATCGATGTTTGGAGGACACCATAGGTGGGATTCTCCAGCCTCCAAGCAGCGTGTTTCCCGGCGACGGGAGGTGGCGCGCCATTCGCTGGCAGCGATATTGTCTGCTCCCACCACTATCAATGTGAATTCCCATTGAAGTCACCCCACACCGCCAGGAAACTGCAGGCAGGGGTGCACTGCCGGCAGGACCAGAGAACTCCGCTGCCAGCGAATGGCCGAGGAATACCGGCCCACAGCTAATGGTGTAGGAACAAGAAGAGAAAGCATTGCAGCTGGCTCTCTAGCTACAGTTAGGTGGGTGATAAAGAAACAAGGTGAATGTGGTCACTTCCAGCTGGAAGACAGTGCAGAGGTGTTAGAGGTGGATGGTGTGGTCAACTGTGTAAAAGACTGCAGGCAGGTTGAGTAGGATGGGGAGGGAAAGTTTATATTTGTCATGGTCATGTTGGATGCCATATTAAATTTGCTAAAAGTTGTTTTGGGACGAAATCCCAAATGAGGGATATAAATGGAAATCTGGGAAACGTGGCATGGTTATGGGAAAACAACAATATGTTCAAGGATATTGGAGAGGAAACAGAAGTTGGAGATGTGACAGTGGTTTACAAGGATGGTGGGTCAAGGGTTGATTTTTTTTTTGAGAGGTTCAAAGGTGGTTGATTTAAAAGTGAAAGGCGCAATACCTGAAAGGAGAGAATAGTCACCAATATGCTAATAGACCAGGAGGTAAGGTCGACTGGTCAGCACTTTAATGGGAATGGGGTTGAGGGAGTTGGAAGCAGATGTCATGGACAGGATGAGCTTGGAGAATCCAGGAGACGAGAAAGTAGAAGACATTTCAAGTCCAGGACGAGAATCATGGGGACCAGTTTGACCCTGTGGGATAGTGGAAGGAAAGGAAGCAGCAGAATCAGCTAATCGGATGGTCTGAATGTTCATGACAAAGAAGTCCATGAACTCCTTACACCTATTGTTGAGGGTGAGGGTGGAGGAGATGAGAAGGGTTGTGGGGGAGGGTCAAGGAGATGCTTTGCAGTAGAGAAGCCAGGCTTATCTTTGCATTCCAGGATGATCTTGGAACAGGTGTTATGGGCCAAGGCTTAGAAACTCCAAAGTGTATTATGAAGCTCACCTGACCTATTACTTTCATGTTGAATTTCACTAGGATGAGCACAAGAGCCTCCACTTTAGGTGTGATTCATCAGACTTCCCAGGCCTTTTGCAAAAAAAATGGTTATTATAAGAATGTAGTTAACATTTATAAAACAGTTAGCAAGAAATTGTTCTCAATTACAAACATGAAAAAACATACAACAGCTGCAGTAATCTATGTGCATAACTCTTAATGAATCCCCCTCAGTAGCTGTTACATTTCAATACAAAATCCAATAAACCAAAATCACTGTAATCTTACTTGGATGGAACTGGTCCTTTCCCTGAAATCCAGCCTCCAACCAGCAAATTCAAAACTCCTTCCGGAAAGCAACTCCATCTTTAAAGTTCCCAAGGCAGTTTGCCACACCCAATGTGGTTTCAGTTCACTGGGACAGCTTTAAAATAAAAACAGAGAAAACAGGGAAACACTGCTTTTCTTCTGCAGTCCAAATCAACAAAATGAAACTGAAATCCAAAACACTAAACCCTCTCTCACCTGAGAGCCACATCCCTACTGTGACAGCCCAAATGACATCACTGAAGCCGTGCTACAAGCCATGTGGTCAAACAAAACCTTTCTTAAAGGGAACTCACATGACAGTGAGGAACCATTTTAGAACATAGCGGGAGAACCAAATAGTGCTTCCTATGGCCGAGGGAGATTTGGCAATGAATAGCTAAACCAATTGTCCACCATATCTTTCAAAATTCAATCCCGTGGGCATAATGGAGTGGAGAAGAGGTAGTGGCAGACAAATGCCAGGATCAGAGAGATTAATGTTTTTCATCGAAACATGAGCATCAAACATGAGGGAGCAGCTGAGTGAATGGGTCACTACAAAAATGTTATGGTGAATGAAGGGCCAAAGGCAAGGCAGTTGGGATTTTGAAAGTGCTGTTATGAGTAAATTTTCTTATGCTCTTTATTCTTTCATGGTATGTTGGCGCCATTGGCAAGACCAGCATTTGTTGCCATCCCTAACTGCCCTCGAACTGAGGGGCTTGTTAGGCCATTTCTGGGGACAGTTAAGAGTTAACCACATTGCTGTAGGTCTGGAATCCCTTGTGTGCCCAACCAGGTAAGGATGACAGTTCTCCTTCCCTGAAGGACATTAGTATACCAAATGGGTTTTTACAACAATTGACTACAGTCTCATAGTCACCATTACTCCCACTATATATTCCAGCTTTATTTATTTAATTTAAAATCCATCAACTGCCATTTAGGGATGTGAAGCCAAAGCACTAGTCTGAGCCCAAGACTACTAGTTCATTGATCAGAAATGGCTTAATCTGTGACGTACAAATGCGAGTAATGAGATCATGCAAGGTATCAAAGCCAAGGGTGTGCCATGTATATAGATTGGGGAGTTTATATGGGGGGGGGGGGGGGGGAGAGGGGGGATTGAGGACTTTTAGAGGACAGTAAACTCTGAGGAGAGGGAGAGAGAAAGCATGGTGAGTTGAGGTGGGTTGAAATCAGGAAGAATGAGAAGTGTGCAGTGTTGGAGGCTGAGAGAGGAGAGTTGTGTAGAAATCTCCATGAGAAACGTCCTTGTCCTATTTGGGACCACAGTAGAGAATTTGAGTGTGAGGATATTTAAGGAAGGAAAAAGTGTCAAAGGAGTAAAGGATCAGACCACAATATGCTTTGGTGATAATCATCGCACTGCACTATCACAACAATGATCAGGCGGTGGCAAGAGATGGAAGATGTAGTCAGGCAGAGATGCATTATTAGGGAAAGAGCGATGTCATAACCCAGTCAGGTTTCTCTTGGTCACGATGTTGTTACAGTCATCCACAATACGTTATTGTATGGCAATGGCCTTGTTCGTAAATGAATGTCTTTCTGAAGATGAGCAGAGGAGTGGTGAAAGCTGAAACACTGGCGGAGTTCACAGGGTCAGCAGAGGGAGGAGTCAAAGATAGAGATTAGCACGAATAGCCCCCAGCAGGCAGATGGCAGGGAAATTGCCAAGAAAGTAGGATGGATCAATAGGGATTGCTGTTCATCATAAGTCAGCACCAAATATCTCAATAAGCCTTTCAAAGGATACCAAGAGAAGCATTGAGGGACACTGTGCCCCCTATGCTGTTTGACTGTCATGACTGCCTCATTGCAACAATTTAGAAAATCCTTACAATAGCTACGCATGACATCGTCTGGAAAACACTTTCCAAAATCATCTGCTGCTTGAACGTAAAAAAGCTTTTATGGCAGCATGGTAGCACAGTGGGTAGCACCGTTGCTTCACAGCTCCAGAGTCCCAGGTTCAATTCCCAGCTTGGGTCGCTGTCTGTGTGGAGTCTGCACGTTCTCCCCGTGGCTGTGTGGATTTCCTCCGGGTGCTCCGGTTTCCTCCCACAATTCCCAAAAACGTGCTGTTAGGTCATTTGGACATTCTGAATTCTCCCTCAATGTACCTGAACAGGCGCCAGAATGTGGCGACTAGGGACTTTTCAAAGTAACTTCATTGCAGTGTTAATGTAAGCCTACTTGTGACAATAAAGATTATTATTGGGCAGCACAGTAGCACAAGTGGATAGCACTGTGGCTTCACAGCGCCAGGGTCCCAGGTTCGATTCCCCGCTGAGTCACTGTCTGTGAGGAGTCTGCACGTTCTCCCCGTGTGTCCGTGGGTTTCCTCCAGGTGCTCCGGTTTCCTCCCACAGTCCAAAGAGGTTAGGTGGATTGGCCATGCTAAATTGGCCTTAGTGTCCAAAAAGGTTAGGAGGGTTTATTGGGTTACGGGGATAGGGTGGAAGTGAGGGCTTAAGTGGGTCGGTGCTGCTCGATGGGCCGAATGGCTTCCTTCTGTACTGTATGTTCTATGTTCTATGTAAGCTTCTCTAAGACTGAGTGAAGCCTGAAATTGTAGCACAAGATCAAGGAGGTTACTGAGTGCGAATGAGTTGGGTAGAGAATTTGGAGGACAGAGTACCTGACAATGGATGAGTCAAAGAAGACACAATAAAAGAGCGTCCAGGAGAAGAGTGTCCAGGAAATGTAAAGAAAACTTTTTTTTTAAATGAAAAAGTGGAAACCAAGTGAGGGGCTGAGATGCACACCACTGCCATAGTTGAAATGATCGCAGTTTCGGCCTGCTCCTATGTACCATAAATGTCGCTGTATAACTCAACCTTTGAAGCCTTGAAAAATCCTTCTTACTTATATTCCAAGTATAAAGGTGAACCGCCAGCGTGGTTACTTTCCATCTTGGTCATTAGCCATGGAAAGTCTGTTCTAGCAATGCTTGACTTTAACTCCTATGCATCTTCGCAATAAGGACCTTATTTATTGCCTGCTTGTACCTTTGCACCTAGTTATAAGGAACCAGTAAGTAAAACACCTATTTGTGGGGTGAAAAATTTAGGGTGACCACTAATGTGAGGATAATGTATTGTGGCTGAAAATAGGGGTCAACTTATTCGGCGAGTATATACAAAAAGCATTATTTTTAGAGCCGAAAAATCAGGGTTTTATTCGGAATTTCGACCTGTGCACCAGAACATCAGTCCATTGAAAAAGGCAGTGGTGTCACATGTAAGAACAGATCAGTGATATCCTGCTTTCCCAGCCTTGCTTACTAAGAAAATATAGGGGAAAAATAGATTTAAAGGTGAGGAACAAAAATGATACTAAATATTAGATTAGTAAGTTGTGCAAAGACTTAAGCGAAAAGAGCTGAATCTATCCACATTGCAACAAAGATCAAATCTTTGGGATAGAAATGGACAGATTCTTCTTGCAAAATTGAGAAATAGAAAACATGACTATGAGCTAAAGATACCTACGCTGAATTTAGTATCAATTTGCAATTGATGGCAATTTCTGAAATAGACTTGTTCATCACAGCAAACAGTGTCTGATTACAATGAAAATTCACAGATTCTTTATTCAGTGACATATCCTCAGTATGTCCTTTATTCCCAAAAAAGAATTCTGATGCCAATTATTTTACATCACTTTACTTTATCCCTCCTCTCCTGGAACCATGGGAAGGAACGTTTCTTTGAGGCCCATTTTCAGGCACAAGATCAGCAACACACTTGGTAGATGTACCAGGAAGTAGAGGCCCAAGGTTTGTTCCACAGAGATGAGGACCAAACTATAGATGGGCATTAGGTGCCTAGTTGAAATTCCTACATTTGTTCCACAATGATTTGGTTGACTGCAAAATTAACAGCAGCTCTGAAAAAACTCCCATTTGTATACAGCAACGTTACCTGTTTCCAGACTGGCCTGTAGTGGTTCTTTGGTTAGGCTGCTCAATGCCGATTACCAAAGTTGGACCATGTACAGAAATCGGCAGGATTGTAACAGGGCCCTGTGACCGATGTAAGACCTTGATTAGCATGCTATAATTATGCTGCCCGATGTGCCATCAATTAACACAAGACGAGTAGTGAACACAGCTGCGGCTTTAATAAGCTAAACAGAAAGCCTCTTGGCCACTGACCCCGAACTGGGGCAGGGCCGGAGGTCAGCCCCTTTTATACCGAGCCCGAGGGGAGGCAGAGCCATCAGGCAGTGATTTACCACAATACATGTAGTACAGTAACAGTTTATCACAATACATATAGTACACTAACAGTGGTTTACCACATTCACCCCCGTTAATAAAAAGAGTCCAGCGGGGACGAAGTGGACTTAAAGGTCGAGTCTGTCGGGGGCTTTGACTTTTCCGCCATGATCGGTTCAGTCCCGGCTGTGGTGTGTGCACTGGTGTCGAGACCTGCGTGCCCGGGAGCGTGTTGCCTTCTCCGACCAGTAGTTGAGTCGGTGGAGGGGGTTACGATGTAGGGGTGGGGGTGGTGGTGATGGTCGCCGGTTGGCCTGCGGGTGCCAAATCTTGAAGTAGCCGGGTAGTGGCAGAGGGAGATGGTGTAGGGTCGGGGGCGGTGGTGATGGTCGCTGGGGAACCTGCAGGTGCAAAATCCCGGAGGGAGACTGTGTCCTGCCGCCCATCATGATGTGCCACGTAGGCATATTGTGGGTTGGCATGGAGGAGCAGGACCTTCCCGACGAGGGGATTCGATTTATGGCTCCTTGCATGCTTCCGGTAGAGGACGGGCCCTGGGACTGTCAGCCAGAACGGGAGCGAGACCCCGGAGGTGGACTTCCTAGGGAAGGCAAACATATGTTCATGAGGGGTCTCATTGGTGGCAATGCACAGTTCCAGCCGAGTACCTGCAATGCACGCAGGAATTTGGCTTGTGATTCTCCGGGGCGGTGTCGCCTCGTGACAAGGAGCTGCCTGGCATACACCTCATTTACTGCCTTTACATACTGTCCCTTCAGCAGCATTATCGCCTCCGTATACGAGGGGCGTCTCTGATAAGAAGAAAAACTTGCAGACTCACCCGTGCGTTGAGTATTTGAAGCTTTTGGAGGTCGGTGATGTCGCCGGTGGAGGATCCGAGGTAAGCTTCGAGGCAGCTTAGCCAGTGCTCCAATGTCGCAGTGGAGTCGGCTGCTTGTGGGTCCAGCTCCAGGCGGTCAGGCTTGAGTGATGAATTCATCTTAAAAGTTTAGCTTATTAAATTGATGTGCCATCAATTAACACAAGACAAGTAGTGAACAAAACTGTGGCTTTAATAAGCTAAACAGAAAGCCTCCTGGCCACTAATCCCGAACTGGGGCAGGACCATAGGTCAGCCACCTTTATACTGAGCCCGAGGGGAGGCGGTGCCATCAGGATGTGGTTTACCACAATACATGTAGTACAGTAACAGTTTACCACAAAACATATAATACACTAACAATGGTTTACCACACTGCCATCCAAAACAAGTAGCTGCTTTGGCTGCCTATTTCTATGACTGGGTGGAAATGGCAGCAGTTGCAACATGAGCAAGCACAGAATGGTGACTGTCGCGTTACCATTTTGAGCCCACTGCCACTCATTCTTGCCAGGCTGAGGCCATGAAAACTGAGGCAAATAAGTTTGATTTTAATATTTTCCTTTGGTTTCCCTTAGCTCAACACCAATGACTACTTATCGGTGTTTAGTGTGATTGAGCAGAGTCTGTTCTTCAATTAATTGTAACAAGGTTGACAAATTATCTTCTGAAGATGAGACCTTCACTCCAAGGTTAACAAAGATATTGTGCATTTTTAACTTGTCTGATTCTGTTGAGTTCAAGTGGGACTTCTATTTATGGACATTGAACACACATGCTTCCCCTTTAGATGATTTAGGTCTTCCTGCTTCTTGTTATAAGAGATAGTGCTATTTCTACTGAATTTGAGGTTAAAGTCACAATAGTCTTACGAAGTAAAAACTTCCCATATGTCTTGATTGTTGCTGGGAATAATGCCTTTCACAGGTTATATGAAAGTCAAGCGTACTTTTCTGATCTCCCAAGTTTGTTCTTCATTCTTTGGCTATTCTTTGGCCTCCTTTAACTGGGCGGATCCGATGGTTTACACAAAGGATTGTTCTGAGATCACTATCAGTGTTATTCTTTGATCAACTCATTGGCAAGAAGTTGACAATACCAGTTATTTAGTTGGTGAAAGGTTTTTGACTAGAAGCTTCTGTGCTGCATTTAATTAAATATTGATTATTTTTTTATCAATTCAACTAATCAATATAGATAGAACGACAATGCAGGGAATGTTCGCAGTACACAGGAATGAATGTAATCTTGGTTATTACAGACATGATAGTTTTCAGAGAGACCTTGCAAACATAATGCTGCATCAATCAATACTTGGACTGAAACCTGGGTGCATTGTGATCTTCATAAAAATATAGTTATTGGAAGTCCACATTGTTAACACCCCTTAATAAGACAACTGATTTTCATAATAGGAAAAGATTTGCTGATCTACTCCCTGCATTCTTTGATCTCAAATATCACTTGTTTGAAACTGGAATATTTCTAATTTGATGAGCGGTCATTTTGCTATATACATAGACAAATCTGACTTCAGTCAATTTTCTGAGGTAGCCACGTTGAGCCAGAAATGAATAAATGAATAGTAAGTTTACAAATGATTATTTCTGCTCACTACAAATAGTGAACGTGCAGTAAAGTGGAAACAAATGGGCGGGAATCAAACTGCAAGACATTGTAATGTGGATCCCACACATTGTGGGCGGGATCAATTTTGGCAAATCTGCATATTAGAGTGAGCAAGCTAGTCTCACTTTAATACCCAATTTCCCGAAGCACCTGAGGCATTGGGATCTATGCCCTTCGCCTCAGAGACCTAGGGCGAGCACCGTTCAGCAGTGGCCTCCACAAACAGGGACCAGACGGAACGGCACTCGTGGGGGCCTCCTGGGGGATCAGAGGCCACCAGCTGCATGCCCACTGGTCAGGGTGGCCCCCTGCCACTGCTGCTGCCACCAGGGCACCCTGGCATTGCCAACCTGGCACTCTGACAATGCTACTGGGTGCCAGCCTGGCACTGTCAGGCTACCAGGTTGACACTGCCAGGAGGCCACGCTGGTGTTTTTTTACACGGCGGCAATCGATGGGGGGGGGGGGGGGGGGGTTGCATCAGGGGCTCCAGAGCTCGGGATGTCATTTAAAAATGGTGTCCCGATCTCTCACTGCACTGACGATTCCAACGAGTGGAGCTCCTCAGTGCAGGAAACAGGGCTATGTGCAGCCTCGGCTGCGTGTTCCCCACTGAGGCCCCCTCGCTAACTGGGGGCGCGTTCAAAAGCGGGGTGTTTCTCGGTGCTGCGAGCGCCAAGAAACACGTGGCTAAACGTGCTCACTATGGGACTTTCCCATTTAGTCAAATGGCGCCCATGATGTGAAGACAAGAGTAACAGAAGATTATAGAGCACTGGAGTCACAAAGTTTGGCTTCCACCCACTTCCAGCATTCTCCGCACCAAATCTGTGACACTGGAATTGTGCAGAGTAGGAAGATTGTGACATTTGTCAGTGGCTAACACTGATTTGCTGCTGACCTGCCATTTATAATTTCAACACTGTTGTTAATGTCCTCTCTTGAATAGGTGTTCAGCAGCTAGAGGGACCCGCTTCCCCCTCGCTCCAACCACCACCCCTGTCCATCCATCAGTTATGCAAAAAGGACCACAACAACTTGCAAGTTTGTTGATTATTATTTTCTACTGATCTTGCTTGTTGTCGTGTTGTTCACCCTGGGGTAACACGGATTGCACACAAAGCAAGTATACAGCAAAAGAAGGCATTGGTTCAATAAAAGATTTATTGAACTCTAGCAACAAAACACACAGCTGCCGACTTCCGGTTGCAGCTATGCTGAGCTAAGTCGCACGTTCGGCAGCTCCCGCCAGAAACTGACTTTTGGGCTCTTTTTAGGGGCCCCAGCGGCATTTGTTCGACGGTTCCAAGTGTGGGAAGGTGACAGTACGATTTCCCCAGCACTGTATGGATTGGACCAGGAGTGTAGCGGTGAAAAAAGTGATTTTGGTGCAGTGAAAAGTGGGAGTGTTGCTGATTTTCTCCTTGGTTCAATTGCTCTGTTTTATTACCTTTGCTCTCGAGTCGCCAGGTATCCTTATGATACCGCCACGAGGTTCAAGTCCGAGTAATGATCAATAACCCAATATACCGATTAGTAAGATTTAAATCAAAGCTCATTTATTATACACAGTAATCACTACTCATGCACAAATTCTACGTCTAAGCTACTTCTACAACTAACAGGCCTATACTTAACTTCGGACTGGCCCACCAGGTCAGGGGAACAAATGGCCTTTCGTTCGGGTTCTGAGTCTGCGGGATTCAAAGCTGGTACGGATTGGTAGCTAGGAGCGCCTATCTCGTAGCGAGCGTTGAATTAAGACTTACGTCAGTCGACGATCCCTGCACTGGTCACGATCAATGTTGGTTCGTGTTGCTGGGTGACCTGGGCAGGAAGAAGAGGTGAAGAGATCTGAAGAGCTGCTGAAGAGAGCAATTTGAACTTGGGGCTCAACTCTTATAGTCCCCAGGGGCTTCCCGCCTTTCGGGGCGGACCCTGTACCTGGTCCCAAGTGATTGGACTTTGTCCCAATCGCTTGGTTCGATTTTCTCCAATACTGGAGCGGTTCCCTGATCGATGGACGGTCTTGAGGTGCTCGTTCACCTCCTTTTGTGTTGGCTCCTGCTGGCGCCAAGGAGTCTGGCTTTGCTTTGTGTGTCCAAAATGTTACTTATTATTCCCGGGGATTGCTCATCAGTATGCAGATGGCTAATGCTGATGATCGCTGGTATCAATGTTGTCTGGCGTTTGCAGAGGTAAATACACAGCAAATCTGCAGCTGCTGGTTTCTGTCTTGTTGGCTGACTTTCCTATCAGCCTTTGCCGTTCACCATTTTAAATCGGGAGTTGGCCAATTTAGGTGGCTACAAGCGGGAGGAAAACCAAGATGGCGGCGGGTGCAGACCAGACAGCGTGGGCGCAGTGGTCGCAAGAGCAGCAGGAGTTTCTCAAGCATGCTTCATGGAATTGAAAGCAGAGCTGCTGGAGCCGATGAAGGCTTTGATCGACAAGCTGGTCGAGACCCAGAAGGCCCAAGGGGCAGTGATCCGGGAGGTGCGGCAGAAGGCCTCGGTGAACGAGGACGAGATCCTGGGCCTGGCCGTGAAGGTACAGGCGCACGAGGCACTGCAGACCAAGGCAGGCCAGCAGCACGGTTCGATTCCCGTAACAGCCTCCCCGAACAGGCGCTGGAATGTGGCGACGAGGGGCTTTTCACAGTAACTTCATTTGAAGCCTACTTGTGACAATAAGCGATTTTCATTTTTCATTTTCATTTTCATTTCATTTTCATTTCATTTTTCATAAGAAATGGCAGGAGAAGTTCGAGGACATGGAGAATCGGTCGAGGAGGAAGAACCTGCGGATTCTGGGTCTCCCGGATGGAGTGGAGGGGTCGGATGCTGGAGCATATGTGGTCACGATGTTGAACACGTTGATGGGCGTGGGTGACTTCCCGAGGCCCCTGGGGCTGGATGGGGCCCACCGAGTCCTGGCGAGGAGGCCCAAGTCTAACGAGCCGCCATGGGCGGTATTGGTACGGTTCCACCGCTTGGTGGACAGTGAGTGTGTGTCCGATATGGGCAAAAA
This sequence comes from Scyliorhinus torazame, assembly GCF_047496885.1. Classification (NCBI taxonomy): domain Eukaryota; kingdom Metazoa; phylum Chordata; class Chondrichthyes; order Carcharhiniformes; family Scyliorhinidae; genus Scyliorhinus; species Scyliorhinus torazame. The sequence continues at coordinate 112,998,057 of NC_092721.1, forward strand.
AGGAGCGGAGCAGCAGGTGGGAGAATGCAGAGGTCCGTATATACCAGGACTGGTGCGCGGAGGTGGCCAAGAAGAGGGCCGGGTACAATCGGGCTAAGGTGGTTCTGCATCTGAAGGGGGTGAAATTTGGGATTCTGCAGCCGGTGCGACTGTGGGTCACGTTTAAGGACCGGCACCACTACTTTGAGACGCCGGAGGAGGTGTGGACCTTTATCCAGGCCGAAAGGTTACACGGACTGAGGGTCGGTTGGGAGGGGATGTCGCGGGGAGGTTACTGTGCTTTGGGGGATGTTCTGGTCTGTACTGTTTCCTTGGGTGCTGGGTGGGGTAGGGTGAAATGGTTCGAAGTGGGGGTTTTATGAAAGTGTGGGCGTTGGTGGTTGGAAAGACGGGCCCCCGTTGGGGAGGAGGGGAGATGGGAGGCCCGAGGTGGGGGAGCTGAGATTAGGCTGCAAAAGGGAGCTGCGCCAGAGAGGGCGGGGCCGGTTTGATGGAAAGCACGGGCTTTTAGCCGTGCTAGGGAAGGAAGGGGGCGGGGCCAGGGGGAAGGGCGGTGTTGGAGTGGAGCGCCCGCTGATGGACAGGAGGGGGGGGAGACTACCACACTGGGGGGTCGATGGAGTGGCGGGAGTGGCCGGGGCCAGCAGGACAACGCAGCTAGGGGGGGACCTAGCTGGGGGGAGGGGGGCGGGGGGGGGGGGGAGGGGGCGGGGGGGGGGGGGGGGAACTGGGTTGCTGCTGCATTGGCAAAAGGGGAGCTGGGGCCTGAAGAGAGAGTCGGGGCGGGGGTCTGCCGCTGGGAGGAACGGAGAGTGCGGGAGGCGTGGTCACGTGGCTGGCCTAGAAAAGGGGATGGCTAATCGGCATGGGGGGGGGGCGCGGGAATCCCCCTGATCCGGCTGATAACTTGGAATGGGAGAGCCCTGAGCAGGCCGGTCAAGAGGGCCCGTGTGTTCGCGCAGCTGAAGGGACTGAAGGCAGTTGTGGTTATGCTCCAGGAGACGCATTTGAGGGTGGCAGACCAGGTTAGACTGAGAAAGGGGTGGGTAGGGCAGGTTTTCCACTATGGGTTGGACGCAAAGAATCGGGGGGTGGCGATTTTAGTGGGGACGCGGGTGTCGTTTGAGGCGCTGGACATCGTGGCAGACAATGGAGGTAGGTATGTGATGGTGAGTGGTAAGCTGCAGGGGGTGCGGGTGATATTAGTGAATGTATATGCCCCGAACTGGGACGATGCTGGATTTATGCGACGCATGTTGGGCCGGATTCCGGACCTGGAGGCAGGGAGCTTGATAATGGGGGGGGGGGGGGGACTTCAACACGGTACTGGATCCAGTATTGGACTGCTCCAGGTCCAGGATGGGTAAGAGGCCGGCAGCAGCCAAGGTGCTGAGGGGGTTTATGGACCAGATGGGAGGAGTGGACCCATGGAGGTTTGCCAGGCCAGGGGCCAGGGAATTTTCTTTTTCTCCCCACGTCCATAAAGCCTACTCCCGGATAGACTTCTTCGTTTTGAGCAGGGCACTAATCCCGAGGGTGGAGGGCACGGAGTATTCGGCCATAGCCATCTCAGACCATGCCTCGCATTGGGAGGAGCTGGAGCTAGGGGAGGAGAGGGACCAGCGCCTGCTGTGGCGCCTGGATGTGGGCTTGCTGGCGGATGAGAAGTTGAGCGGGCGGATCCGGGGGTGTATTGAAAGCTATCTAGAGGCTAACGATAATGGGGAGGTGCAGGTGGGGGTGGTCTGGGAGGCGCTGAAGGCGGGGATTAGGGGAGAGCTAATCTCCACTGGGGCCCACAAGGAGAAGGAGAGGAGAGAGAGGGAGAGATTGGTGGGGGAGATTTTAAGGGTGGATAGGAGGTATGCAGAGGTCCCCGAGGAGGGACTACTCAAGGAGCGACGAAGCCTCCAGGCCGAGTTCGACCTGTTGACCACCAAGAAGGCAGAGGTGCAGTGGAGGAAAGCGCAATGGGCGGTGTATAAGTACGGGGAGAAGGCGAGCCGGATGTTGGCACACCAGCTTCGGAAGCGGGAGGCAGCGAGGGAGATTGGGGGAGTTAGGGATAAAGGGGGGAACACGGTGCGGAGTGCGGTGGGAATAAATGGGTTATTTAGACACTTTTATGAGGGGCTGTATAGGTCTGAGCCCCCGACGGAGGAAGGGGGGATGCGTCGATTTTTGGATTGGCTGAGGTTCCCGAGGGTGGAGCAACAGGTGGCTGGGCTTGGGGCACCGTAGGGCAGGGGCTGCGGAGTATGCAGGCGGGGAAGGCACCGGGGCCAGATGGGTTCCCGGTGGAATTTTACCGGAAGTACATGGACTTGCTGGGCCCTCTATTAGTGAGGACTTTCAATGAGGCGAGGGAGGGGGGGGGGGGGGTGCCCTGCCCCCGACGATGCCCAGGGCGCTGATCTCGCTGATCTTGAAGCGGGACAAGGACCCATTACAGTGTGGGTCGTATAGGCCAATCTCTCTCTTCAACGTGGATGCGAAGCTGTTAGCGAAGGTGTTGGTTCCCAGAATTGAGGACTGTGACCCGGGGGTGATTCACGAGGACCAGATGGGTTTTGTGAAGGGAAGGCAGCTGAATACCAATGTGCGGAGGCTTCTTAACGTAATCATGGGCGAAATTCTCCGGTATCGGCACGATGTCCGCCGACTGCCGCCCAAAACGGCGCAAATCAGTCGGGCATCGCGCCGCCCCAAAGGTGCGGAATGCTCCACATCTTGGGGGGCCGAGCCCCAACCTTAAGGGGCTAGGCCCGCGCCGAACTAATTTCCGCCCCGCCAGCTGGCGGAAAAAGCCTTTGGTGCCCCGCCAGCTGGCGCGGAAATGACATCTCCGGGCGGCGCATGCGCAGGAGCGTTAGCGGCCGCTGACGGCATTCCCGCGCATGCGCAGCAGTGGAGGGAGTCTCTTCCGCCTCCGCCATGGTGGAGAAGGCGGAAGGAAAAGAGTGCCCCCACGACACAGGCCCGCCCGCGGATCGGTGGGCCCCGATCGCGGGCCAGGCCACCGTGCGGGCACCCCCCGGGGCCAGATCGCCCCGCGCCCCCCCCAGGACCCCGGAGCCCGCCCGCGCCGCCTTGTCCCGCCGGTAAGGTAGGTGGTTTAATCTACGCTGGCGGGACAGGCATTTTAGCAGCGGGACTTCGGCCCATTCGGGCCGGAGAATCGCGGGGGGGATTCCCGCCCCCGCCAAATATCCGGTGCCGGAGAATTCGGCAACCGGCGGGGGCGGAATTCACGCCAGCCCCCGGCGATTCTCCGACCCGGCGAGGAGTCGGAGAATCTCGCCCCACGATGCCTGCAGTGTAGGGGGAAGCGGAGATAGTGGCGGCGATGGACGCGGAGAAGGCCTTCGATAGGGTGGAGTGAGGGTACCTTTGGGAAGTGTTGAGGAGGTTTGGGTTCGGGGAGGGGTTCATTATTTGGGTTAGGCTACTTTACAAAGCCCCGGTGGCGAGTGTGGCCACGAATCGGAGGAGGTCGGAGTACTTTCGGCTGTATCGGGGTTGAGGCAGGGGTGCCCTCTATCCCATTTGCTATTTGCATTGACAATTGAGCCTTTGGCTGTGGCTTTAAGGGAGTCCAGGGACTGGAGGGGGCTGGTCCGGGGAGGGAGGAACACCGGTTATCGTTGTATGCCGATGACCTGTTACTATATGTGGCGGACCCAGCGGGGGGGGGGATACTGGATGTGATGCGGATCTTTCTGTAACTTGTTGAAAATTTGTAAAACTTTGAATAAAAATAGTTTGGGGACTTTTCCGGGTATAAGCTCAACGTGGGGAAGAGTGAGCTCTTCGTGATACACCCAGGGGACCAGGGAAGGGGGATAGACGAGCTTCCATTGAAGAGGGCGGAAAGGAGTTTTCGGTACCTGGGGATCCAGGTGGCCAGGAGCTGGGGGGCCCTACACAAGCTCAACTTGACGTGACTGGTGAAGCAGATGGAGGAGGAGTTTAAAAGGTGGGATATGTTGCCACTGTCGTTGGCGGGTAGGGTGTAGTCGGTGAAAATGACGGTGCTCCCGAGGTTCCTTTTTGTACTCCAGTGCCTCCCCATCCTGACCCCCAAGGTCTTTTTTAAGCGGGTCAGCAGGAGCATCATGGGGTTCGTGTGGGTGAAAAAGACCCCGAAGGTGAGAAGGGTGTTTCTGGAACGGAGCAGGGACAGAGGAGGGTTAGCGTTACCTAATCTACTACTGTGCTGCCAATGTGGCGATGATACGCAAGTGGGTAATGGAGGGGGAGGAGGTGGTGTGGAAGAGGCTGTAGATGGCGTCCTGTGTGGGCACGAGTCTGAGAGCGCTGGTGACAGCACCTCTGCCGCTCCCGCCGACAAGGTACACCACGAGTCCGGTGGTGACGGCGACTCTGAAAATTTGGGGGCAGAGGAGACGCCACAGGGGTGAGGTAGAGGCTTTGGTTTGGTCCCCGATCCGAGAGAACCATTGGTTCGTCCCGGGGTGAATGGAAGGGTTCCTGAGCTGGCACAGGGCAGGAATTAGAAGGATGGGGAACCTGTTTAAAGATGGGACGTTTGCGAACCTTGGGCCGCTGGAGGAAAAATTCGGGCTTCCCCCCAGAAATGCCTTCAGGTACATGCAGGTAAGGGCGTTTGTAGGACAGCAGGTGAGGGAGTTCCCGTTGCTTCCAGCACGTAGGATCCAGGATAGAGTGCTCTCGGGGGTGTGGGTTGGAGAAGGCAAGATCTCGGCGATCTACCAGGTACCAGGAGATGCAGGAAGAGGAGGAGACCCCTGCGGAGGAGCTAAAGGGTAAATGGGAGGAGGAGCTTGGGGAGGAGATAGACGAGGGTATGTGGACGGACGCCCTGGGTAGGGTTAATTCTTCCGCCTGTTGTGCCAGGCTTAGCCTGATACAATTTAAGGTTCTTCACAGAGCGCATATGACAGGGGCGAGGCTGAGCAGGTTCTTTGGGGTGGAAGACAGGTGTGCAAGGTGCTCGGCGAGCCCAGCAAGTCACACCCATATGTTCTGGGCGTGCCCGTCGCTGGATGGGTTCTGGAGGGATGTTGTGAGGACGGTGTCTAAGGTGGTGAACACCCAGGTTAAGCCGAGCTGGGGGTTAGCACTATTTGGGGTATCGGACGAGCCGGAAATGCAGGAGGCGAAAGAGGCCGGTATTCTGGCCTTTGCGTCCCTGGTAGCCCGGCGGAGGATTCTACTACAGTGGAAAGATGCGAGGCCCCCAAGCATGGAAGCTTGGATCAGCGACATGGCAGGATTCATTAAATTGGAGAGGGTAAAATTTGCCTTGAGAGGGTCTGTGCAAGGGTTCTTCAGGTGGTGGCAACCGTTCCTAGACTTTCTAGCGGAGCGTTAGGAGGTGGTCAGCAGCAGCAGGAACCCTGGGGGGAAGGGAGGGGGGGTGGACTTTGTGTTTACTATTGCTTAATGAGGGGTTTGTATATGTGGGGAATTTGTGATGTAGTTGTAAGATGTTTATTTATGTGTTCTTTGTTTTTCTTCTTTCTGTAACTTGTTGAAAATATGTAAAACTTTGGATAAAAATATATATTTTTTAAAAACACACAGCTGCCTGTGGGTTGACTCTCTACTACCCTAAGTAAACTAAAGCTAAGTATCTAGACCAGGCTAGCTCTGATCCACGTGTAGAAGGTGTTGAATCATTTGTACACCCTGACTATCACTATAGCTATCATCAGTGGAAAGAGGCAGAGAGCTAATGCCTCGTGTGTTTTATAGCTGTCAGTCCCCCTCTGGTGTCCTGTCTTGTGATTGGTCGTGTTCTGTTCTGTACATTGATTGGCTCACCTGGGTGTCTGTCACTGCCTGCTTTTACCTCATGATGTGCATGGGTGCATATTATGACACTTGTATTATTGTGCCAGGTGCTTTGAGGATTTGGAGGAAGGGTAAAGAGCTCTCAGCAGAAGGCAAAGCCTACCTAGAGTCTTTCGGGAGCACCGAGTGTTCAATGGCTGTGGTGCACGTAGAAGGTGATAGCAAAACTGTGCCATCTCTTCGAACCAGGCCTGCAGCCTAAGAACAGGGTGAGGATGGCGCTGACAGTGCCATGGCTCTGAATATTTCCATGAGCAGGTCCTTCCAAGCCAGAACAGGTGATATCTCAGTTTGTTGTCCATCACGGCATTGGCAAGGTGACGGCTGTGTTCACTCTGAACAGACAGAAGTAAGTGGAGGGTGCACAGAGATGTGCCAGAATAGCAGACGTTTAAATCGTGCAGGGTGCCAACAACTGTATGTGTGGCTTTGCAGGCAATGTACCTCGATGGTGAAATGTATTAAAATCAGAAAGGTTACCGCTCACTCTGTGAACTGTTAGTGTGGCCACACCTAGCACATCATGCAGTTGGATACTCGTTATCCTAGCAGCAGTCATGATGCTTTCATCTTGCACCAGTCCATTGTTCTAGCAATCTTTCAACCACCACATAAATCACGGATCACTGCAGTCCTCCCAGACGGTCTCGATCCACAGCAGTTTGCCTATCACCGCAACCGGGCCATAGCCAATGTTATCTCCCTTCTCTACAATCAACACTCAAACCCTCGACAAGAAGGACACCTATGTAAGACTGCTGTTCACCGACTACAGCTCCGCCATAAACAACATTATCCCAACAAGACTAATAACCAAACTCTGCAATCTTGGACTTGACCCCTCCCTGTGCAGCTGGGTCCTTGACTTCCTCACCAACAGACCACAATGACAGGATAGGCAACAGCACCTCCTCCACATTAGTCATGAACACCGGGGCCCCGCATGGATGTGTGCTCAGTCCTCTACCGTACTCCCTATACATACATGACTGTGTGGCAAGATTTAACTCCAACTCAATCGAGAAGTTTGCGGATGATACGACAATGGTGGGCCGTATCTCGAAACAACGCCGAATCAGACTACAGGAGGGAAATAAATCACTTGGTTGCATGGTGTATCGAAAACACCCTCTCTCCAAATGTCGGAAAGACCAAGGAACTGACCATCGACTTCAGGAAGCGCAGCACGACACACTCCCGTCTGCATCAATGGCTCCGAAGTGGAGGTGGTCAACAGCTTTAGGTTCCTGGGGGTCACCATCATCAACAGTCTGTCCTAGTCCACTCACGTTGATGAAACAGCCAAGAAAGCCCAACAACGTCTCTACTTCCTACGGAAGCTAAAGAAATTTGCCATGTCTGCATTGACTCTCACAAACTTCTACAGATGTGCGATAGAGAGCATCCTATCCGGCTGCATCACAGCCTGGTATGGCAACTGCTCGGTCCAAGATCGCAAGAAACTGCAGAGTTTGGTGAACTCAGCCCAACGTAACACACAAGCTTGCCACCCCCACATTGATTCTGTGTACATCTCCCGCTGCCTCAGGAAGGCAGACAGCATTATCAGAGACCCCTCTCACCCAGGCATTGCCTCCTTCCAGACCCTTCCATCAGGCAGAAGGTACAGAAGTCTGAAGACCCGCAACATCCAGACATAGGAACAGCTTCTTCTCCACAGCTACAAGACTCCTCAATGACTCCCCCTCGGACTGATCTGTTCCCAGTAAGAACACTATTCACGACGCTCTATGCTGCTCTTGCTCATGTATTTGCTTTATTTGGCCCCTTGTTCCGCACTGTAACCAATCACTTTTTGTCGATGTACCATTCGTCAATGTTCTCTGTTGATTATTCTCTTTGTCTACTATGTACGCACTGTGTACGTTCCCTCGGCCGCAGAAAAATACTTTTCATTGCACTTGGGTACATGTGACGATAAATCAAATCAAATCAAAATTAATCAGAGCGTGCTCTCTGACAGACAACAGTTGCGGCACTGGCAGAGTGGTTGGAGTGAGATGATGAATGCTGTCATCCTGCAGAGGTAGGCAGGTCTGTCAGCCATGGAGTGAACCATTGCAAGTCCCCCAGACAACTGCCGCTGCTGGGAGAACCGGCAAGCTTCTTTGAACACTAATGTCTGTTGCAATAATGGCCGTTGCTCAGCCTGCATGGCACCAAGCTGGCTTCGCATGCTAGTAACTGAGATTTCCTGACCACTGTCACGAGTCTCTACCATTCTGATGGTGTTCCAATGCAAGCTGAGACACTACCATCAAACACGACAAGCTAGTTAGATTCACAAATGTTCTCATGGAGGCAGCCACCACTTCAACTTTGGAAAGGATCGGTTCCAGGCTGTGTGCAAAGCCCTGTGCCAAATTGGAGTGGACTCCATGCTGCTTAACAGTGACAGTAGGCTGTCTCACACGTCTGCCAATGCATAACTTTGTGTGTGTAACCATCAGCCTTTATCTATCTGCCACCTAATTGGAATCCTCATCTGAGTTCTTTGCAGCAGAATTCATGTGGAATCTAACTTTCGAGGGAGGAGGCCCTGTATTGCTCCTTCTCCCTGTCGAGGCTGTAGGCCACACATCCAAATGACTTACCAAGTGCAAATCATACCCTCTAAATGTCTCGTAGGACCAGTATTTGAACTGATTGTTCTCAGACCATGTGGCAGTGTTACGGCCCCCCTCTGTTGACTTCCACATTCAGTTCCACTGGCTGACTAGGTAACAGATCTTAGGTATCTGAAAGCATGAAGGCACAAGGGCAGAGTTGAGGTGTGGTGAGGAGGAGGAAAGTAACAACTGCAGGTTATCTGCAGCCTGTCCATTATAATAGATTGCGGGTTGAGGATGAAATGGATTTTGACAAGGGGCACAGGGCTGTATTATCCTCGAGGATTTCAGACATGCTGCTGCCTCTTGAGGTCCCCTCCAATTATTCCAATCACCGTCTCTTCATCAGGATCAGCGCATGTAACCATAGCAGCCCCCCTGCTGGCTAGCTGCTGCTGCCACCTGTTATGAGCCACCTGGTGATGCACAAGAGAGGGAACTGTCTCACTAGGTGTGCTGCAAAGGCTTTGGCTGAGGTGCTGAGCACAGTTGAATAGTTGGCAGTGTATGCAAGCTATGAGATGTGAGTCTGAAGCTTCAAATATGAGAGAATGAGTAGAATATGGATGTGACATTTGAACCATGTTTTGAGATGTGCTGGAGGCGAGTGAAGTGGGGTTGGTAAATTGAACAATATTTGAGGACACTGGTACATTTGTAAGAATGTGGGGCGGGATTCTCCACCCCCACGCCGAAGTGGCCGCGCCGTCGAGGTTCACGACGGTGCGGAACGGCCCCGGTCCCGACCGATTCAGGCCCTGACAATGGACCAGTATCGGGGCCGCGTCATCTACCCGCGCCAGGCCTTGTCGCCCGCGTAAAAGCGGCGCAGAATAGATGACGCGGCCGGCGGCGCATAACAGATGTCATCCGCGCATGCGCGGGTTGGCCGGCGCCAACCCGCGCATGCGTGGTTGCCGTCCTGATCAAATCCGCCCTGCAAGAAGGTGGGGGACGGATCTTGCGGGGCCGCGGAAGGAAGGAGGTCCTCCTTCAGAGAGGACGGCCCGACGATCGGTGGGCACCGATCGTGGGCCACCCCACATTCAAGGTGAAGCCCGGTGCAGGATCCCCCCTCGCCCCCCCACAGGCCACCCCCCCCCAGCATTCACGCACCGCCCACGACTGTAGCGACCAGGTGTGGACGGCTGGGGGGAACCCGCCGTTTTGGCCTGACCGCTCAGCCCATCCGGGCCTCAGAATCGCGGGGATGCCGGAGAATCGCCATTTTGGGTATCTCCGGCCTGCGGCCCACGAAACTTGATTGGCCCGTTCCCGCCGCTCGGGAGAATCGCGGGAGGGCGTCGGACCGGCGGCCCCGGAAATTCCGGTGGCCCAGGCGATTCTCCCAACTGGTGTGGGAGTGGAGAATCGTGCCCGTGGTATTTGAAGATGCATTCACCGACCTTGACCACTCATGTGAGGTCATTAAACTTCTTGCAGTACTGCATCCAGGTCCTTGGAGCTAGCCATTGATCACCACAGTGTTTTCACTGCCTTCCTCATATGTGCCTGGAGGGGCATGGGCTCTTGAGAGAAGAGGACCTCTCTGCTGTCCACACGTTGCATCAAGGTCTCCAGCATAGCTTCCGAGAGCCTTGGAGCTGGTCTCTGGCCTATTACCATTGTTGAAGCATCCTCCTGCTCTTCTACTGTTTAACTGCTTTTAGTCTTTGCTGCAGCCAGAATGCATGTTGCCAACATTTATTTTATTTTATTTTTTTAAAAATGTACCCAATTCATTTTTTTCCAATTAAGGGGCAATTTAGCGTGGCCAATCCACCTACCCTGCACATCTTTGGGTTGTGGGGGCGAAACCCACGCAAACACGGGGAGAATGTGCAAACTCCACACGGACAGTGACCCAGGGCCGGGATCGAACCTGGGACCACGGCGCCGTGAGGCAACTGGGCTAACCGACTGCGCCACCGTGCTGCCCAGCATGTTGCCAACATGAGGGACTGGATAAGCTTTAAGTGATGCTAGCCTTGCATAAGTTTCAGCCCCCTGCTGAGGCCTGCAGTCAGTCAGCAGCATATTCAGCAGTAAATTTGAGTGCTGCCAGAATGCCATGAACAGGCGTGGGGCTATCTCGTATCAGCATCCTGTTGCCTTTTTTTACCTGCTATAAATATGGCAATCAATAACGTTGCCCTTCTTTCTTTAGATATCAATATTATATTGCTCAGAGTCGCCAGGTATCAAATGATACCACCACAAGGTTCAACCGGCTATCGATCACAGAGCCAAACACCAGTTAGTTAGTTCAAGATCAATGGTACTTTATTTACACACAAGATTAATCATGCAACATAAACACTACTAGTTAAACTATACCTATCAACTATGACAACCTGCACTTAACTTCAGGCACCCGGCTTAGGTCAGAGGAACAGTGGCCTTTGTTTGAATCTGGATCTACTGGGCCTGGAGAAGTAACTGCTGCTCAGCTGGGCTCATCCGGCTGGTGGTAGGCATTGAACTTGAACTTGCTTCTGGTCGTGGTGCTGCACTTGGAGGTGGACGTTGCCGGAGCGCCAGGTCCAAGAGAGATCAAACACATGGCGGTCTCTCTCTTTATCCATGGGGAGTTTTGCGCTCTTTTGGGCGGTCCTTCGGTTTGGACCCCATTAATTGGTTGGTTCTTGATCACAGTATTCGATTTGAGCCAATAAAGGGGCGGGTGCCTTGATGGCCGGGCGTGCCCTAAGCGGTCATTGACCCTGTTGTTGATGCTTCCTGAGTAGCGCCGAAATGTCTGAGATTGTATCAGTTACTCAAGTATCAGTCTTTTGTCTTACCGAGATGGGCCATCAAAATGCTAATCGGTTGGGGGTTTTGATGCTGACTGTATTCTTCGCTCACAAATATACATTCAGGCTCTGAGCCTGCCTGAATCTTACATTGTCCACATTTCTCTTTATGCTTTGCGACCGTCCATGTTTCTTCTTGTAAGTGGCCATCCCAGATGGCTACAATCCCTGTGCCCAATTTTATAGGATATACAATTTGGCCTCCATGGCCTTAAATATAACTGGCACCCCATTTTGCAGTTCTAAGCAACCAGCTAAGACTCCAATATGGCAGTCAGGAAGTGCCACTTTACATACTGGCTCAGTGTTATCACTCTCAATTCTGATGCCAAGTTGTGGGTTCAAAACCTTCACCTAATATTTTGCAAAATAATCCTATTGAAGGAGTGCAGCACTGTCGAGGATATCATCTTTTAGATGAGATGTTGAGTTGAGACGAGACATTGGGTGCGATCTAACCAAAAACAAACTGACTCTGTTCTGGGCGGGATTAGCGGGGTAACTGCTGGAAAAACCCAGTTATTTAATGGCAGTCTGTTTTATTTGGGGGCCTCAGCGGGGAATGCCTCGCCAAGGCCGCACTCCATTGCGTTTCCTGAACTGAGGAGCTCCGCTCACATCAGTGCAGGAAGAGGTTGGAAAAATGGCGCCCCCATCTCTCGACCCTGTGATGCGACCCCCTGACACCCCCCAAGCCCCAACCCACCTGTTGGGGGTCCTCTACCCCCTGCACCACGCCACCTCATACGGACAGAGCACCCCCCAGGCTCGATTCCTGATGGAGGCAAAATGCCACCTGTGTTCCTTGGCATTGCCAGTCTGGTACCCTGGCATTGCCCCTGCCAGCAGTGCCATCCTGGAAACCCTGTAAATGCCAGTCTGGCACCCAAGTGGCACTGCCTGGGTGCCCAGATGGCACTGCCAGGGTGCCTTGCTAGAGTGCCAAGGTGCTCAGGTGGCATTATGCCCATGCCAAGGCAAAATGTAGGTCAGGATACATAGATGAACAGTTACTGAAATGGAACTTGATCCCCAAAAGGCTGTGGTGTTGGGTCCAATGAAACATTCAAGGGTCAACTCGATTTTTGTTGAGACAAGTGTATGTAGTAATTTGAAACAAAAATGGATAAATGGAATTGAGTTATTGATCAGCCGTCGTCAGTCTCAGGGAATGGGTGAATGGCCTACTCCTGCTCTTGCATAACATCTAAAATATCTCAGCAAGTGAATATTCTTCACTGCAGGATATACTTATTTGTGGCCTTCATTATTTATTGCATGTTACATGAAATAGCATGATGGTTTTCTCTGAATCACTGCACACAAACTTATGAGCAGCTAAGATAAAAGAAAAATACTGCAGGTGCTGAAAATCTGAAACAAAAACAAAAGTGCTGGAAAAACTCCACGGGTCTGGCAGCATCTGTGGTGCGAGAAAAAGAGATGGGCTCTAAACATTAACACTCTCTCCACAGGTGCTGACAGACCTACTGAGATGTTACAGCATTTTCTGTTTTTGTTACTGATGAGCATCTGCTAGTTATATCTATAATATATTAAACATCTTCCATCTTTCATATTTTGCTTGCTTGCCACATTTTGTTTTAATTGCTGCTTTTTCAAGGCCACACTTGACTTGTAATGTTTTCACTGTAAATCTTTGTAAGTTGGCTCAAAGTAAAACAACAGCAAATCTGAACCAAATGTGTCGGGAATGTACAAACCTGAAGTAAAGGCTACTGAAAAATTACCAAGAACTCTGAAATGGCGAAGTCTGAATAACTGATCAGAAGAACAAAATAATTTTTTTAAATGATTGAATCACTCAAAGCTGGTTGGAGAAATATTTTTGAGGCTATATTTCTTCAGTGCAAAGTTTGTAATGCGCAACACAAGGTCTTAAAATTCAAACATTTAAAAAAAATCATGGGCGGGATTGTCTGTTAACCGATGCCAAAGTGGGGCGTGCGATCGGGCAGAGAATAGCTTCCGATGCCAAAATTGCGGCAAGCGCCGGCTTGGTGCCAAATCACAATGCTCCGTCACTTGGAAAAAGGAGTCAATCCGACACGCGTACTTTAAACACTGTTTGCATATCATTAGTGGGCCCACCCGTGATTCTCCGCTTCCGACGGGCCGAGTTACTGACAGGGCGGTCCACGTGTGCTCTCGCAAATCGTGAACCTGGCGCGATGGCTGATGTGAGAGAGGGCATACGGACAGTGTCCAACACCGCCATACTTCGCCAACAGTCGTACTGCTGGCCGTGAGGCTTCTGCTAGGGTGGGGGGGGGGGTAGTGCGGGTATGGCCAGGTGGTGGGCTGTGGGGTTGGGGTAGACAGGTATGCAACACCATTACTACAGATGGCAAGGCAGCCATGCAGCTGCGCTTGCTGCTGACAGCCTGCTTTAAACCTGGTGCCCTGGGTTGTATGGGTGAACACCCCCGCTCCCCACCCCCACCCCCATCCCTCAGGCACCCCCCTGGGTGCCCTCTGGCCCCAGCAATGTGGGCACTCCAGCACAACCTGTCCCATCTTTTGGCTTTGATAAGTTGTGTGGGGAGTGTATGTTTTTGCGCGGCTGCAGCTTTTCAGCCATGCAAGTGTCGATCACAGACCTAGCAAATCCCACACCGTTTTTCATGGAGATTGATGATGTTACCACGTGGCACCGGTGCTAGTCCCTCACCGGTAGCGGAATCGGTGCAGGTGCAGCGCCGATTTTCCTGTCGTAAAAGTCCACAGACTCTCCGTTGGCGTCAACACTTAGTCGCAGAAAGGGAGAATCCAACCCCATATATTTCACAACAGCCTTATTGAATTTACCATTTGCATTGGCCCATAACTTCCTGGTTCCCCAGCATCACATATAAGGGGAACCTCCATGATGCACTGGGACTCCCTCGAGGAAGTTCCCATGTAAAGATTTAGCCGGCAATTGCCCAGAAGTGCTAACTTCCTTTGGACATTTGCGGTGGGCTGGGAACCACACGACAGAAGCGATTTAAATCCCTAACTTCGGATGTTTCTGCCAGATTTATACCCTGATAGTTACTCTGAAAGAAGTTACTCTGAAAGAATTTGAAGGAAAAAAAAATCACTTCTCGCTCTGGAGTAACTATTTAAGCACCCAGACTGATCCTCACACAGGGCACCCCATACACACTCAAGCTAACCACACATCCCCTCCAGTCCGACTTGAAACCCCCTCTCCTCCCTAATCTCCCCACGCCTGCTCCCCCACCGACACCAGTGCGACCCACTTGCCGTTGAAACTTACCTTCTACCTTTAAATTGTTCCTTCAAACACCTCCTTTCAGCAGCTAGTGCCATAAAAAGGGGCGTTCCCTACACCTCCGTTATTCCATGCCAATGCAGCCAGGGCACCCTTTGCTCCTCCTGTCCCACCCAGCCCGAGTGAGGAAACTTGGGCGAGACAGGGGTTTTGCTAGAACATTGAACATACAGTGCAAAAGGAGGCCATTCGGCCCATCGAGTCTACACCTGTCATGATATGCAAACGTGCAGCTAATGAACACATAGAATAGGACACAACCAATGAGCAGTCAGGACACTCAGGGGTGGTATCTCACTATAAAAGGGATGAGGCACTCACACCACGCCTCTTTCCACAGACCAACATCTACAGAGTGAGACAGGGTGTATCCTCAGCATCACACCCCAGCACGTGGCTTAGAGCAAGGCTGGTTCAGTTAGACTGAGTTACTACATTTAGATTAGCAGAGAGTCGAACTCATTGAGAACTGTGCTAATAGTTCAGTAAAACACATTGAACTCACTTCAAAGTCTGGGGCATCTTTTACTCAAAACTGCATCAAGTGGCAGCTTGTGTTATTAAAAATTACATAACACAACAGCACCGGCCCACTTAAGCCCGCACTTCCTCCCTATCCCCGTAACCCAATAACCCCTTCAAACCTTTTTGGTCACTAAGGGCAATTTACCATGGCCAATCCACCTAACATGCACGTCTTTGGACTGTGGGAGGAAACTGGAGCACCCAGAGGAAACTCAAGCAGACATAGGGAGAACGTGCAGACTCTGCACAGACAGTGACCAACCGGGGAATCAAACCTGGGACCCTGGCGCTGTGAAGCCACAGTGCTATCCACTTGTGCTATCGTGCTGCCCGTTTTGGAATATCAACATAAGTAAGTCCGTTGGTGGTGGCAATCCGCTGGAGATTTACGCTGTCTGGAAGTTACAGGCCATTGTCTCGTCTATTTTCCCATAAACCACTGTGAAGCAACTTGTCCCCACAGATTTTATCCACACAGATTCAAATTGATGTTCTTTTTAGATTCATTTCATAGAATGTACTGTGCAGAAGGAGGCCATTCGGCCCATCGAGTTTGCACCAGCCCTTGGAAAGAGCACCCTACATAATCCCACACCTCCACCCTATCCCCGTAACCCAGTAAACCAACCCAAACATTTTAAACACTAAATTACAATTTAGCGTGGCCAATCCACCTAACCTGCACATCTTTGGACTGTGGGAGGAAACCGAGCACCCGGAGGAAACCCACGCAGACACAGGGAGAACGTGCAAACTCCGCACAGACAGTGACCCAAGCCGGGAATCGAACCTGGGACCCTGGAGCTGTGAAGCAACTGTGCTAACCATTGTGTTACCATGCTGCCCAAACTCCACAAACATGTTATGTGGAGAAAAACACTAGAATGGACATGGTGGGCCAAATGGCCTGTATCTGTGCTGTGCATTCTCTGTAATTCAATGCCAAGTTAATATTGCAACCTTATTTCATGATGGGCAGCAGTGGTTAGCACTGCTTCCTCACAGCGCCAGGAACCGGGTTCAATTCTAGCCTCGGGTAAGTATCTGTGTGGAGTTTGCACTTTCTTCTCATGTCTGCGTGGGTTTCCTCCGGGTGCTCCGGTTTCCTTCTACGGTCCAAAGATGTGCAGGTTAGGTGAATTGGCCATGCTAAAATTGCCCTTAGTGTCCAGAAGGGTTAGGCGGATGACTGGTGTTACGGTCATACAGTGGGAGCATGGGCCTAGGTAGGTTGCTCGTTCAGAGAGTCGTTGCAGACTCGATAGGCCGAATGGCCTCCTTTTGCACTGTAGGGATTCTATGATACCTTTAATATATTCCACAAAGATTATCACCACATGTTCTAAGTTTTAAATTGCAAAACAGTCATTCGAGCCAGTCCAACAAGGTGGAGACTAGATTTTGCCACGATATTTTCAGAAGTGCCATTTGAAAGCTTTTCAAGTGTTTTCTTCAATATAATTTCTGAAATGTTGCAGATTTCTAATAAAGATTGAGTGCATAACTCGTGAAAACATGCAGGAGAGCATGTCAAAGATTGCTGAGTGCTTTGTGTTCTTGCTTACTGTCTGACTCGAACTCAGTCATCCTGGCAGTTCGTCTTTTGCCGGTCTTTGCTGAGAAATTTGATCTTGTCACAGATTGGTTTGGGGGCCTAATAACATCGCAGAAATACTCAAGACTTTCAAATTGAATTAAACCCAGCACTACATCTGGGTGGAGTAAATTATCAGGAAATCCTGTTGAGTGGCACACCAAATCAGAACATTTTGCTCAGCCCTCCTCAATTGGCAGGTGGGGTTCACTGATTGGATTGGCAATGTTTACCTTGAATTCAGGACAAAATACTTAAACCCAAACAATGTGGTTTCTGTGTGATTTCAACAAATAGTTCCCACCAATATTGCAAATTGAATACTAAGGTGCATTAGAACATAGAACAGAAGGGAAGCACAGTGGTGCAGAGGTTAGCATTGCTGCCTCACGGCGCCGAGGTGCCAGGTTCGATCCCGGCTCTGGGTCACTATCCGTGTGGAGTTTGCACATTCTCCCCATGTTTGTGTGGGTTTCGCCCCCAGAACCCAAAGATGTGCAGGGTAGGTAGATTGGCCACAATAAATTGCCCCTTAATTGGAAAAATGAATTGGGGACACTAAATTTATTTTTAAAAAAGAACATAGAACATACAGTGCAGAAGGAGGCCATTCGGCCCATCGAAGCTGCACCGACACACATACCCTATCCCCGTAACCCAATAACTCTTCCTAACCTTTTTGAAAACGAAGGGCAATTTATCATGGCCAATTCACCTAACCTGCATGTCTTTGGACTGTGGGAGGAAACCGGAGCACCCGGAGGAAACCCACGCAGACACAGGGAGAACGTGCAGACTCTGCACAGACAGTGACCCAGCGCGGAATCAAACCTGGGACCCTGACGCTGTGAAGCCACACTGCTATCCATTTGTGCTACCGTGCTGCCCATGGGCACGATTATTAATAAAAATGTCAGAGTACATTTTAGTAGTCCTTTAATTTGGCAAGAAATACTTGCAGAAATCCCTACAGAGTTAAACATACGTCACAGAACAAAATGGGTAGGTATCAATCATACTTTGGATTTATTGTTCAATACATTTTGACCATGCAGAAGAAAATAATTAATTGTGATTCTTTGAGTACTGTGTGACAAGAAGATCATTGACCGGTGCTGTCAGTTTGTATATATATTCTAAACACGTCTGGCATTTTCTTTATAATTAGTTTTTTTATGAGCCTATTTTTCATTATTTGCAATCAAGGTGAGGCATGTCAGTGCTAGAAAGTGAAATGTTTCAAGTTCCCTCTACTAGCTTCAGTCACACAGCCATATAGGTAAATGCCAACCAGTGAACAGGCAAAGGCTGACCAACAGCTTCACCAATGCGAGCACACTCCTCTACCCCAAAAATAAACCCAGGGACAACGCAAGGATTACCCTGATTCAAAACCTGTAAAATGTGAAAACCAGCCCTGGCTTTATAACATAAGCTGTAAGTAAGCAAATATTATTTCACTCATCTATATATGGGGAGAAGGGGAATAGATTATATGGGGATGTAGGGGTAATATCACTGGAATAGTAATCCAGAGGCCCAGACATAACCCTGATGTCATTGGTTCAAATCTCATTATGGCAGCTGGTGGAATTTAAATTTAATTAATTAAAAATCTGGAATTGAAAGTTAGTCTCAGTAATGGCGTCATGAAATTACTATTGATTGCTGTGAAAACCCATCCTGTTTTTTAGGGAAGGAAATCTGCTATCCTTACCTGGTCTGGCGTACATGTGACTCCAGATCCACAGCAATGCGATTGACCCTCTGAAATGGTCCAGCAAGCCACCCCATTAAAAGGCTGTCAGGGATGCACAACAAATGCTGGCTTTGCCAGCAATCTAGTGACATCCAGATCCCATGAAAGAATTTTCTTTAAGAGTCCACTGAAAACTGAAATAAACTGTCCTCAGAAGGCTCTAAATATTTGGGGCATTTTGAGAGGGGTCCTATTCTACAACTCACTCATGTCACCAGCTGTCACACTTTTGCCAACTGTTATAGCCCTCAAAGGGGTCACAGTATCAGGACAATTAGATTCCAGGTGACCTCCGTTGACTGTGAGCTCCACTGGTACAGAGGGGGTGGGGTTTCCCTCCTTAACTGGGGGAATCAGACCTCTAGTACAAAAACCCTGACCTTTGGGGAGTGGAGCGTGTAATATTGCGAATAAATATAATCTTTGTTTTCTACCTGCTTGGTCAAATGTGTGCTGCTTTAGTGGATTCTACAGTGGCGATGAGAATAAAATGGAGCTGCCACCGATGCCAAATACTGCACACCGGAGCCACTTCCCCCCAAGTCTAAAGAGGCCTCGCATCCATCCACTGACATGCCACATATTGTAAGCATGAGCTTTTTCAGGCAGGGGTCATTAACTGGAGACAGGATATCGAAAGAATGCAGTACTTCTTTCATACAAACAGAATCGTCGGGTTGGCGGCAGACGATGGTGTTGCTTACGGCTTGCCGGGGGGGCCACAAACAGCCTCAAACAGCCTCACCCACCCACAGCCACCCGATACCTGGTCGTTCACCGCATTGGTGGCCTTAGCAAAGAGACATCTAGACCTGCAACCACCATTAATTGTCCGAAGGTTCCAGTTTCAGACGGAAGTCGAGACCCAGTCGGAATCGACCAGCGACTTCCTAGCTCACCAGTGCAAATTAGCAGAAACCTGTGAGTTTGGCGCTATGCTTAACAAATTGCTGTGAGACAGATATGCATGTGGAATCGCTATGCTGACTCACAAAGAAAAGGTCTTGCAATAATTAATCTGACATCTCAACTCACCGGGGAGATAGCTATCTCCTGTGAAAGCATGGAGCAAGGGGTCCGGGAACTACGAGGAATGGCGGCACTCAACCTCGGCCACCAATCTGCGTGCCACCCAGTTCCCGTACCGGTAGCAGAGCCCCGACAGTAGGACACCCCCACAGAGACATAGGCAACTACCGAGGCCCGGAACACAGTAGGACACCCTCCCCCGAATGCAGCAACCAGGAGTATTTTCCCCGGATGACGAAGTAGGACACCGGAATACAGCCAGCCTAGAGAGGGCCCTCCACCCGTTAGCCACGACCACCACCCAAGGGACCATGCCTACCACATTGACGATGAAGAAGAGGCCTATCGCAGGCTGCTTTGGAATATTCATCTTGGGTCGCCCCCGTACATCTTTTGTTACAAGTGAATGGACATTCCATTCAAATGGAGTTAGATACGGACACGGTGGTCAGCCACCAGACCTTCAACCATAATCATTCTGGCCTCCAGATGCTGGCCCTTCGGAACGCCAATGCCCACCTCGTTACCTACATTGGTGAACCACTGGTAACAGCATGTACCTCTATTGTTCCGGTGGAATATGGTCAAAAGACGGCAAACCTCCCATTAATGTTGATCAGTGCCAGTGGCCTGAGGCTGCTGGGCTGTGACTGGCTGTGCCACCTTCGATTGGACTTGCAAAGAGTTTGCCAAATGCGCCCACATGGGCCTGAGGGGGTGCCGTCCAGATTTTGCACTGTGCTCCAAGAGGGGTTAGGCACCATCAGAAGCCCGCATCAATGTTGACCCAAATGTACAGCCAAGATATTTTTGTCCTTGACCTGTCCCGTATGCATTACGTTCCAAAGTGGATGCAGAGCTAGACCAACTTGAAGGGTTAAAAATAACATGCCGTGTCCACTTGTACAACTGGACGGCACCAGTCATACTGGTACTGAAACGCAACGGCTCCGTCCATCTCTGTGGAGGTTAGAAAATGACGGTCAACAGCGTCTCCCCCCGTCATCCTCCCAGGCACCTTTTAGCCCCACACCCCCACCAGGCCCCACCCTTTGGCAGTGTCAACCTGGCACCTTGCAGTCCAAGGGTGACAAGGTGGAAGGTAACCTCCCAACAATAGCTGCCAGACTGCCGAGGGAGCTCCTTCCTGGGAGGTGAGGGTCAGGCAGGCTTGTGCTGGAGGGGCTCAGGTTGGGGGTCTTCCCTGGAATTGGGTTCCTTTGGCTGCTCTCCCCATCTGCAGCCTTTAAAACCATTCAGCAGTCAGTCAGTCAGTATGTTTTCCCATAATAAAGTGAAAATGCTTTCATCTGTACCGCTATATCATTTGAACAGTCACTCATTATCTCATGAATACACATCCCTCAGAATAAAGTGCAAGTGTCCATATCTGCATCCCTAAACCCTTTTGAACAATAGAGCCCATCGCTGGATCCTGGCTGATGCAATTGGGGGGGGGGGGGGGGAAATCACTTGGTCTTCCTTAAACTACCCTAATAGGGGCTTGTGATCAGTGCCCAACAAACAGGTGAGGGTGTGCTGAATGGGAGTCCTGAGGGGTTGAATGGGAGTTCTGGGGGGGGGGGGGGGGGGGGTCCTTGCTAGGATGTAGGGTGGGGTGGTTCCCTTGATTGCGATCTAGGGTGGGGCAATAGCATCTAATTGAGATCGGAGCGCCATTTAAAAATGGTGCTATTGTCTCAGAGGTGCAGGATCTGTTCGAGAAAAGAGGTCTTGCCCCCTCTCAGTTTAGCACGGACCACACTAACATGGAATGGAGAAGCCCCAAAAAGTAAATTTCCAAGTGCCATGGAATGGCACGTCAGGGGCGCCCCTCGCCAGATCGGTGCTGATTCTCCACTGGCGGGACTTAAACTCCGGAATGGAGAACCCCAGCCATACAATATAAATGTTACCCATTAAATACTCCAGTGTTTCTTTTAATACTATTAACGAGCCAGCAGTGAAATAGAATAAAGACGTGGGGCTGGATTCTCCGCCACGCCACATTTCTGTTTCACCCCGCCAGCGGGATGCTCCGTCACGCCGGTTGGTCAATGGGGTTTACCATTGTGGGGCAGCGCCACGACGTCGGGAAACCTCCAGGCTGCAGGCAAAACGGAGCATCCCGCCGGCGGAGAATTCAGCCCCTTATCCCTGTGTGATCTTCGATGCTCTGTAGTGATTGAGAAAAGAGTGCAAGATTTTAAAATTTGCAATTCTGCACATTTGACAACAGGTAAAAATTGTACTTTGCCTGAGACAGCACTCAGAAGGCTCAGGATTCCTGCAGTAAAGTTTCAGTGAAATCCAAGTCTCTGACGGTTCATAATTCAGTTGGCATTCCTTTGATTTGTCTGTGGTAGGAAGTCAGCTGGAGAAAATTGGATTTGAAATAAAGTAGCGCAAGAAGAAATGCAAACCTACATCTCCCGACAAAGGATCATGCTAAAGCCGTCCTTTAAAAATGCAATGCTATGTACATGTTGGAAATGAATAATACCCAGACAGTGGGATCTAACTTCCCTGGCAAATATCTTTGGCTGCTCTGCATTTTTGCGCAAAAGCAGAGTTTATAGATTGTTTTATTATTTGCACATGAATCCTAAGGCAGTATTAGCTTGTGTTTATGTAGCAATGGATTTATTTTATACTGGAGCCATTTGGGGGACAAGATTCAACAATTTTACACAGGCACTTGCAGCCTTTTCTGCTTTGAGAGTATTAAGGTAGTAAAAATAATCCTCACGTGAGAGGAAGAAAAATACATGACTGCTTCTCAAGAAGTGGAATTGACACTGAATTATATTTGATCATGCAATGACAAAAGCCTTTTCCTGGCACATTTCATGTAAAAATGTCTTGCAAATCTGAAATCAAAAGTCTAATGATCGCCATGAAACCACTGTCAAGTGCCAGAAAAACCCAAAGGGAATCTGCCATCCTTACCCAGTCTGGTGTACATGAGCCTCCAAACCACAGCAATGTGGTTGACTGTTAAATGCCCTCTGAAATAGCCTAGTAAGTCACTGAATTCAAGGGCAATTAGGGATGCTGGCCCAGCCAGCAATGCCCACAATACCTGAATGGAAAAAATTCCATAAATGGAAAAGACAGTGAAATGGACACCAACGCATAGATGCAGACATGACTCGGGGAACCAGAAACCTGATCCAAAAGATGAGCTCTGAAAAGACTTTTAAAGGAGGACAGGCACTGTTGAGGTTGTGTATGTGGACTTTCAAAAGGCATTTGATAAATTACCATGGAGTCGACCTATTCACAAAATTGGAGCTCATGGGAGCAGTTCCTGATGAAGAGACAGAAAGCAAGGAGGAGTGGTGAATGGTTGTTTTTCAGACTGGAGGGAGGTTAATCGTGATGCTCAGCAAAGAGTTGGTGGTGAGACTACAGCTGATGATTTGGACTTGAGTATGTAGAGCAACATTTTGAAGATATCACAAGGTAGTAAATAAAGAGGATACCAGCAGACTGCAGGAGAACCCAAACAGACTGGGAAAATGGGCAGACACATGGCAGGTGACATTAATTGCAGATAAGAGTGAAATGATTCACTTTGGTAGGAAGAATGAGGAGAGACAATATAAACTAAATTATGCCATTTTAATAAGGTGCAGGTTCAGATACACCAAGTGGTTTATTGACTCAAAACTTCAAAAGTGACGAGACAAATGAGAAAGCTGTTTAAAAACTAAGCAGGATGCTTGGCTTTAGTAATAGAGACATAAGGTGCAATTTTCCCAACTTAATCCCGGACCAAACAGTGAGACCAGAAGCAGGTGGGGAACTCAAATGTTGAAGCAGCAGACTGTGCCATGACTCTTTACCTGATTATCTTTAACTTTCCACCTCTGGCTTCCTCGACCAGTCAGGGAGGGCAAGCAGTACAAACTTGCAAAATGTTGGCTGTACATTGTCCTTTATCATGACTTCAGCCTTGCGATACCTAATTTTATCACTTGGTCCTCTTTGCACAAAGTCCACTTTGTGCTCTCTTCGCACTTGCTCATCATCAGACGTGCTTTTATCGATTTTTACTGCAAATAACTCTGCCCAGATTAACTGCATCTTCTCAAACCAATGCCTTTACATCAAAGAGTCTTTGTTCCCTCCTACTGTTACTAATGGAAGGTAATAGAATGTATTGTTATATTCCACGCTAACATTAACCTGACTTAACACTGGAACAACTGTTCGGTTTCACACCAGTTTTGCATGAAGGAGTGCAATTTAGGGATTCCTTGAACTCTCCTTCCGAGAGACCTGACACAATAACAGCTACAGCTATATCAATGAAGAAAGTAAGTTGTGAATCTCTGACTTTCTATTCTCCTGTGGACACTGGAATATTATCTTCAGCACTATAACTCTCATCTTACATGTGCTGTTTTTCCTGTTCTTCAAAAGTTGAGTGCACCGTTTGATCTTCCTGCTCAATAACACAACTTCTGTTTCCATATCTATCATTATGTACATTTGAATTTTTCCAGAATCTTCCTCCCATGACCTTGACCTGATGCACAGCATGACCTGGAGCTTTAGCCTGACCTGGAACAGTATTATTTCCTTTACTCCTGCATGCCATCTGGATATAATCATTCGCTCACAGGCATAACTTTTACTGGAAATGGGGCCATTTAAATAGTGTTTGCTTACCGTGGCAATGGTAGCATTTAAACTTCAGACTCTGAGATGGTGAACTTGGCTGCCGTGATCTGGATCTTACTGAAATCCAGTAGACCTTCCCTGCTGGCTCAGGAAAAGAACTCTTGTGACTATCTCCTTCTGCTATTTTCATGGTTGTGGCCTCATCATAGGCCTCCTTCCATATCTGCTTTCCTTTGCTCAAAAACTTGACCTGGGTTTTATTGTTCTTTTGGCTTCCTATCAATGTGTCTCTCAAGTTAATTTCTGAGTTTGTGCTATATCCACAGTAATGGGAGAGTTTCTTTAATTTGAGAATGTAATCTGCAACAATCTCACTTGGCAATGGCTTCCTTTCACAAAATTCAACTCTCAAGTCCAGTCTCATTCTTCGTCATGCCACAATGAGTCCAGAATACATAGTGTTGACTCACTGTGTACCTAAAGCTGAGTGCACGCAGAGAAATCTTTCAAGATGCTCAGACTTCCTCTAAATCAATTTTAGGAGTTCCAAAAATATGACACAATGTTCTTCAGGCCTTAACGTCTCAAATTGCTGTTGTGTGTTGCACTGAAAAAGAGGTTAACACGGGCTTACAGCAGCAACAATTGTTGAACTAACTTTATTTATACCTCCCAAATAGAGAGGGCAGTAGAGAGTGCAATATAACAAAATGCTCACAACATACACCATGGGCGCGATTCTCCGCTTCCGCGCCGGTTGGGAGGATCGCCTAGGTCGCCAAATGTTCCCGCGACGCCGGTCCGACGCCCTCCGGCGATTCTCCCAAGCGGCGAGAACGGCCCCGTCGAGTTCCGCGCGGCGCAGGCCGGAGAATCGCCCGAGACACCCAAAATGGCGATTCTCCGGCACCCCTGCTATTCTCAGTCCCGGATGGGCCGAGCGGCCAGCCCAAAACGGCGGGTTCCCCCCGGCGCTGTCCACACCTGGTCGCTGCCGGCGGGAACAGCGCGGGAATGCTGGGAGGGGCGGAGGGGGGATCCTGCACCAGGGGGGGCCTGAAATGGGGTGTGGCCCGCGATCGGTGCCCACCGATCGTCGGGCCGTCCTCTCTGAAGGAGGACCTCCTTTCTTCCGCAGCCCCGCAAGATCCGTCTGACATCTTCTTGCGGGGCGGACTCGGAGAGGACGGCAACCACGCGTGCGCGGGTGACGCCAGTTATGCGGCGCCGGCCGCGTCATGTATGCGGCGCCGCCATTACACGGCGCCAAGGCCTGGCGCGCGTAAATGACGCGGCGCCGCTCCTAGCCCATTATCGGGCCCTGAATCGGGTGGGATAGGGGCCGTTTCGCGCCGTCGTGAATCTCGACGGCGCAAACACTCTGCCTCCATTTTGAAGAATCCCGCCCCATAGGTGGGTGGGGTCTTGCCTCCTTTCAGCTGGAACTGAGTCCATCCCCTGTGCCCTGTGGAGGACCATATGGCTGAGGAGACGACATCTGGTGCTGCTGTTGGTGTTGCTCCTGCCACTACTGTTGGTACTCCTCTTTTTCCTCATCAGAGGTACTAGGTGGAGTTACATAAGCTTCCCCCATGTCATGGTAAGGGCCAGTAGCATGGATGTACAGATTAAGATGAGTGAAATACTAGACAGATAAAGTGAGTTCCACGAAGTTGACAATCACCTGTCCAGCAGTGAAAGCATTCTCTCAGAAGAAGTGCAACAAATACCTGTCTCTCGACTGAAATTCTTCCGTTTCACTAATCAATGGCTTCCAAACCTACTATTGTCACTGAAGATGCACTATGACTCATCTGTCGAATCTTGGCAAGTTGCTGACAGTTCAGGAAACAAGTGCCCTAGCAGGTAAAGCCAGAATAGAATGCCAGATGAAATAATAGTTAAATATCTTACTTAACAGCTGGAAAAGGACTCTTTGCTCACGCTTAATCCCCCCCGGGTGAAACCTGGCATTCGGTGAGATGTTGTCAGTATCCTGACCCAATGGGCGAAATTCTCCGGCCCCCGGAACCGAATTGCACTTGATCTGTGCTCACGCTGGGAGCGCAAATGAGGAAGCGATTCCCAATCCTTAGCCATGCAAATCCTCGCATGGCGAGGATTGTTAGAGATTCCCTGGGGAATCCCGCTATCGGACGCCATTTTGAACAGATGGCCCGATAGCAAGGCCCTGTGGCTGGCCAGCCCTCCATCAGCACAATTCAGAACCCCCGGAACCCTCAATATTGGGGGTGGGGGCCTGAATTTCGATGCTGCGGGGTGGGGGGGAGAGGGGGGGGGGGGGGGGGTAGGGGGTAGCCAGCCACGGGACCTCGCTATCTGGCTGACCGCTCCTAATGGCAGCCCAATAGGGGGAATCCCTCGCAATCCTACCTATGCAGAAATTTACATAGCCCAGTTTTTTATAATCCTTAGCTATGTGCAGCCTTGGCCGCGCATTCTCCATTCAGGCTCCTTATTCAACACGAGTAGCATTGAATACCCCTGTGTTTCTCGGCACTGCGAGTTCTGGGAAACACGCGGCTAAATGTGCTCGCTAGGGGGACTTTATTCCCTTTTGGGAAGCTTGCGCCCTATGTATTAATTTTAAATCTTGACCCTCACAAAAAGCTATTTCAATCTGAATTCTATGGTCATCACACCTCCAAACAACTTCCTACAGTGAAAAAAAGTCATTCAAGAAAAGTAAATTAAAAAACTTGGAATCACAAAAAAGCAAATTGCTTAAATGTACTTGAGTGTAATATGGACCTAGTAATCGTAGGCCATTGAGCTTCGTTCCACCGTCAATGAAATCACTGCTGATCTATGACCCAACTGCATATATCCGGCAAGGGGTGGGAAAATCTGGGAGAACACAATCTCGCCCCCAAGATTCCAGTTAACAAATATGGTTAACAAATATCTATCAATTTAAAAATAACCATTGACCTAGCATCAATTGCTGTTTGCCGAAGAGAGTTCCAAACTCATCATTCTTTCCATGTAGAAGGAATTTCTTAATTTCTAAGGTGGAATTTTGTACTCTGTGAGTGCTTTCAGAGGCAGGAAAACTGACATGTAGCTCTCCAGCTGTACAACTAAGTTTTCTCTCCAGATTCTCACTCTGTGCTCAGAAAATATAGCGGCATGGTTTTCACCATCATGCTGGCAGGGTGGGGCCTGATAGTGCTGGCAACGGTAGGGCAGCACGGTAGCACCGTGGTTAGCACAGTTGCTTCACAGCTCCAGGGTCCCAGGTTCAATTCCCGGCTTGGGTCACTGTCTGTGAAGAGTCTGCACGTCCTCCCCGTGTCTGTGTGGGTTTCCTCCGGGTGCTCCGGTTTCCACCCACAGTCCAAAGATGTGCAGGTTAGGTGAATTGGTCACACTAAATTGCCCTTAGTGTCCAAAAAAGGTTAGGTGGGTTACTGGGATAAAGTGGAGGTCATGAGGTCGGTGCAGACTCAGTGGGCCGAATGGCCTCCTTCTGCACTGTAACTGTAACCCCTAGATTCAGGGAATCCCCCATAAGCACTGGGACAAGCCCCCTAATTGAGCTTCCCAGATGGCCAGCCCTGGCACTGCCCCAGCAGGGATGCATTGCCTGGGGTGGGGCATGTCCCTCTTCCTCAAGGGCTATATTTAACTTTGCACACACTCGACAGCTTCACGTTTTTAAGTACCTGTTGAATACCTCACCAACGTGATGTCATGTTGATTAGGGTGGAATTCCTTATGTGGGAGAAACATATGGTGAAGAAGCTCTTTAAGCGTATGTAAATTTATTCAAATGAATTTAAATGAGGGCTCATTACGTCACCGGCAAGGGGTGGAAAAATCTGGGAGAACACAATCTCGCCACCGAGATTCTAGTTCTCGCCAGCTCACAAGATTTTCCGATGGGGTCACCATTTTTGCCTGTGGCGAACGTTGGAGGAAATCCCATCCTGATGTGATATGATCAGACAATGAATACTAGTTCACATGTCCTGTAAAAAATCAGATCCTACCTTGTAAATTAAATTTAATATTTTTTTTAATTCACAATTGAATCAATTAAAGTAACAGATCTTGAATCCTTAAATGCAACTGAAATTGTTTCATCTCTCAGATCTGATATTAAAGATGCAAAATACCATTTTATAAAAAGCACTTCAGTTGTATTAGAACATAGAACATACAGTGCAGAAGAAGGCCATTCGGCCCATCGAGTCTGCACCGACCCATTTAAGCCCTCACTTCCACCCTATCCCCGTAACCCAATAATCTAATTAATATATTTTTTTAAATTTACAATATCTCAAGCTTCTGCTCATGCTGGCACAGGTATAAATTTGTCCTGAACTTTGACAAAAAGATCAAGTGAAATAAATTGTTTTTAATTAAAAGTAAACAGTCTCCACATTAATTTTGAATAGATGATGTGTTAATGGCCCAGATTTTGGAATTCATCTTTCAAGGGAATTCATCAGGTTGAACTAGAAAAGTAAAAGGTCTGTATGTAATCAATCATTAGAGAGTCTGGAAATCCAAGGTATGCCAGTGGACAAGTTATTTATCCCTCTGAAGATGTGCCTTATTTCTGCTAGCTGCTATTTAAAGGAAGGAAACAAGTGATCATGACCTTATCATGGAAGCAAATTTCAACACTATCTCATAACGACCAACGCTGTCATACAGTACACTAAAAACTGAAGACTCTTTCTGGCTCTTTAAATGCATTTCAGTGACTGAAAACAAATAACAAATTAGCATCATTACTCTCTTTATGGGTGTAAATTAAAAAAATTTCGAGTACCCAATTCTTTTTTTCCAATTTAGGGGCAATTTAGCATGACAAATCCACATACCGTCCACATCTTTTGGGTTGTTGGGGTGAAATCCACGCAGAGATGGGGAGAATGTACAAACTCCACACGGACAACGACCTGTGGGTGGAAATTTTGAGGTGCTTTTCAAAACTGCACTTCCAAGATTCACATTGTATTTCTCAAAGCTGTTTGTTTGAATGAATCCTCTCCCAGGATAAGAGGGGCTTGGTTCACTCAAAAATAATGAGGTGAAACTGTTAGTTTTTAAATTTGTGGTCAGCACAATGGACAGACTGTTGGATTTCTTACCAGTATCCGTATATATGTGGAGAAAGGATAAATTTAGGCTTTCAACTAAATGCATTATCCTAGAAAATTCAAACATTTGATAGAATATCATGAAAAGGACATAGACTTATTCGTAGGATTCAGTGTTAAAAATTGGATGTCACTGGTGAATATAGAAAATGTATTATTCTTTCAGTAATTCAGGATTTAAGACCTTTTTCCAAAGACGGTATCAAGCAATACTTGATGCGATGATGCTGGGTCAAGTGTAAGTGCCCAGCCTTCTGTTAACGATTCACAAGTCATCCTGTCTGAAATTATCGGGCGGGGGGCTGCAGATGGTCCATCTTTCTCGGAGACCTTTAAGTGCCCAAGTAATGATCACAGAAGAGCCTCATCCCAGCATTTTACCCACGGCTGTGGTGGCTCATACATTGGAAGCTCGGCAACTTTTGTTGCACAGGCTGGTGTCGGGCATGTAGTGGGGGCGGTAGCGGGTCCGTGGGCCCATTGGAGGGACTACCTGTCTCCCCACCACCAAAGGCCATATTTTCCCTTTACCCTCTCTTCCCAAACCAGGCTCCTTCCTACCAGCTGGCAATACCCCGGGCTTATCTCTGATTCTACTGGGACTGCCTGTTGTCCCATCAATGGCCACCGCTCCCACCCGTGGTTGCTGAAACTACTGTTATGTTATGGGCCAGGGTTTAGAGAACCCCAAAGTGTATCATGAAGTTCCCCTGACCCACAACTTTAAATAAATTGTGTATGGGGAGCACACGGCCCACTCTACAGGTGTGGTACAGCAGAAATGGAAAAGTATTTTTTAAAGCAAAACAATGATTATTCTATGAACTCAAGTTAACCTTTTTAAAACATACAGTGAACATCTTAGCAACCATTAATTCAAATACAACCCTCAAAGACTGCAACACAAAGTAATCCTTTAAGCCTTCCTATTAACATCCATAAGACTTAAAACACCTTTTACCAGAAGCACATCAGGTTAAAGTCATTACTGTTATTAGTTTTAAATCACCAGGATCGATTTACAGTCTTTAGATTACAGAGAGAGATTCATACACCTTCTGGCTGTGGCTCCAGCTCTGAAAATGAAACAAAAATTCACCCTGCAGCCTGCTCAAAAACGAATGTAAAAAGCTGACAGACAGCCCAGCTCCACCCACTCTCTGACATCACTGCAGTAGTAAACACCCATTTCTTAAAGGTACTCTCACTCCAGATATGTATATTCACACCCATTTATAAACATTTATGGGCAGCATGGTAGCATTGTGGATAGCACAATTGCTTCACAGCTCCAGGGTCCCAGTTTCAATTCCGGCTTGGGTCACTGTCTGTGCGGAGTCTGCACATCCTCCCCGTGTGTGCGTGGGTTTCCTCCGGGTGCTCCGGTTTCCTCCCACAGTCCAAAGATGTGCAGGTTAGGTGGATTGGCCATGATAAATTGCTCTTAGTGTTGGGTGGGTTTACTGGGTTATGGGGATAGGGTGGAGGTGTTGACCTTGGGTAGGGTGCTCTTTCCAAGAGCCGGTGCAGACTCGATGGGCTGAATGGCCTCCTTCTGCACTGTAAATTCTATGATAATCTATGATAAACACCCATTTCTGAAAACATGACAATTACAATGCCAGCTGTTGTTGCTACTGAACAGGTCAGTTATTTATGAAGACCCGTTTTCTCAATCTTGCCCTCACCTGAGGTGTGGTGATCCTCAGGTTAAATCAGCACTAGTCAGCTCTCCCCCTCAAAGAGCAAAGACACCTATGGTCATCTGGGACTATGGCGACTTTACCTTGCTTTACTACTGAACAGATCAGTTCCCAGGATGAATCCTGAGTTGATGGTTCCTAACTTTATTTTTCATTTAGAGGCGTGGATGAACAGTCACAGAACTGCTGATGAACTTTTAACAAAAGAACAAAACATTTATTTAACAAGAAAGGATTAATTATAATACACTGCTCCTTCACCCCAGCTACAGCTTTACAGATATATTCAGATTTGCATGGAAAGCACACGTTACAAAAAGTATTTTATTCTAATGATCATCGTAAGTACATAGTCCATGTAAAGCAATAGGCGAACCCACCACACCCTGAAACCAAATGACAAATGAACCCAAGATAATTTCTGTGGATCTCTCATCAATTCTCCTTAGATGCTTGTTATACTGATCCAGCCAGCCTGACTGGCTTCCTCACTAGGTTTCCAGTGTGAAACCTCAAAGGACACAATTTGGAATCTTCTCCCACACAAGGCTTTCTCTCAGATGCCTTCACCAAGGATCCACTTCCAGGATTCCACCTCTCCTTTTGGTATTTCTCTGCCCTGGATCCAACACATGCATTCAAGCTTCCACACAATCTCTCAGGTACCTAGGCATGTTAGCTGAACACCGCCTCAGGCATCACCAACCTTAAGATTAATTCAGATGTCTAGCTGCTTGCTAGCTGACATTTTCAGGTCTGTATCTTGCAGCTCTGTATTTAGTTGGCAGCCTCTTTCTGCCTCTTTTCTAACTGAAGTGAACAGTACCATGTTCAGATTTTGGTTCTTTGTCCCTTTGACTTCAGTCTTCCTAGGATTTTCCTCTTTTTCATTCCCTGGTTTCTGGAACTTTCAGTTCTTAGCTTCTGGGATTTGCTTTTTACCCCTTCTGCATTGTCTCGCCTCCACTGGCAGCTTCTACGGAAAGCTTCTTGCATCTGGGACCACGTGCCCCATAAAAGTCAGCATACTTTTACTCTTTGGATAACTGCAGTAATATGTGACATTTTGGATGTACATTCTCATAACAATTAGTTCCCATTCCTTTATGAATAATATAATAATAGCTTTCCATATGCAGTAACCCACTCATTCAGGGCAGGAATTGCCATTGAAACTTAGAATTTAGTTCTTCTCATTCGGCTTCACACAGAAGGATGAAGGATATCAGGTAGTGCCAGAACTGGCAAATTCATTATTATCCACCATCCGTGTCCACTATGCACTGCCATCGAGCAAAGGAACAGATTTGTCTCAACAAGCTCCAGTTGTGTAGTAAGACACATCGATCCTGTCATGCATCATAATAATGTCACTAGCACCCACAGTGAAGGTGACGATAGCCCTCATTTGCTTTAATTCCTTCTAGGCTGGCATAATGGATACCCACAGCACGAGGCATAGAATCTATTGAAACCCTACTGTGCAGAAGGAGGCTATTCGGCCCATCGAGCCTGCACCGACCTTCAGAAAGAGCACTCTACCTCGGTCTACTACCCTGTCTTATCCCTGCAATCCCACGTATTGATCATGGCCAATCCACCTACCCTACGCATCCCTGGACACAAAGGTACAATTTAGCATAGCCAATCCACCTAACCTGCCCACCTTTCGACTGTGGGAAGAAACCGGAGAACCCGGAGGAAATGCACGCAGACATGGAGAGAACCGATTTTTAAAAATCCCTTATCAGTGAACAGCACTTTGGTGGTGGCACGGTGTCGCGGTGGTTAGCACTGCTGCCTCACATCACCGAGGACTCCGGTTCGATCCTGGCCCTGGGTCACTGTCCTTGTGGAATTTGCACATTCTCCCCTTGTCTGCGTGGATCTTACCCCCACAACCCAAAGATGTGCAGACTAGGTGGATTGGCCATATCTTTTTATTAAAACAGTAAAAAATATATCCAAGGCCAAACGGTACAAACACTAATTTTGTGTTGGAGAAACAGGGTACTCTCCCCTCAATATCAACGTACGGGGAGCGGGGTAGGATACTCTGATTATTAAAACAGTTCACAACACTTTTCTACAAAAAACAAATGTTGCTAAATTACCCTTTAATTGGGTACTCTAAATTTATTTAAAAAGACAACTTTGGTAGCGGCGATACAATTGCATTTCTTAATTCACGCTGTCACATATGAATGAATAGGCATTTTTTAGAAGGATTTGATTGTGACCCTTTAAAATTTCAATGTAATAATTGAGTCCAATGTATATTGCAACTTGCATTTGTGCTCTGCTACTTTATCATTCTGAGATGTAAAAATATGTCAATGGGTTGGATGAGGCAACAAGAAACATTTTGTGGAATGCATCATTGGAACAATTACTTGGGATTGGATGGCCTTACCTTGGCAGCTTTCACCTGGTCTGTCATTTTCTGCAATTGCAATTAGTGTTCCTGGCTGGAAACTGATGTTGATTGTGTCTAACTCCAGCTTGTCACCCTAGCTGATGTTACTTCCCATTGACCTCAAAATCAGTGAAGATATAAAGTGGATGGTCGATCTAATTCCATCAGGTTCTCACTCAGTGGGTTAGGTTGAAATTACCACTAAATCTGCTCAATACTGCTGGTAGTATTTACCCCATTCATTATCATTGCTAGACATCCTTGGTAGAATGCCTTTCAATGCCTAAGAGAACAGTGCCACTTCTGGCCGACTTCAAGGCCCAATTGCCCAGCAATTCAACAGACCCAATTCTGTATCCTAATGCTTAATCTTACAATTCAGAATATAGTCTTTTAAAAGAATGCTAGAGGCCTGTAAATTCCTGTCAGCTCCATGAGTAAATGCTGTTCCAAGCCGCCTACTGTGAATCAGGAACAAATGCACTCACACATTAGATTATTCATGCCAATTCCAAATTTGCACAGGAACAGCAATGCGAGTGCAGTCAGTGGTAACACTCTCATTGCTCCAATTGCAAACAAATTGGAGACCGTCAGGAAATTACACCCTGTTAACACGGATTAGATATTTCCCAAAGCATTTGAAAGTATGTGAAACAAATCAGCCAGCCAAAAAAAGTACCAATAGTTTTGACAATTATTAGTCGATCTTTGAATGCTAGAGGGAAATCCAGATGTTTTGGCTGCATAGTGACTTTTTCAAAATTATAGAGAGTTTGTAGTGGAGTTACAAGTTTCTTTGACTGCTTCTTGGCTTTACAACAGAACTACAGATTGCTTCAGAGCAAGGCAGTCCTTAATGTGTTACGTTACCAATGCCACTTTATTTTCTGGTGATTTGAACTGATGCTAATCAAGGTGGCTGCAGATTACCTGTCACCAGGGACTTTTTTTTTGCATACTGTAATGGAGCATGAATATGGGTTCTGGCTCAGCACACACAGATTGAGGTCTTGTCATTTTATGGGGAAAGCAAATCTAAACTTTGATCAGTGCTCACTCTAGTGAATCAAAATGACTGCTGGCTACATTTGAGAAAGGCAGTAGTAGGACAGGCTGCTGTGATTACAACTACCTTGGTTGGGATTGACGGAGCAATGCACTGGGTGTTTCAATTATTCGGCTGATTCATTCTCACTGATATGAAATGTAAAACAGCATTGCTTGGCTGGCAGCTGTTTGCTGTTAAACCTCATGACATTCTTCTGCATATGAAGTTGATTCGGTAGCTGAAAGTGAAGGTTAATCTACTTTAGTATTTGTGCGCCTGATCTGTACAGTTTTTCTAATCAGCACCACGGGCTGTGTTTCAGAAACACTTAACATGTATATTGTTAGTTCTGTCAATCTCAGCGGAAATATCCAAAATCACAATACACTATAAATTGCACTCCAGCAACTACTGCACGAGAAGGCAGCACTGAATTAGTATTGGAGTGCTGTTGACTTACCTCTGACCCTCTCCGTGCGGAGGAGCACAACATCTTTTGTAATTCCTTCAATATTTAAGTCTAAGTAATTACCAGTCTGTGCATTCATTGGAGTCAAGTCTTGCGATAGCAATTGGTATTGTCACCATTCTCACAAGGCATACAGATTGACTAAGGTCAATGTGAAAATAGTTATGTTTTAAAGGTATGTAATAAGCATTTTGTAAGACATTCTTGTTAATTTAGAAGTGGTTCCTTCACTCAGAATTGGATCTATTGCTGCTGAGTTTGCCCCATGTATACTTGACCATTTTGGCAATGCCAGAACAGCTAAACCAGTGGAAGATTTTTACATGACGAAGTCTATACAATCTCATCCCTTGATGTCAGGAAAGGTATGTGTTATAACCAGCATGAGACCCACGAGGTTGAAGCAATCAGTTTCCCCATGAGTCCCGCTGAGTACGAGCTCCCCCGCTAAAGGAGGAGGGGGGGGGCGAGGACATTCATGATTGAGTCCTATATAAAGTCGGCTAGGTATGGAACCAACACAGCAGACCCAGCTGGGATTGGATGTACATTGTAAATATAATTGCTCCGCAATAAATATAGTTTTCTTTCACCTTCTTGAATCGGACTCATCTGTGGCCTATTAAAGTATGCCCAAACCAATGGCAGAAAGAGTGCTTTGCTGGATGCAAAGAATGCTTATTTAGCATGTCACGTTAGATGAAAAATGAATCAATTAGTTGCATGTACCTTTTTGAATTTCTCCAGCCATCAAAAAATTTCAGAGAAGGTTTCATGAGCCTTTTAGAAACCTCGGAAATAGGGCAGCATGGTGGTGCAGTGGTTAGCACTGCTGCCTGTGGCGCTGAGGACCCGGGTTCAATACCGGGCCCAGGTCACTGTCTGTGACATTCTTCCCATATCCACGTGGGTTTTACCCCCTCAACCCAAAGATATGCAGGTTAGGTGGATTGACCACGCTGAATGGCCCCTTAATTGGAAAAATGTAATTGGGTACTCTTTTATAAAAATGTTTTAAAAAGAACTTTTTAAAAAATAGAAACCTGGGAAACGTTAGTGCCATGAGAGTATGGTCTGTGGTCGAGACAAATTCAATCACCATATAAATTGGAACTCCTGTTGAAGAGGTGCTCACAGAAAGGTATCAAACTGTACAAGACTAAAATGAAGTCCAATGCAAAATAAGTGAAATATGTGGGTCATCAAATGTCGGAAGACGGATTAAAAACAGAAACTGTTGATGTGTGCTTAAAATGCTTCACCCTAACAACACAGTGTCTGCAGAAAACTTTGCACAACAGTTCACACGACAGTCATTTGCAAATAATTGCTCTTCAAATTGGCTGGAAAATTCTTCACAGGTACTCTCGCCCTGCTATTTCCTGTAGTAGAAATTCTGTTTTTGTACAGAAGCAAAGTTTTTGATGTGTGTTTGGTAAAGTAACCGTGGATGTGTATGAACAGCTCTAATTAATTTCCCAGCATTCACTTTAGTGTTGCCATGACAAGTGTCTTGATGAGGTTTGGAAACTATATCCAAAGCACTAGTATTTAAATATCAGTAAAAATGTAGGTCTATAGTATGACCTGATAGAGCAAATTTATTAACCAGGGTGGCTGCAGCCTCCAAGGGGTCTACGGAAGTTTTCAAGATGTTTGTCAAATAAGCACCTTCGCAGAATAAAGCATCATCCCAGATTAAAATATTTGAAAAAAAAAACCTTCTGTGAGTGAGACTGATCAATGTTAATTGTATATTAACTGTTTAATTGTATGCAGGTGGTGGGAATTCTGTGGTGATTCACTTGAATCCCTATAAATAGACGCAGACTGAAACTGTGGTTGTGGTTGTTGGGGGAGAAAGTGTATGCTTGAATTACGGCACTCTAAATGAACTACACGGAAAGTGTCTAAAGATTGGCTGCAGTTCTATCCTTCACCAATTGTTTTCTGGAACAAAACAATGTCAGTGATGCCCATTCACTAGTAAGATTGGGACCTCAAAATCAGCGATATAATTTTCTACCTGCTTCCAAAACGAGAGAATTTATTTCAGTGAACCACTTGTGAGGCATGCACTGATGTGCTGCCACCATGGCTTTATATGCAAAAACAAATTGGCAGTGTGTGTGTCTTTTGCCAGCAGGCAAACTTTCTCCTATTGTTTAAATTGGGTAAGAAGTGGAATGGTTCGTCGGACTTTGATGCCCGTTTTGTGACTGAGTGGGCAGAGATGGAATTAAAGTTGTCGATCGCGTTCAACTGACTTCACCTTTCCCTCTTTATTTGGCTGTTCCTTGCCGGTCTGGGATGGCTGTTTACAGAACCAAGCACAGCAGGGATGGGTGATCAAGCTAACTGCCCATTTCCACCCAGTCCCGGGTCCAAGACCCAGGGGCATCACTGAGGTTAGGTGTGGGGGGTTTTGAAACCTTGACTTTTAAAAACAATATTGGGAACTGAGCTCAAGAGTTTAGATACCCATCGTGATTGGCAATCCATCTGATTTTCCATTGTGGGATCTTGCTGTGCACATCTTTTGCACAAAAAAGTAGTTCTGTTGTGTGACAGTAGGTTCGTAGAATTTTATATCTAGGGAGGAAGGCCTCAGAAGCAAAAGGGTTGAGCACACCCTGTTCAAGGAATTGGGAGCATTTGGCCGAAGGTCAGTCGGAGGATTGTGCTTCCAAATCTTTAACTGGAATTTATTATCTCAGATTGAAAAATCTATTAGCTATTGCCTTTGGAGGAATTCAAGCAGCATGTCTTGGGAAGGAAAATTACTGTGAAAAGCGATCATAATCTGCTTGGAGGCATTTTGGAAAGAAATCTAATTAGGGCACTCAAGGCTCCAGTAAATGATGATCTGTCTTCAAAAATGCCGATTTGATGTTAGGCACAAGAGAGGGAGGATGTTGCTTGCTGCGCAGAGTGTATCTAACTCAACACTAGAAATGTTGATCACCAGATTGTCGTTAACTGACACACATTCGGAAAAAGAGTAAAAGCACCATTATGCTGCAATATGTCTCCCTGTCGAAGGCTTGTCTGACTCCGGTGCAGCAAATTAGGCAATAGGTGAAGCATGACATTTAGCAAAGAATATATTGATATTCAAGATGGATTAAGTCTTTTATATGTCACCGTTGCTTTCAAAGATTTGGAGGAATAATTTACTGTCGACCGATGAAATAGTCTTTAGAGACTTAAGCTACAGTTTTTTCTCTGATTGCTTGTGTCAATTGTGCACACAGGGTTTTAAAATAGTAGTCTAGTGCTAGCCACTATGTAAGAGACTTTAGAGATATGGCAATAATATGGACAAGTGAGTTGAAGTTGAAGGTCAGCCTTGAATGGCAAAGCAAACTCACGGGACGAAATGGCCTATTCTTGCTTCCACTTCTTAAGTTATTATGCAGTTGAAGCTTTTGCAACTGGCACATTTTAAACTCACTGATTCAGGCTGGAAGGATCAGGCAGAATTCTCCCAATCCACCACAGAGGGTTTGGTGACAGGTGGGAGCAGAGAATTTGGCAGGAGCCAAAAAGTCAGAAACCAGTTGGCATAAAACCACATTGCAATTTTCCTAATGGCGGATTAATGGTAGATCACTCATCCTGCCAGTAGGGGGCGTGAATTTCATTTGCATCTCGGGAATGCGTATTAAAACAACTGCCCGCCATTGTCCCATTAGACCTTCCAAATCCACCAGCGGGAAATTACATCTGATTGATAAAGAATGGCATGCACAAAAGGGGTCCTCAGTTGGCAAGAGCTTTC
This sequence comes from Scyliorhinus torazame, assembly GCF_047496885.1. Lineage (NCBI taxonomy): Eukaryota > Metazoa > Chordata > Chondrichthyes > Carcharhiniformes > Scyliorhinidae > Scyliorhinus > Scyliorhinus torazame. Next base: position 113,036,724 of record NC_092721.1, read on the forward strand.
TAGGTGACTGCAACAAAGCTTTGTGCCGTCGTGCTGCATTGTTCCAGATGCACTGTTCACCACTCTGCCGGGAAGACCAGTTCCTGCCCTCCATGCCAAGTTCCTGGATTCATGAACCCTCCTGTGTCACCATCTCAGATCTGTGCAGTGCCTGGGGAGTACAGTGGCCTCCTTCTCTCCTGGTGCCACTGTGCTGTGGGACACATACAGCCACTGCAACAAAGATCAAAAATTCAAACGGGGAGGTGGAGTGCAAGGATGGGGAGAGTTGGTGGCTTAATGAGACCAGGGGACAATGTGGAAGGAGACTGTCCAAGAAGGGGAGGTATGGAAAAGGGTCATAATGGTAAGGGGGTAAGGAGTGGATGAAGAAGACAAACAATGGAAGGAAGATGGAAGGCCAAGGGGAGGGAAGCAGGACCCTGACAAGGCTGCTTTAAAAGCTCACAAATAAGGAGGGCAAAGGGATACCACATCATTTACTGGAAGGTGATGGATGAAGACTCCAGATGGTGGATAGAGCTCCAAGTGGGGCATGGTCTCGGGGGGCGTGGTGGTTGCATCTTTTCACCCTCTGATATTTTGACATCTTGCATGGTCTGGTGAAGACAGATGGGCTGGGGAGCATGATACGAGTGTGCTAGACTGATATTTAAATATAGTGGTGGGACCTTTGAACCCATAACCTGAGGGCGGGAGGATGAATCAGCTGCCAGCCTGCCAGGAGACTCGGAGAGGAACTCTCTTGTGCATAGTTAATGAGGTTCCAAGAGGAGAAGCTGTGGCAGGATCCCACCATTCAGGGGCATGGAAAATAAAGCACATGAACAGCCCACTGCCCACCGGTGATCGGTCTTCCATATTATGGGGCAAATTAGACCTCAGGCAACCCATCTGCCGATAGGCCTATTGAGGCCCTTGGGATCCCCCTCCTCCGAAGTTTTTCAGTCAACAGTAAAGCTAGCAGCAAAATGGGCATCTCAGCAGCTTTGACAGAGTGGGCTGCTGTCACGCATGAAGTTGTGGGGGGTGGGTACCTCCTTTAGAGCTCTGATATGCCCATTGGGGGCACCACCTTATCCTGTTGTCCTCCCTCTCCCCTCCTTGCTGGGGTCTCTCAGCTGTGCGTTCAAAGTTCCCAGACTTACCAGAATTCCAGAAGATATAGTCACTTCTTTGTGGGGACCAGTTGTAGCCTCAGCAGTGGCCACTACTGTCTAATGGTGCTGCTGGGACTATAATGCTGCTAGCCAGCCAGATTGGCGACAACTCTCTGTGGCAGTGTTATGATCAACCTTTAAGGGATAGCAGCATACTCTCACAAGAAGGGATGTATGTCATGTGATCTATCCTTGGTTTCACTGTGGCCTGTGAACAGAATACAGCACCCACAGCTCTGCTGCTGATGTTTTCAAGCTTTCCATCCATTTAATAGTATTATCATGTGCCTAAATGAAGCCATAATGTGTTTGCACAATCCCTTTTGAGAAATACAACCAGATCATCCATGACTATCTGGTTGTATGGCGGAACAAGCTCAAAAGGCTGAATAACCCACCCCTGCTTCAAATTAATTTGTTCGTTTGAGCCAGTGTGGTGTAATTTAAATGGAGCCTTGGAGTTAAAATGTGCTTTGCCACATTGCTGGGGCGGTCACAGTCACCTCCTATCCCATCTCCAAACATCCGTCCCATCCAGCACTAATCATACCTTAATGTGATATTCATCAGTAAAGAACAGAAGGGGTCATCAACAGTGCTATTAAGCAGCACTTACTTAACAATAACCTGCTCACTGATACTCAGTTTGGATTCTGCCAGGGTCATTCAGCTCTTGACCTCATTAGAGCCTTGGTTCAAATACGGACAAAAGAACCGGACTCAGAAATGAGGTGCGAGTGACTGCCCTTGACATCAAAGGATAATTTGATCGAGTAGGGCATCAAGAAGCCGTGGCACAACTGGAATCAATGGGAATCGGGGGGGAAGACTCTCCACTGGTTGGAGTTCTACCTAGCACAAAAGGAAGATGGTTGTGGTGGTTGGAGGTCCCAGCATATTACTGCAAGAGTTCCTCAGGGTGGCGTCCTCAGCCCAACCAACTTCAGCTGTTTCATCAATGACCTTCCTTCCAACATCAGGTCAGATGTGGGGATGTTCACTGATGATTGCACAATGTTCAGCACCATTCGCAATTCCTCAGATACTGAAGCAGCCTACATGCAAATGCAGCAAGACCTGGACAATGTCCAGGACTTGTCTGACAAATACCATCACCAATAAGAGAGAATCACCCCTTGACATTCAATGGCATTTCCATCACTGAATCCCCAATATCAACATCCTGGTGGGTTACTATTGACCACAAACTGAACTGGCTAGCAACCTCCTAACCCCGCAAAGCCTGTCCACCACCTATAGGTTAAGGGCCCTTCCTGTTGATTCCCTTATTTCCCCTTTCTTTATTTTTGCTGTTATCGTTTTGGTCTATAGATGCTTAATGGACATATATCTTCAAGTCGAGCAGGGAAAATTAGGAATTCAAAAGTTATCGAACAGAACACTGTGCTAGCTTTGACAGCAGAACTCAAACATTTGGCATCTGAGAGATCAGTGGGACTCGGTTCGATTGGTTGGTTGGTAGGTAATGATTTGGCTAAAAGTCCATTATTTAGCTCGGCAACAGGCAGTGAGCCAGAGGAAAGATAGTTGGAGTCCTGCACACTCAGAGGAAAGGAGTTGCTCCCTCTTTCTCTCATGCTTTTCTCCATATAAGCTGTATAGCTGCTATATTTTTATCAGTGCAGAGACTTGAATGGATCTACAGTGAAAATAATTACAGACTGCAAACAAAATACATTGAATTGAAAGCCTGGACTGAAGAAAGGTGTGCCAGAAACAACCATCTGAAACAAAGCCTCTAAATTTTTTAAATGTCATTATTATTTTATGGGGGGGCAGTGGCGTAGTGGTAATGTCACTGGACTAGTAATCTAGAGACCCAGGATAATGATCTGGGGACCCGGGTTAGAATCCTACCACCGCAGATGGTTGAAATTTGAATTCAATACAAATTTGGAATTAAAACGTATAAAGGTGACTATGAAACCATTGTCGATTGACGTAAAAACCCATCTGCTTCACTAATGTCCTTTAGGGAAGGAAATCTGTCGTCCTTACTTGGTCTGGCCTATGTGGTTGACTCTTAATTGCCCTCAGGATGGGCAATAAATGCAGTGTGTGGTGTACACATGTGTGCGTGCATATATAGGGTGAGATGAGTTGAAGAAGGGGATGGTTAGGAATTAGATAATAGTAATCCAGAGATTACTTTTATTTGCTGCATATTTAATTCGTTATTGTTATTGATAAAATTGTGTTTAAATATACAAACCTGGTGACTGTAGTTATTGGGCAGCCAAAGGCCAAAGTGTTTTTCAAAGGCAGTGTTTTTCAAACTTTTTTTCCGGGGACCCATTTTTACCAACCGGCCAACCTTTAGGACCCAACCCGGCCGACCTTCACGCCCACGCCAGCCGACCTTTGCGGCCCACGCCAGCCGACCTTTGCGACCCACGCCGGCCGACCTTCGCGGCCCACTCCGGCTGACCTTTGCGACTCACCATTTTCTCTTACCTTGTTTGCTGCTGACAAAATGGAGGAAATGGTTTGGGGTCCCTTTGGCCCTCATTCACGCTCCTCCAATGGAACCTGTTGGATGAAGGTGAAGCCTTCCGGTGTCTGAAAGTATGGAATCATCATCTGTCCAAACTTAAGCTCCACAGCACAATTGTGGCACAGAACATGCAGAAATAAGGCTCTGTCAGCGAGACTGTCTTTCCCAATCTTAAATGCGACACCCAGATCCTGACCATTCTTGGAGTAAGAGACTTCCACTTCATCAGCATCAAAGTTCAGAAAGCAACCAATCACATCATTCTCCCCGAACATTTTGCAGCCGGCTTTTAACAGTGCCGGTTGTGGGCGGCCTTCAAAAAGGCTGGGAGCATAAAAAAAAAAAGGCGGCCGCACTGCACATGCATGCCCGCTCATCATCTATGAGTGGGCACGCATGTGCAGTGCGGCCGCATTTTTTGTATATGCTCCCGGCCTTTTTGAAGGCCGCAGCAGCCGCCATAATTAAAAGCCGGCTGGTGCGGTTGTTGCACGTGAATTTTCGCAATCTGGAGTGCCGCAACGGACAGCTCCGCGACCCTCCCGACACCAGCCAGCGATCCACCCGCGGGTCGCACCCCCGACTTTGACAATGCCTGTTCTAAGGGATATTTATTAATTTCAATAGTGTTGTGACTTCAGGTCAAATGGGGATAGAATTGACTGCAGACTAGCCCAGGGGGTCATACCACGAGGCACAAGTCAGGAGTGTGATGGAATACTCCCCAGTTGCCTGGATGATGAGTGCAGCTCCAACAACTCGAAGCTTGACACAATTCAGAACAAAGCAGCCCACTTGATTGGCACCCCTTCCACAAGCACTCATTCTGTCCATCATCATGCACAATAGCAGCAGTGTGTACCATCTACAAGATGCATTGCAGAATCTTAAGAAGGCTCCTTAAGCAGCACCTTCCAAACCCACAACCACTACCATTAGAAGGACAAGGGCAGCAAGTACATAGCAACATCACCACATGGAACTTCCCCTCCAAGTCAGTCACCATCCTGGAGTTGGAAATATATCGTCGTCCCTTCACTGTCTCTGGGTTAAAATCCTGGAACTCCCTCCCTAATAGCACAATAGGTGTACCTACATGTTATGGGCCAGGGTTTAGAGAACCCCAAAGTGTATCATGGAGTTCACCTGACCCACAACTTTTAATAGATTGTGATTATGGGGAGCACAAGGGCATATCTTACAGGTGTAGTGCACAGAGAGTTAAAGTACTTTTAAATTAAAACAGTGTTTATTTATGAAACCAGTCAACACTCTATAAACCCACAGTAAACATCTTAACAACTATCAACACCAATAAATCCCCCAAAGAATACAGTACGATATAAGTAACTCTTAATCTTTCCTTGCAATATCCATAAGACAAAAATACCCTTTTTACAGAAAGACATCAGGTTTAACTTCTCTACGGAGAACAGTTACCACTTTGAGATCACCAAATTAACATTATTTAGCTTGCAGAGGTTCATACACATCTTGCTGTGACTGCATCTTCTCCAAATCTAAAACGAAACTAAACACACCCTGCAGCAAACATCCTAAAGTGAAAGTAAAAGCAGACAGACAGCCCAGCTCCACCCACACTCTGACATCACTGATAAACACCCATTTCTTAAAGGTACATCCATTACAGCTATTTTATAAACCCCCATTTCTTAAAGGTTCTCTCACATGACACACACCACCTGAACCGCAGCGGTACAAGAAGGCACCACACTACCACCTTTACTAAGGATGAGCAAAAAATGCTGACCTGGCCAGCGAAGCCCACGTCCCTTAAAAAATGTTTTTTTTTTAAATGTGGAAACGTTTCAAGCAAAGTAGTTAAAAGGAACCGGTTATTGGCCACCAAATATCAATACGGTCATGTGAATCAAATAGAAGAAACAATTTCATATATTCTGATAATGTAAACCGATTTATTTCTAATCACTTTCAGATTTAAAAAACAGGAGACATATCATAGATATATTAAAGCTCTGTATGCTCGGTATTCCAAATGCATGGCGGATCACCATTTTATTTGAAAGGGAATTCCTGTTTACACATTCAATTATGCCACCAACTTGCCAACACATGGGGTCAACTGCAAATGCAGTGCAATCTGTTCAAAATTGCTATCACACTTAGCAAAGGCATAGAAGTTCAGCACATAGCTATACCTCATTTTCATCAATTGGTACAATACAATACATTAGACGGCTCTCGACTCAAATAGACCAGGATTTTCCACCCTATATAACAAGCTGAATTCAAGGCTAGCAAGTGATATAAATGAGATGCTGTGCCTGCAAAGTGACAAACAGGCCTTGTTTTGCAATAATAAGCTTGATAAGCTGTGGAGAAGGAGATGGATGTCAGATCCTGCAGCCTAAGATCTGAAAGTGGAATGAATTGCATATATAACGTGAGACAATGGGCGGAATTCTATCACCCACCCCCGTGCTGATGGGTGGAGGGGGGATGAATTTGCCGCAAGGCTCAAAAATCAGTTTTATGACAGTATGAATTTCCACGGGCTCTTCTGCTGGTATCCACCATGGCGGATCAGGTGGCCAGAATGAAACTGATTTGCATACGGCGAATGTGATGCAGATGATGGCTGGACCAGAATCTCCCTGACATCTGTCGTGTTGGATGTTCTGATACACAAATGAATCAACACGGTTGCAGATGGTACAACTCTGTTTTATTGTTCTGTACAATAATAACTATTAACTTCTGGCTGAGGTTCGTACTTCACCAGCTAACCTGTGGACCCAGCCCTCGCACGATCTTAGTGAGGCACTCAGCACAAGATGTATGTCTGAGTGGCACGCTGTAAGCTCTGTGCTCTGAGCTATCTCCTGGTAGAATGAGCGGGAACTGTGGTGTTCCCTGTTTAATAGTGCTTGTGCTCTAACTGGTGATTGGCTGCGATGTTGTTGTGTGTGTTGGTTGGTCCAACTACCTGTCCATCAGTGTGTGTGTGTGATTGCACCATGATATGTTAATGTGGATATCATGACATCCCCCCTTTTCACAAGGATATGTGCCTACACGGTAATAAATATTGGTGTGTACTGAGTGCATCTGTGTATGTGTGTGCAATATTTACAACATGTACATGAGGCTAAACTATATACAGAGGAAGGTGTCAGGTGCAACAGAGTAACAAGGTCGTACCACTAACAAAACAAGTGCAATCAGCAACAACGAAAGAGAACTTCTGGAACGACAAGAAAGAAACACGTCAACAGTACTGTAAAACAATTCAGTGAGTCCAATGTGTGAACAGGCTCATAAGTCCAGTCTATCAGGTGGGCAATGAATTCGGATTGACCGCCTCAAGGGTGGGTCAGGATCCACCGGCTGAGGAATGGGCCTGGCCACGGGCGAGAGAGGAATAGGCAGAGTGGCAGGAAGCTCAACGAAGTCGACATCAGGGACAACAGGAGGGCGTGGCACCGGTGCATGATCTTGTAGCGAGCACGGAAGCAGCCAAAGGGCCCGCTGATTACGCCGGCGAATACAGCCATCAGGCATGCGAACCAGGAACGAGTGGGGAGCCACACGGCGGAGAACCTCGGCGGTTGCCGACCAGCCACCTTCCGGTAGGTGTATGCGGACGTTGTCTCCAGGCGCCAGGGCAGGAAGATCAGTTGCCCGAGTGTCATGTGTCACCTTCTGCTGAGCACGCTGTTGTTGCATCCTTTTGCAATACTGGAGCATGGTCGGGTTCAGGAACATGAATGGACGGCACAGTGGTCCTGAGGGTGCGACCCATCAACAGTTGGGCTGGCGAGAGGCCCCTGGACAGTGGGGCCGAGCGATAGGCCAGCAGGGCTAAACAGAAGTCAGATCCGGCATCAGCAGCTTTGCAGAGGAGCCGCTTCACGATATGAATGCCCTTTTCCGCCTTGCCATTCGACTGGGGATGCAAAGGACTGGACGTCACGTGTGCAAAGTTATATGAAGCGGCAAAAGAAGACCACTCTTGGCTCGCAAAACAGGGCGCGTTGTCAGACATGACGGTGAGCGGAATTCCATGGCGAGCGTAGGTTTCTTTGCATGCTCGGATTACAGCTGATGATGTCATGTCGTGCGGGCGTATGACCTCCGGATAATTTGAAAAATAGTCAATTAGAATGACGTAGTTCCTGCCGAGCGCATGAAAGAGGCCCACACCCACCTTTGCCCTGGGGGACGTGACCAACTCATGGAGCTGAAGTGTCTCAGGGGGTTGCGCTGGCTGAAACCTTTGGCAGGTGGGGCAGTTGAGCACCATGTTAGCGATGTCGTCGCTGATGCCCGGCCAGTACACCGCATCTCGGGCCTTCCGCCAGCACTGGTTTCAGGGGCTGGTTTAGCACACTGGGCTAAATCGCTGGCTTTTAAAGCAGACCAAGGCAGGCCAGCAGCACGGTTCAATTCCCGTACCAGCCTCCCCGAACAGGTGCCGGAATGTGGCGACTAGGGGCTTTTCACAGTAACTTCATTGAAGCCTACTTGTGACAATAAGCGATTTTCATTTCATTTCATTTTCATTTCATTTCATTTTCATTTCATTTCACTTTTCAACTCCGAGATGGCCTTCGTGCAGTTGTTCGAGGACAAGCCGGTGCATGCTGTGTGGGATCACAATCCGGTCCAACTTTAGGAGGACACCATCAATGACGGCCAAGTCGTCCCGTACATTGTAAAATTGTGGGCACTGCCCCTTGAGCCACCCTTCCGTCATGTGGCGCATTACACGCTGTATAAGGGGTCAGCCGCAGTCTCACGGCAAATGTGGGCCAGACGTGCGTCAGTAGCCGGAAGCTTGGCCGATGTGAAGTCTACCTGTGCGTCGACCTGACAAACTAACCCCTCCAATTTGGGCGGTGTGTTCACTGCCCTGGACAGAGCATCCGCGATGATGAGGTCCTTTCCCGGGGTGAAGACAAGTTGGAAGTTGTACCTCCGGAGCTTGTGCAGAATGCGCTGGAGGCGAGGGGTCATATCGTTGAGGTCCTTCTGAATGATGCCAACCAGGGGCGATGGTCGGTCTCCACAGTGAACTGCGGAAGACCATACACATAATCGTGGAATTTATCGATGCCGGTCAACAAACCGAGGCACTCCTTTTCAATCCGCGCACAGCGCTGTTCTGTGGGGGTCATGGCCCGCGAGGCATAGGCGACCGGGGCCCATGATGCAGTGTCGTCCCATTGCAGGAGTACTGCCCCAATGACGGACTGGCTGGCATCAGTCAAGATCTTTGTGTCCCGAGTGGTGTCGAAGAACGCCAATACCGGGGCGGTGGTGAGCTTGATCCTGAGCTCCTCCCATTCCTTCTGGTGTGCGGGAAGCCACTGGAATTCCGTTGTCTTCTTGACCAGGTGGCGAAAAGCCGTTGTGTGCGAGGCAAGGTTGGGAATAAACTTCTCCAGGAGTTTCCATCCCGAGAAAGCGTAACACTGCTTTCTTGTCTGCCGGCTGCGGCATGGCTGTAATAGCTGTCACTTTGTCTGCATCCAGACGCACCCCTGACCGGGGTATGTGGGCCCCAGAAACTTTAGCTTAGTCTGTCCAAAAGAGCACTTGGCTCGGTTGAGGCGCAGGCCCTGATCTCGTATCCGTGCAAAGACACGCTGGAGACGACTGATGTGCTCCTGTGGTGTGGTGGACCAGATGATAACGTCGCCAACATAGACGCGTACCCCTTCGATGCCCTCCATCATCTGTTCCATGATGCGATGGAACACCTCGGATGTCGAGATGATGCCAAACGGCATCCTATTGTAGCAGAATCTGCCAAAGGGAGTGTTGAAAGTGCACAGCTTCCAGCTGGACTGATCCAGTTGAATCTGCCAAAAACCCTTTGAGGCATCAAGCTTGGTGAATATTTTTGCCCGAGCCATTTCGCTCGTGATTTCTTCCCGTTTGGGTATGGGGTAGTGTTCCCTCATGATGTTGTTGTTCAGGTCTTTTGGGTCGATGCAGATCCGGAACTCGCCGGAGGGCTTTTTTACGCACACCATGAAGCTGACCCATGGCGTTGGCTCCGTGACCCGGGAAAGCACTCCTTGGTCCTGCAGGTCCTGCAGCTGGAGGCGGTCCTTGAGTGGTGCTGGGACTCTACGAGGTGTGTGAATGACCGGGGTGGTGTCCGGTTTGAACCGTATTCTGTAAGTGTAGGGCAGTGTGCCCATGCCCTCAAAAACCTTCTGGTTGTGGGCGCGGAGTGATGGAGCTGCGCCCTGAAGTCTGCATCCGGGAAATTGGACGTGCCATCTGGAGACAGAGTGTGTACCCGCTGAACGAGGTGGAGGATCTTGCACGCCTGTGCGCCTAACAGAGAGTCCTTTGAGGATACAACTATCTCAAAAGACAATGTGGCTGTATGTGAATTGTGTGTAACCTCGAGCTGGCAGGACCCCATGGCCGGGATAACGTTTCCGTTATAATCAACCAGCTGACAGTGGGAAGGCAGAATCGGTGGTTTGACCTACAAGGCGTAGAAGGCTGACCATGCAAGGAGATTGGCGGAGTCACCAGTGTCCAAGCGGAATGTGATTGGTGATCGGTTGACCGTTAGGGTGGCACACCATTCATCGCCCGGATCAATGCTGTGCACTGGCATCGGCTGGTGGTTCCGAATTGGGGACATCCGGTTCTTGTTTATTACCGCAACACTGGAGGGTTCCCGGTCGTCGGTATCATCGGTCTGCATGTCGTCAGGGTATGACTCAGTGTATGGGGGCTGAATGGCCCCCACGTCCCTGCGAGGCTGGCGGAATTGCAGAGAGTTAGCAGGTTGAGCTGCTCAACAGCAGGCAGCGTAGTGGCCCATCCTGCCACAGCGGAGGCAGTGTCGCGCTTTGGCTGGACATTGCCGCTTTAAGTGTGCGGATCCACAGTTGACGCACGTCGTTACGTCATGGCGTTCGTTGCGCCACCGCGCATGCACGGTGCGGTCCTGCGTAGAGCGCGCCTGCGCATCCCGTCCCTCTGCGTCAACGTCCCCTCTTTTGGCGCGTAGAAGCACGGGAGGCCTCGGAAAGCATGCAAAATGGCCGCCCACGTCCGGGCCGCGGGCCGGGAGGAACTCGATCGACTGGATCCACTCGGCCTCGTAGGGCCCCTGCCATGCCAATTCGGCCGCCTGGATTTGAGAGTACCGGCTGGTCGCGTTTTCGTGGAGGACGCAGGTCTCGATGGCGGTGATTAGGGTGAGGCGCTTTATTTTGAGGAGCTGCTGGCATAGGGTGTCCAAGGTGACCCCAAAAACCATCTGATCCCGAATCATGGAGTCGGAGGTGGCCTCATAGCCGCAGGACTGCGCAAGGATACGGAGGTGTGTAAAAATGATTGAAAAGGCTCATCCTTACCCTGCAGGCGCTGCTGGACGAGGTACCTCTCGAAGCTCTCATTAACTTCCATGCTGAAGTGTTCCTCAAATTTTAGAAGGACCGTCTTGTATTTCGTCTTGTCCTCGCCTTCCGCAAATGCCAGGGAGTTGTAGATGTGGATGGCGTGTTGCCCCGCCATGGAGAGGAGGACGGCGATCTTCCTGGTGTCTGATGCATTCTCCTTGTCTGCGGCTTCTAGGAAGAGTGGAAGCGCTGTTTAAACAGCTTCCAGTTGACACCAAGATTTCCAGCAATTCAGAGCGGCTGCGGCGGGCTGATGGTTTCCATGGCTCAGGATGGCAGGTCTCTGAAGAGGTGCATGTCGGTCTCACAGTCGCTGGCGAGTTTCCAGACCTGGTATCATGTCGTGTTGGGTGTTCCAATACACAAATGAACCAACACAGTTGCAGATGGTACAACTCTGTTTTATTGTTCTGTACAATGATAACTATTAACTTCTGGCTGTGGTTCGTACTTCACCAGCTAACCTGTGGACCCAGCCCTAGCACTATCTTAGAGAGGCACTCAGCACATGGTGTATGCCTGAGTGGCACACTGTGAGCTCTGTGCTCTGAGCTATCTCCTGGTAGAATGAGCGGGAACTGTGGTGTTCCCTGTTTTATAGAGCGTGTGCTCTCACTGGTGATTGGCTGCGATGTTATGTGTGTGTTTGTTGGTCCAACTACCTGTCCATCAGTGTGTGTGTGTGATTGCACCATGATATGTTAATGTGGATATTATGACAACATCCACGCTTGATTCTCCATGACACTAGTGGGAAAACCCCCTGACCCAAAACCCATCTGGAACAAAGAGACATGTAGAAGTCAGGACGTACCTACAGAATGTCTATGGCTACCTCTGGAGTTCAAGATGGAGGCCACCAATGACCTTAGTCTCTGGAACACCATAGCAGTGGGTGGGGGAGCATGTACCAAGTGGATCTTCCAGCTTCAGTGTCATCTTCAACAGTGGATCGGTGATGTTGTTAGCCTTTCAATATGGCCCCCTGATATGATGGCAGAACACGTGCAATCAAGCCTTTGCTGCCACGGAATATGGTGCTAGACCCTCAGATGCATAATGAATGAGATCGGGGACAAAAGGTATGGTGTGGTTTCCCTCGGCCTGCACAGCGGGAAACGCTCCCTTTCTGCAAAACGGACTTACTCCCAGATGGGAGAATCCATGCAATGGGTGAGATTTTCCGGCCCTTACTGCTGGTGGGATGCGGATGTTGCCGTCTCACCGATGGGCCAGGCAAGACATGCAAAACGCCATAGTCCTTGGTGGGACTGGAATATCACACCGGCGGCCAGTGGCAAGCTACCTCCGTCACCGGTAAACATGCCGTGGCAGGGGCTAGTAAATCCCGGTCATAGGCATTGGGTTGGATTCTCTGTTCCAAAGTGCCGACACCGATGAGGGATCCGTGGTGTTTCACAATGGGAAAATCAGCGGAAACTCTCACTGATTTTGCTAACGGTGAGGGACTAGCACCGGCGCCGCATGAAACACCTGCAGAACGCGCGGAAAGCGGTTGGAGAATCGGCGGATCCCGTGCTACCCATGTGCAAGGCTGACGAGCTGCAGCTGCGAGTACGCCTACATCCCGCACACACGCACAGGTCACGCCGGAAAAGATTGCGCCGGCCATGCTGGACCATGTACCCACCCACCCCAACCTACAGTCCACCTCCTGGCCAACCCCCACAACTCCCCCCAGCCCTGGCGGAAGCCCCCCGGCCGGCGGCACGAATCTCGGCCGAGTGTAGCGGCACTGGACACTGTCCACATGCCCTCTCTCTCTTTCCCCTACAGCCGGCATGCCAGGCTCCCGACCGCTGGGACCACACGTTACCCACGCCATCGGGAACCCGGCCCATATCCAACGGGGTTGCGACTGCGTGCGGCACGTGACCCGATGATGCCGATTTGGAGGAGGCGGAGCATTGCGATCTGGCCCGATTCCGGCATCGGGAGCCATTGTCTGCCCAATCGCCGTTCCCGCTTTCGGCATCAGGCTGTGGAGAATCCCGCCCATTGTTTTTTGGAGCACTCCAAGAATCTGATTACACATGTAAAACAGAAATGAAGGTGGCCTGCCCAAATACAATAATGCACGCACACCACAGCAGAACACACCCAAAAAAGAAATCATGGCTAGTAATCAACGAATAGTGAACCATTCCAGCAATATAAACTCTTAATGGATAAAAACTCCCTGTAACACCGTGATTAAGAAGCCTTGCATCATAACAGCAAGGAGTGAATTGGGAGTGCAAATACACTTTGGACTGTTAATGCTGGAATTGATAGACTTTCTAATTGTTGTTGATGAAGTATTTTGCTTAAAGGTTTATTTTCCTTTGAGGAAAGAGATATATAGATATTGGTATCATTTTATATTCATAGTCAAACACATGATGTTCCCTGACTGATCTCCCTGACCTGAACGTGTTGTATGGCTGACAGCTACATGTAGTGACTTGAAGGGGCTGAATATTAAGCAGCTCTGAGTTTTTTCTTGTTGTTGCTGACTGACCTTAATAACAAATACTGCAGTATTGATAAGACAGACATGCTGTAAGAACAAGGCTCCATGATGTTCAATTTTCATTTTACATATGTCAGCAAAACAAAAAGAAATATCATCACCCAGTGAAGCATGCAAACAGTAATTTCAGCACTGGATAACTCAAAACGCATTTGCATCGTGAGGAGGCAGTTGAAGATTTAACCACTTGCCTTATAATTCACTAAAATTAATATCTAGAGTTTGGAACCTTGGATGAAAAACAAGACAAGTGATAAATAATAAGTCAACCCTAGATGCACAATGATGTGGAAACATTTTTTTTGTCAATATGCCATCACTTCAATAAGCATGTAAATCTCCAAATGTGAAATTACAGTTATGGAACAGAACAAAATCCATCAGCTGCGCTTACAAAAAGCAACAACTTGTATTTATTGAGTGGTTAAATCATGGCAAGGTGCATTATCCAACAAAATTTGACACTGGTCCACAGAAATAAATGTTAGGGCAATTTGGTCAAAGAGATTTTAAGGAATATCTTATAGAAGAAAAGCACAGAGAGAGAGAGAGAGAGACAAAGAGGTTTATTGATAGAATGCCACAGATGAGGATATTGGCAGCTGAAGACATAATGTTGGAATGATTAAAATCAAAGATGCCAAGAAACCAGACCTCAATGAGTACCAATGTCTCAGTGGGTAGTAGGATTGGTAGAACCCTCAAGAGTATTGAAAGTCAGAGAGATCTAGGTGTACAGGTCCACAGGTCACTGAAAGGGGCAACACAGGTGGAGAAGGTAGTCAAGAAGGCATACGGCATGCTTGCCTTCATTGGCCGGGGCATTGAGCATAAGAATTGGCAAGTCATGTTGCAGCTGTATAGAACCTTAGTTAGGCCACATTGGAGTATAGTGTTCAATTCTGGTCGCCACACTACCAGAAGGATGTGGAGGCTTTAGAGAGGGTGCAGAAGAGATTTACCAGAATGTTGCCTGGTATGGAGGGCATTAGCTATGAGGAGCGGTTGAATACACTTGGTTTGTTCTCACTGGAACGACGGAGGTTGAGGGGCGACCTGATAGAGGTCTACAAAATTATGAGGGGCATAGACAGAGTCAGAGGCTTTTCCCCAGGGTAGAGGAGTCAATTACTAGGAGGCATAGGTTTAAGGTGCGAGGGACAATGTTTAGAGGAGATGGACAAGGCAAGTTTTTTACACAGAGGGTAGTGGGTGCCTGGAACTCGCTACCGGAGGAGGTGGTGGAAGCAGGGACGATAGTGACATTTAAGGGGCATCTTGATAAATACATGAATAGGATGGGAATAGAGGGATACAGACCCAGGAAGTGTAGAAGATTGTAGTTTAGTCGGGCAGCATGGTCGGCACGGGCTTGGAGGGCCGAAGGGCCTGTTCCGGTGCTGTACTCTTCTTTGTTCTTTGTTCTTTTAGTTTACAGAGATAGGGAGCGATTTGAAAACAACAATACAAATTCTCGAATTGAGAACTTTAAAATTACTGAAAGATGGTTGTTGCGACTGTTGGTTACAATCCCAGTTGATATTATAACTGGACAGGAAGATTCCAGAATGGAACCCTGGCTCAAAAGACCATAGCTTTTTTTAAAATAAAGCATGGAGGAACAGAGTCACAGGACCGCTAATTAGTTTTAGCAACAAGAAAAAAGCACTTTCATTTAACACTGATTACAATGTCTATCTTAATCTACAATGGTCTCATTCACACAAGATGACTGTGGGCAAATACACTCTCCACTCTGGACTCCAAGTGAATGTTTGTGGAAGTCTTCTCAGAATCCCCCCAGATGATTGTCATGTAAGAGTTTCCAAACTCCACTCCAAAATTTCCTCTCATAATTATGCTTTCCCTCAGCTGTTTGCATTGCATTCCAAAATCCAGGCCAGTTTTTCCAAATTACACCTTTTAAACAAAACTTTCGCTCCACTTAGTCCAGATTTCCCCTTTAGCGTTCCATTGTCTTGACTGTTGTGTGAACAGCAATTGCCTTAACTCTCGATTCCCAGGCTATTAAAATGACATCAAATGTTTCATCTACCTGCTGTCCCACTTTAAATCTAGTTACTGCAATTGTATCTTTAACTCAGGGCACTTTGTTTACTCTTCCTTGAATTCTTCTAAGCAATATCTTGGTCTCTGTTCTCTTAACTTCAGGTGTCACGTTCTGTCCCAATTTTTCAGGTTATCTGAATTATATCTTGTTCCTTAGGAAGCTTACATCTTTGCAACTCCCTTATCCCACCCAGCTGCACCTGGCACAGTTGAGAAATGTTCACTTCCCGAGGCCCTGTATCCAACTTTCCTCAAGTTCAGCTAAAATTAAAACTTAAAAGCTTTCTTTATCCTTACAAGGGCCCAGTTGCTAAGCAACACCCAAAAGCATATGCCATTTATTTTTCTTCATGCCATAGCCATCTCTAAGCACAATAGAAACAGTTGAAACTCACCAATCCCACACATGCAAAACATCTTTGTCCAGCATGAATTTAACTGTTGGTATTATCATTGCAGGCTCAGAAACATTAAATTCAACACCCTTAAATCTATACTCTATTTCTAAACCTAACAGATTTAGTACGACAGACATAGATTTAAAGACCGATGATACAAGTGATACACATTCCACAAACAGCACATCAACAAGTGATAAGATAAACTGCTTTGTTCTGATGGTGTTGGCTGGTGGAGATACGTTTGCCAGGTCACTGGGAGAGCTTGCTGATCTTAAGTGCCAAGGGATTACATCTACGTGATTAAATAATAAACGAAGGTCTGCGATCTGAAAGAGGGCATTTCCGACAGTGAAGAATCCCCCTCTAAGTACTACACTGAAGTGTCAGTCTAAAATATGTGCCCAAATTGGTGGTGCCATTGACAGCCATTCCCATGGATTGAGAACTGTTTAAAAAATATTAAGCAGTATTACAAACAGAAATAGTAATATTTTGATCAGTAGAGAAGATTTGGAAAATAATAATGAAGAAAAGGGTTTGGTGTAGATTTACTTGTCAAAATGGGCAAAAACGGTCTCTGCAAGGATAAAACTTGTTTGTTCCTGTTATATCTACAATATATGAGTTTTCACGTGTTTTGCACTCTTTTAAATCAACAGCAAAAGATGAAACCCTCTGTCACCATCTCACCAGAGTTCTGAATTTAAGATTAGGCCCAAGTTGTTACATACTTAGAAAGATTTTCAAGACAAATGGAAGAGGTAAAATCTGTTCATTGCATCACGAATAGTCCCAATTTTTGCCTTGTGGAGAAGGATGAAGTCGAAGTCAAATCTTAAAAGGGGCCATTAAAAACATTACTTAATAACTTTGACATCACTGCTGGGACTTTCAATGCCCTGCCAATGGAATGATCCGCTCTTATTCTTCTTTCTTCATTATCCAGCCAAAGGGGCAAAGAGCAGCAAATATTGTGCCCATTAGGAAAAGGATCATATTCAATCCCCAAAACAATCTCACAACTGCCAGTTCTGTTAGCATTCATGAAAACTAGCACAAGTAACAGGATTTTGTAGCATCTTAACCCCAACAATCAAATGCTTTATAATTTGAACTAAACCTGATATTAATCCAGTGGTCAGTGTCCTTAATGCTTAGCACCAAGTGTGTCATACTTTAGAGATGTTTTAGGATGTGGTAAATTGAGTAAGCTGTAAAACAGGATGTGCACATTCTCCATTCAGATAATAGCAAATGGCATAAAGTATCAACTGTGATCTGACCCAAGTGGGAGTGCACCTGACAAAAATGCAGATGATATCAAGGCAGTCCTGACCCATCTTTCCATTCCCTCCCATACCACCCCTGCTGAGAGCACCACACTGCTGTTTCCCTGGCCAGGGTGATGATAGTGGGGGGCAAGTGGTTCTCCCTCCTGTTCATCCCATTTACCAACACTTCCTCGGGTCATCATAGAGAGGGTGGGAATAGGCCATGGGAAATGGTGGTCCTGGGTTTTCCCAATGCTGGGAGAGGGCCTTTGTGGCAGAATACTCTTCATCCATTCCAGCTCCACTTATCCGATGTAGATATCAGACACAAACCTCATCTTTGAGGTGTTTCTATGCCTCTTCTGGTGCTGTTATGCAGCAGGACAATGGTGGACCACATCTTTGCAGTAGAAATCATGTAGAAGTCAGACACCAAAAAGGAACAAAGACGAAATAACTGTCATGAATAACTGGAACACTGCAGTTAGAAGGATAATCCTGGTCCAGTTGTCCAAACAGTTATGCAGGGGACCCTTGGGTAGTTTGCACTATTTGCCTTCTGTGGTGGTATGTATTAGGGATAATACGGTACACCAGGAATGCCGAGCAGCTATTGGAGGACAGATGCTGGATCCCGATTGGATCCTCCACCTACTGGGCTCCACCCAGATAGGAGGGATAAGAACCTGGGTTTAATCCCCGCAGCTGCATTCTGTGGCCGAGCTGCTGGGGAACGAGTCTGAACAAGTCTGCTCAATAAAGCCTCGATTGAAGTTCTTTACGCCTCGCCTCGTGTGTGATCGATGGTGCTACACCTTCTCTTCATAGAAAGCCCAATTGCATATCATGAATAGCTAATTACGATGTTCTCGGTTGATGATAAGTTTCAGCTTGCCAAAGGTGCCCTGTTAAAAGCAATCTGTGACCAAACCACTCCTTCAGATGTAAGTGGAATTGAACAGCAGATGGACAAATGGTGGTGTCTTACCTCTGGCTCTGCTGTGAGAAGACCAAGTCAATACCTTGTGTCAGAAAGGATTGATGATGATATTGTCCACACACCTCTATAGACATTGAAAGCTGCCTTCAATTCCTGAGTTTGTTCATAGCATTTGAACAATGTGGAGAGAAACGAGTGGTAAAGAAATAGTTGGAAAAGCAGCACAGCTCAACTTTGTCATCATTAGGAACTGCAGTGTCCTGTAAATCATCAGCCACCAGCTGTAGACTTGCCTGGCAGGTCGACAGAACAACATCCCTTATTCATGCACTTAATAGAGCCTTTCTGCTTTGAGAGCAGAAAAGTTTGGCTGGTCTGAAAGAACATGACTGGAGCAGCATATCAAAGTTGATGGAACTTATCCCAGTCCAGTGTGCTCATCACACTATGGATCATTATTACCATTGCCTTTAATTCAGTACCTTGTAGTTATGCTGCCTAATAATAAGATAAAGCAAAGCCCAAATCCACCATAAGAAAAAAAATCCAATCATGTGGAAATATATGAATTATCAATCGCACGTATATTTCAAACGAACTTAAGCCACCTTTCTTCACAAAAGGCAGTTTTAAGGGATTTATATTTGTATTGGTAAACATTAGAAATGAGGGGCGGGATTCTCCGACCCCCCCCCACCGGATCGGAGAATCGCCGGGGGGGGCGGCGTGAATTTGGCTGGGGCGGGAATCGCGTCGCGCCGGTCGGCGGCAGCTGGCGATTCTCCCCCCCGGCGATTCTCCGTCACGTGATGGGCCAAGTGGCCACCCGTTTTAGGCCGGTCCCGCTGGCGTATATTACACCATGTATTTGCCGGCGGAACCTGGCTGCGCGGGCGGCCTCCGGGGTCCTCGGGGCAGGGGTGTTTGGGGGCGCAGGGGGATCTAGCCCCGGGAGGTGCTCCTACGGTGGCCTGGCCCACGATCAGGGCCCACCGATCCGCAGGCGGGCCTGTGCCGTGGGGGCACTTTATTCTTCCGCGTCGGCCGCTGTGGTCCTCCGCGATGGCTGACGCGGAGATAAACCACCCCTGTGCATGCGCTGGGTTGACGCCAGCACACGCTGGCGCTCCCGCGCATGCGCCAACACGTGCGGGCCGGCAGAGGCTCTTCGGCGCCGGTTGGCGTGGCGCCAAATCCCTGCCCCACCGGCCGGCGCGGCGCAAACCACTCTGGCGCCGGCCTAGCCCCTGAAGGTCCACGCCACTCCTCGGCACCGGAGTTGCCCGTCCCGCCAATTCCCGCAGAATCCCGCCCCCCCCCCCCCCCGTATAGTTTTAGATAAGTTCAATTTAATGTTTCAATGAAATGAAAATCGCTTATTGTCACAAGTAGACTTCAAATGAAGTTACTGTGAAAAGCCCCTAGTTGCCACATTCCGGCGCCTGTTCGGGGAGGCTGGTATGGGAATTGAACCCATGCTGCTAGCCTGCCTTGGTCTGCTGTAAAAGCCAGCTATTTAGCCCTATGCTAAACCAGCCTTCCAATGCTTGGAAGGACAACGCCTCTAGTTAGATTCATGCTGGAAAAAGGTGTTTGTATATTGGGGATCGGTTTCAACTCCAACTGTGTTTCTTTTGTGCTTAGAGGTGGTTCCGTCGTGTAGAGTCATTAGGCTGGAAGAAGGTGCAGTGGTTGCTTAGCAACTGGGGGCCTTTTGGATTGGATTGGATTTGTTTATTGTCACGTGCACCAAGGTACAGTGAAAAGTATTTTTCTGCGAGCAGCTCAACAGATCATTAAGTACATGAAAAGAAAAGGAAATAAAATAAAATACATAATAGGGCAACACAAGGTACACAATGTAACTAGATAATACCGGCAACAGGTGAAGCATACAGGGGTGTAATGCTAATCAGGTCAGTCCATAAGATGGTTGTTTAGGAGCCTGGTAACAGTGGGGAAGATTGGATTGGATTGGATTTGTTTATTGTCACGTGTACCAAGGTATGTGAAAAGTATTTTTCTGCGAGCAGCTCAACAGAGCTGCCTCTTAAGGTAGAAAGGTTTTTGGTGTTTAGTTTTAGCTGGATGTAGCAACTGGAGAAAGGACACTGGGGAGTTAACATCTCTCAACTAGGCCAGAAGAAAGACTAGACAAGACAAGGGAGCTGCAAAGAGGCAGGCTTCCCAAAAATCCACATATTTTGTCCAAAGAAGACTGAAGATAAGAGATCAGAGACCAGGGTATTGTTCAGCAGTGTTCAAGGGGAAAAGTAACCAAACTGTTCTAAGTTATAGAGGCAGTTGCAATGACCAGATTTAAACCGGGAAAGCAGATTTCAGAGGAAAATCAGAAGTTTGATACTCTCTTAATAGAGTCTGGGAAATAATAGTTAAAGCAATTGTGAACAGTTTGCACACAGTCAAGGAAAAGAAATCCTAAAGGGGAAGTGATAAAACCTGGATACTGGACTTATTAATTGGTCATTGGATAGACATATGGACGATAAGGGAATAGTGTAGGTGGGCTTTAGAGTGGTTTCACAGGTTGGCGCAACATCGATGGCCGAAGGGCCTGTACTGCGCTGCAATGTTCTATGTTCTTATTAAAAGTGGAGCGGAAGCTTTATTAGAAGAGTCATTTGGAAAACCTGGACTGGATTTCAGAATACAAATTGCCAATGGAAAGCATTGGGCGGGATTCTGTGATCCTGGGGCTAGGTGTTGACGGCGTCGGAAACGCTGTTGTGTTTCTCGATGGCAGCAACACGGCCTCAGGATCAGCAATGTAGGGGCCAGCATATCACTGGAGCAGTTTGCGCCGCTCCAGCTGCTGATCCCGGCATCAACTGGGCGCCGTGGGATCTGCACATGCACCATGGTACCAGCGCCAAGGTACACATGTGCAGTCGTACCGGCGCCAACGCGCGTATGCGCAGTGGCTTCCTTCAACATGCCGGCCCCGATGCAACATAGTGCAGGACAGGGACCGGCGTGGATGAAAGGAGGCCGCTAGCCAGAGAGGCCGGCCTGCCGATCGGGGGGCTCTGCCCCCCCGACCATTCCACGCCGAGTTCCCGCTGGCTGACAGCAGGTGTGGACGGCGCCGGCGGACTCGCCGTTTTTACGACGGCCGCTCGGCCCCTCCCAGGACGAGAATCGGTGGGCCGGCCGTGTAGAGCGGCCCCCGACCGGCGGCGCGCCACCCACGACACAGAGCAGAGAATCACATGCCGGCGTGGCGCGATACGCGCCGGTCGCGGGGATTCTCCGGCCCGGCTACGGGCTGAGAGAATCCCACCCATTATTGTGAAAGAAGACTTTAAAGCATGTTTTTGGGAGTGGAGTTTGAAAACTCTCAAGTGACAAGCATCTGGGGAGTTTCTGAGGAGAAATTCACAGATACTAGAGTAACAGAGTCATAGATGTTTACAGCATGGAAACAGACCCTTCAGCCCAGCTTGTCCATGCTGCCCAGTTTCTGTCACTAAGCTAGTTCCACTTGCCCGCATTTGGCCCATAACCCCCTATACCCGCCCTGCCCATGTAACTGTCTAACTGCTTTTTAAAAGACAAAATCGTACCCACCTCTACCACTGCCACTGGCAGCGCGTTCCATATGCTCACCACCCTCTGTGTGAAGACATTTACCCTCTGGTCACTTTTATATCTCTTCCCTCTCACCTTAAACCCATGACCTCTAGTTCTAGACTCCTCTCCCTTTGGGAAAAGATGTCGACTATCTACCACATCTATGCTTCTCACTATTTTATACACCTCTTAGGAACACCCCTAAGCCTCCAAGGCTCCAGGGAAAAAAGTCCCAGCCTCTCCTTGTAACTCAGAACATCCAAGTCCTGGTGGCATCCTTGGAAATCTCTTCTGCACTCTTTCTAGTTTAACAATGACCTTGGGCGAGATTCTCCGACCCAATCGCCGGGGGCTGGCGTGAATCCCGCCCCCGCCGGTTGCCGAAGTCTCCGGGTTTGTTTTATGGGATGCATATATTGACATGTGGGCCATTGTTTGGGGTGGTGGGAGGATGGGATCGTTGTTATTGTTAAGGGGATTGATTTTGTATTTGTTACCATTTACTGTCTGTGGGTGGGGTGTAAATTTTGAAGGAAAATGTGAAAATGGAGAATAAAAACATTTAAAAAAAAAAAAAAAAAAAAAATATATGGAACAAATAACAGTGGACCCAGCACCGATCCCTGAGGCACACCTCTGGTCATAGGCCTCCAGTTTGAAAAAAACCCTCCACAACCACCTTTCGGCTTCGGTCGCCAAGCCAATTTTGTATCCAATTGCCTACCTCTCCCTGGGTTCCATGAGATTTAACGTTTTGCAACAACCTACCATGTGGTATCATGTCAAAGGCCTTGCTAAAGTCCATGTAGACAACATCGACCGCACTGCCCTCATCTACCTTCTTGGTTACCCCTTCAAAAAATTCAATTGGGGCAGCACGGTGGCACAGTGGTTAGCACTGCTGCCTCGTGACGCCGAGGTCCCAGGTTCGATCCCAGCTCTGGGTTCCTGTCTGTGTGAAGTTTGCACATTCACCCCATGTTTGCGTGGGTTTCGCCCCACAACCCAAAGATGTGAGGACTAGGTGGATTGGCCATGCTAAATTGCCCTGTAATTGGAAAAAATGAATTGGGTACTATAAAATTTATTTTTTAAAACCTCAATCAAATTCATGAGACATGACTTTCCCTAATTAGCCCTTTCCTGTCTAAGTGCCCGTAGATCCTGTCCCTCAGAATAGCTTCTAACAACTTACCCACTACAGGAGTAAGGCTCACAGGTCTGTAGTTCCCAGGTTTATCCCTGCAGCCCTTCTTAAACAAGGCACAACATTTGCTATCCTCCAATCTTCAGGCACCTCTCCTGGGTTTAGAGCGGCGTATATGACCACTGTCAATTTGTGTGCTGATAGGGACTTTTGTTAGGTATAAGATACTTTTTAAATCGGTGTTAATTTTAAAATCTGTGTGTATTTGTCAAGCTAAGGAGGGAGTAACGGGATATTGTAGCATAATCCAACCTTTCATGTTTAATAAATATATGTTTCTTTGTTAAAGCAATTAGCAGTTCTGTAATGCTTCCTCCACGTTTTCTAATTTCAAAGTTAGAGTTACTGCCTTTTGAGCCAAGGTTCCCTTCTGGAATGTTCCCATCCAGTTATATCAACTGGGATCATAACACCTGGAAAAGCTGGAAGGGTTTATTATTTACATTATTGGTGTCGTTAGTTTGGCTTCAAACAAATAAATAAATTAGATTACTACCTGTATGATTTCTAATATACCATTACCATTCTTCCGAGGTCAAATCTTGCTGAATCATGGCATCCTGCAGTCATTCCTTCAGCCCTGCATGTTGTTGCAAGAGTGAGATAATAACAGCAGAGCATTTAGGATATTAGTCAACAATGGGGGCAATAGACTATCACCTTTGCCATATAATTTAGAAGATTGAGAAAGAGGTAGAAAACCGGCAGATATGACAGGAGAATTGGAGTGGGTGAATGTGAGCCAGTTCTGTGGAAAGAGACATGAAGAGAGTAAAAGAACAATTGGATTGAGAGGGAAAAGAAAGACAGAAAGGAAAAGTACATTTAAAATGTCTTCATCTGAATTTACCACATGCAGGACTGAAACAGAAATGACTTAAATTGTTCCCCTTCTTTCTCGGCTAGCGAGGTGTGTTGAAATCACATTAACAATTATCACATTACTGAAAGGGTACTTAGGTTTTCGAATATGAGCATTAATATTCCCTCTCTGGCCCTCTCCCTTTCTCTGTAATCTCCTCCAGTCCACATTCTTCAGAGATAGATGCCCTCCTTTAATTCTGGCCAGTTACCTGGGCCCTAAGCTCTGGCATTTTTTTTGCAGCTGGAAGATCATGTCATTTTTTTATTCATTCATGGGACGTGGGCAACGCAGGCTGTGCCAGCATTTAGTTCCCCTCTCCAAATGTCCTTGAGGGGCAGTTAAGAGTCAATCTCATTGCTGTGGGTTTGGAGTCACCATATAGGCCAGACCAGGTAAGGATGGCAGATTTCCTTCCCTAAACGATATTAGTGAACCAGATGGGTTTTTACGATAATCAACAATGGCTTCATGGTCATCACTAGACTTTTAATTCCAGATGTTTTATTGAATTCAAATTTCACCACCTGCAGTGGCAGATCACAGAATCACACAGAAGAGGCCCTTCAGCCCATCGAGTCTGCACTGATACATGAAAAACACCTGACCTACCTACCTAATCCCATTTGCCAGCACTTGGCTAATAACCTTGAATGTTATGATGTGCCAAATGCTGATCCAGGCACTTAAGATGTGAGGAAGACCGCCACTACCACCCTCCCAGGCAGTGCACTCCAGACCTTCACCACCCTCGAAGTAAAATTTTTTTTTCCTCACATCCCCCCCCCCCCCCAAACCTCTTGCCTCTCACCTTGAGTTGCTGCAGGAGTGCCGGTTTCCCATACTTGATGAATTCAGGCAGTATAGCATCAATACCTGCTGCTTTTCCCATGGCAAGTGAGTCACTTGCTTTGCCAAGTCCCTGTGCACTGTGAATTTGGTATTCAGCTCCGCCATGACAGAAGAACTTTCTATGGTGTCCAGAGCTTCCTCCGTGACCGTGTTCTCAACTGTTTATTTCGTTCTGTGATGACGTCCCTACTTTTGTTTGCAATAGGATCAGTTTCTTTGCTGAAGAACCTGTTGCCTTTGGCCAACATTACAATGTTGAGCTCAATTTCTTACTAATGCAGCATCATATGATTATGAACAGTTATTAAACTATTTTGGGGGTCACTTGGACAAAGTGCAAAATGTATCGTATTTCACAAATGTTTAATTGAATCTTCTGAGATTGCTCTGGATAACTGCAAAACCCTTCAGGTAAGACTGAGAAAAAATTTCTCTGTTAAAATAAACCAGCTGCTTCATTTATCAATTCAAAGTTTGCCCCAAGTTTCTTCAAATAATTAAGAGTAAGAGTAATTGATACCCTGCAGTGATCAGAAGACGGTATCTCATTGAATGGATCAAATGATATCATAAATCGTTACAATATTTGTTGAGTTTTATAGCTACCACATGAACCCAGTGATGAGATATCAAAATGATGCCATTTGTCTGCTATTTCTTTCATGTACATCTTGAAGTGAGCTGTGGTAATTCTATTCTGTTTTCAATATATGTTTCCTGCTGATAGTGGGTATAATGGAAGAACTTAACAGACAAGAAGTCCCATGTAATGCATAAATAATGCTAAATTAGTAATTAATGTAATCACTGCATGTTTATTTTTTGATAATCTGCAGTTAATTTCCAGTCGGCAACAAATCGTGCGGTATATTACAGAAATAAATGTAAAAAAAAGACACTACCTGTATACCAAATTTGAGATTTGAACACCATCTCAATGTTCTTGCATTTCCAAACCCTACCTTTAAGAGGGTTGTTACATGCCTGTCGTTTGACCATGCATCATACCGGATTACCACATGAGTCACAGCCGTTTCCATTCATACAGAAAGACAATTAATTAATGTTGGACTGATCAGATTAAACTGCTTGCGAGGAGTGTCAGGTTGCAACTGGGGCTTTTAGGGCTTGTAGTTGCTTGGGAGGCTGACAGGCCAGCTCTCAGGAGAATAACTGTCAAGAATCCCAGGTGCAGCAGCTGGTCAGAATATACTTAAAGCTAACAATTCTGTGCTGATAAACCAAGCAAGTAAGCGTTGCCTCTGCTACACACCTTTACCCCCTCTTTCTCTCTATCTCTCTCTCTGTTTTATGGAACTCTGTTCTAAAAGGATCATTGGCTGCTTGATAGACCACATAGCTTATAATTCCATTTAAAAAAAAGTAATTCCAGTGATTTAAGATTAGATGGAGCCTTTATAATTTAAATTCTTTGAACTGCACTGTAATATTTTTATGTAAAATTTTTTCATGCAGTAATTCGTGGTATTTTTCTAATTGAAGACTAAATCATGCCTGATCATGCAGGGTCAGATTAGGTCAAGTCAGCATGGGTTTAGTAAGGGGAGGTCGTGCCTGACAAACCTGTTAGAGTTCTTTGAAGAGATAACAAATAGGTTAGACCAAGGAGAGCCAATGGATGTTATTTATCTTGACTTCCAAAAGGCCTTTGATATGGTGCCTCACGGGAGACTGCTGAGCAAAATAAGGGCCCATGGTATTCGAGGCAAGGTACTAACATGGATTGACGATTGGCTGTCAGGCAGAAGGCACAGAGTTGGGATAAAAGGTTCTTTTTCGGAATGGCAACCGGTGACAAGTGGTGTCCCGCAGGGTTCAGTGTTGGGGCCACAGCTGTTCTCTTTATATATTAACGATCGAGATGACGGGACTGGGGGCATTCTGGCTAAGTTTGCCGATGATACAAAGATAGGTGGAGGGGCAGGTAGTATGGAGGAGGTGGGGAGGCTGCAGAAAGATTTAGACAGTTTAAGAGAGTGGTCCAAGAAATGGCTGATGAAATTCAACGTGGGCAAGTGCGAGGTCTTGCACTTTGGAAAAAAGAATAGAGGCATGGACTATTTTCTAAACAGTGACAAAATTCATAATGCTGAAGTGCAAAGGGACTTGGGAGTCCTGGTCCAGGATTCTCTAAAGGTAAACTTGCAGGTTGAGTCCGTAATTAAGAAAGCAAATGCAATGTTGTCATTTATCTCAAGAGGCTTGGAATATAAAAGCAGGGATGTACTTCTGAAGCTTTATAAAGCATTAGTTAGGCCCCATTTAGAATACTGTGAGCAATTTTGGGCCCCACACCTCAGGAAGGACATACTGGCACTGGAGCAGGTCCAGCGGAGATTCACACGGATGATCCCAGGAATGGTAGGCCTAACATACGATGAACGTCTGAGGATCCTGGGATTATATTCATTGGCGTTTAGGAGGTTGAGGGGAGATCTAATCGAAACTTACAAGATAATGAATGGCTTAGATAGGGTGGACGTAGGGAAGTTGTTTCCATTAGCAGGGGAGACTAGGACCCGGGGGCACAGCCTTAGAATAAAAGGGAGTCACTTTAGAACAGAGATGAGGAGAAATTTCTTCAGCCAGAGAGTGGTGGGTCTGTGGAATTCATTGCCACAGAGGGTGGTGGAGGCCGGGACGTTGAGTGTCTTTAAGAGAGAAGTTGATAAATTCTTGATTTCTCGAGGAATTAAGGGCTATGGAGAGAGAGCGGGTAAATGGAGTTGAAATCAGCCATGATTGAATGGTGGAGTGGACTCGATGGGCCGAATGGCCTTACTTCCGCTCCTATGTCATATGGTCTTATGGATACTTTCCTCGATGTGCAGGACACTTGTGACTGCTCACAGAATAAAGCTGAAGTTGCTTTTGAATATTGTCACATTCATTCTCCTATCTTTTCTTTTTCACCCTTGCTTTAACTCCGTGTGAAGATGGATCCATGCCTCTGCACCCTGATACAGAAGTCTTCTGGTTACTTATGAAAGCAACAAAGTTATAGAATTAACCACGTCTAAAATGACAGGAATTGGACACTACCCTATTCATCCCCAAACCCAGTAATTGAAGGTATCAACAATAGGCCCACCAATACTCTACACTGCATAGGAAACTTGGAGATTGATAGCTTCATGATTGCCACCTCAAATGTTAATACCCAGTGCAAGCATGTCTGTCAGTGCTTTTCCAACTTTCTTGATGGTAGTGATCGTCGCGTATGAAAAGAAAAGATCACCACATCAGAGCAACTTATTTTTCAGTGGTATTTATGTTTTCAACATGAACTGATCCCTTAGATTACATGGTCTGTGACTGAAGAATCATATTCTTTGTCCAGTGTTGAGGGCTCTAATGGCAGATCACAATGTCGATTTGACCATAGACAGTAACAAGTTGGCTTTGCTGGGGAACATGTTTACCTTTTATCCATTGGAAAAAGGTTCACATATTAGATACATGACTGAGAGTTTCACAGGGGTTTTCTCGAGAGATGACTTACCCTCACATCGATGCTTGAACAATGATTATGAATGGCTGTTTTCATTTTTGCTTCAAGGTATCTACCAACTTCTGCTGAAGTTGCAAGAGATCAGGAAAATCCTGTGGAAATTTTCCCCACATTATCTCATAGATAGTCTCAGTTACTTCCATGTATTTTCTGGCTGGGATTTTCAATTCTGGGTTAGCCAGCTACCTGTTCAGTTCTGGATCCCAATCCCACATGATATGTTTCAGGAATGCCCACTGTCTTTCCGTTTATATCTAATTGTATTCCTTTTGAAAAAAACAATCTGATATTGATTACTAATGTTAAAGTCTCTGCCTAGTGACCCTCTCGTGTGAAAGAAATTCTGATAAATTATTCTTGAAATCTCCCTGAAAAACTATGAGACTGTGCCCCTTGTACCAATCCACCTCTTGGAAATGATCTTTCATTGTTTATTCTCTTCCAACCCTCGAGTTTTGCTCACCTCTAATTGTTTCCTCATTCACTTTCTTTGTTCTGGTGAGAAAAATTACCAATTGTTTGGCGCATTTTTCACAATACAACCTTATGGGTGGCACGGTGGCACAGTAGTTAGAACTGTTGCTTCACAGCGGCAAGGTCCCATGTTCGATTCCCAGCTTGGCTCACTATCCGTGCGGACTCTGCACTTTCTCCCCGTGTCTGCATGGGTTTACTCCGGGTGCTCCGGTTTCCTCCCACAAGTCCCGAAAGACGCACTGTTTGGTAATTTGGACATTCTCAATTCTCCCTCTGTGTACCCGAACAGGTGCCGGAATGTGGCGACTAGGGGCTTTTCATGGCAACTTCATTGCAGTGTTAATGTAAGCCTACTTGTGACAATAAAGATTATTATTATCATTCTAGTGAATCTTTGCTGTAGTCTTCGCAGAGTTCTGAAGCCTTTCTTATGATGAGCTTCTCCGAACATCACACAATATTCTCTAAGTTAGTGGCTAGGGCACATAAACAAATTCAACATGACTTCCTTGCTCTTCCATTCAGTGCCTTAATTTATGGAACCCAAGATTTCTTTTGCCTTTCAGTGCCCATTTTTAAAACACACTTTTTAAAGATCTGTATATCTCTTTGTCTCTATACTCTGTTAAATATGTACTTCAGCGACTGTTCTTTTTCACAAGCTTTTCACTTCACTGCATCAACCACCCAGCTCTCTCCTGCTGATTTTTCTTTATCCGTCTTTGACACAGTTTGGCTTGCCCCTGATTTGCCATCATCAATAAACTTAAATAAATGTCACAAACTTTAACTAGCACACAAATACAAAGTCAACAGTACATTTCTCCTGGCTGAAACTCTGCTGGGACTTTCTTTGAACAGCCTGCAGCTGTCTCTTCAAGGATAGCTGGTTAGGCTATTCAGCACCTGGTACAACTAGTGAAAGTCAGTGCAAAGTATGTCCTGTTTATTTGTACAGGCTATTATAATTCCACAAGTGCCTACTTTTGGCTATGCACTTTAGACAATGAATAAAATTTGAAGAGACTTCCCTTAGCAGTGAAATCTCACAATGTCCACTGAGGGGTGTGACTAAATTGGGCTCATATCACTGGTGCAAACGAGCAGGAACTCTGCCTCACTATGGATTCACAGGTTACAGTTTGACATGTAATTCTAATTGCAGTATATTCCTCTCTAGAGAATGCACAGGATGTGTACCCCTTCCAAACTACATTTAATAACACAATCAGGCCAATATATACAGGCCAACCCCACTTGGTCAGGTTTATTTACAAATTAAGTAATATATAGAAAACAAATGTAAATTAAAGTGCAGTTATCAAGATTTGTAGAACTGTAACATCTTTCCAGTAATTTCCAGTAGCTTATGTATAACTATTTCTGTTGTCAATTATATCACCTTGTAGAGCTCCTTTAATAAGTATGCACACAGCCAAGGCAGGAACTCAAGAGGAATACAATTAAAATGTACAGCCTGTGTAACATTTAAGTGGACAAGGTGTGAACTGGCCATTTAATAATGCCTTGTTTTTGAGAACTGACAGAAATTGAAATTGCCATCTCATCTGGGCGTTTAACATAGAATCAGCATCAGAGCGACCTCTTAGCCCACACCTCCTCGAATATGATTAATTTGGGAACAAGATATCAATGAGGGAAATGATGATCAGAGCACAGCAGGAAGGGATAGAACGTACAAACCGAAGAGTGAGGCAACAGATAATATTAGAGGCTGCAAAGTAGCAAAAGAACAGAAATAAAGGCTCTGTATGCAAATGCATGTTGCATTTTTAATAAGATGATTAAATTGGCAGCCCAATAGAAGTAAATATTCCTGAGATATTGCTCCAAAATGGCAAAGGCTGTGATCTGAATATTCAAGGGTAGGTGACATTTCGAAAGGACAGAGGTCTTGTTCATTAAGGGTATCATTCGTACATTAGAGATGGAAGACCACGGTTCCAAAGGTCGGGATGTAGAATCAGTTTCGGTAGAGATAAGAAAAAATAAAGAGAGGAAATCACGCTCTGTGGCACTGGTTTCCACAAAGGTGGACCAGACGTACCTGCGTTTGGGGGGTCTCCCAGGCGCTTCGACGTCCCTGGGTGGTCGGGCTCTGGGCAGGGTAGTATCCTGGCATCCCCGATGCCTCCTGGGCACTGCCGACCTGGGTGCCACCCTGGCACTATCGAGCCCCCTGGATCGAGCCTACGGGTAACCTGCCCTTATGAGGTGGGCTGCAGGGGGCTCAAGGACCCCCTAATAGGTAAGCTGTGGTGTTGGGGCGGGGATCCGGAAGCCATGGTGGGGTGGCTCTAGAGATCGATGCCCCGATCTCTTCCTGCACTGGCGAGCAGAGCTCGTTAGTGCAGGAAACAGGCCTTCGTGGGGTGTTCCTCGCTGAGGCCTAGAAATGAAGCAGAGTCCCGTTTAATAACGGGGTCATTCTCAGCACTGCCAGCAGCAGGAAACACTTGGCTAAATGCGTCCAACACGGTTTCATTTCCATTAAATCGCACCCAGGGTCATTGAATATTTTTAAGGCAACAGTCAATAGATTCTTGATGAATAAGGGAACCAAAGTTTATCGGGGCAGGCAGAATAGTTGCATTGAAGCCACAGTCAGATGGGCCGTGATCTTATTGAATGGTGAAGTGGGCTCGAAGGGTCAAATGGCCTACCCCTGCTCCTACATAGAACATACAGTGCAGAAGGAGGCCATTCGGCCAATCGAGCCTTCACCGACCCACTTAAGCCCTCACTTCCAACCTATCCCTGTAACCCAATAACCCCTCCTAACCTTTTTGGTCACTAAGGGCAATTTATCATGGCCAATCCACCGAAACTTTTTTTTTTTTTTTAATAATTTTTATTAAAGGTTTTCATAAAATATCAATAACAAAATGAGAAAGAAAAAAGAACCCAACAGGGGTAAGTACAAAACACAATCTAAAAAAGCAACCCCCCAAACCTCTCCCCCCCCGTACCTAAATAATAAATTAACATTAACACCCCGACTTAAGACACAGGTGTATACACCCCCTCAGACCCGTCCAGTGTAAATAACATAAACAAAAATAAAGAACCCCCCCCCCCCCCTCCCCCGAGCTGCTGCTGCCATTGACCAATGTCTATTGTTCTGCCAGAAAGTCTAAGAACGGCCTAAAGAAACCTTGTACCGACCCTCTCAAGGCGAATTTCACCCTCTCCAATTTAATGAACCCTGCCATATTGCTGATCCAGGATTCCACACTTGGGGGCCTCGTATCTTTCCACTGAAGGAGAATCCTCCACCGGGCTACCAGGGACGCAAAGGCCAGAATTCCAGCCTCTTTCGCCTCCTGCACTCCCGGCTCCTCTGCCACCCCAAATATTGCGAGCCCCCAGCCTGGTTTGACCCTGGATCCTACCACCCTCGACACCGTCCTCGCTACGCCGTTCCAAAATTCCTCCAGCGCTGGGCATGCCCAGAACATATGGGTGTGATTTGCTGGGCTCCCTGAGCACCTAACACACCTGTCCTCACCCCCCAAAGAACCTGCTCATCCTTGTCCCGGTCATGTGTGCCCTGTGCAGCACCTTAAACTGTATGAGGCTGAGCCTCGCGCATGAAGAGGAAGAGTTCACCCTCCCTAGGGCATCTGCCCATGTCCCCTCTTCGATCTCCTCTCCCAACTCCTCCTCCAACGTACCTTTCAACTCCACCACCGAGGCCTCCTCCTCCTCTTGCATCACCTGGTAAGTTTCCGAGATCTTCCCCAATCCCACCCACCCCCCCGAGAGCACCCTGTTCTGTACTGTGTGTGGCAGTAGCCGTGGGAATTCCACCACCTGCCGTCTGGCAAACGCCCTTACCTGTAAGTACCTGAAGGTGTTCCCCAGGGGGAGCCCGTACTTCTCCTCCAGCTCACCCAAGCTCGCGAACTTCCCGTCCACAAACAGGTCCCCTAACTTTCGTATTCCTGCCCTGTGCCACCCCGAAAACCCTCCACCTGTTCTTCCTGGGGCGAACCGGTGGTTCCCCCGTAATGGGGTCCATGCCGAGGCCCTAACTTCCCCCCATGCCGCCTCCACTGCCCCCCAATTTTTTTTTTTTATTAAATATTTTATTGAAAATTTTTGGTCAACCAACACAGTACATTGTGCATCCTTTACACAATATTATAACAACACAAATAACAATGACCTATTTTATAAACAAAAAATGAATAAATAATAAATAACAAAAATGAAAACTAGCCCTAATTGGCAACTGCCTTGTCCCAAGTAACACTCTCCAAAAATATAATTTAACAGTCCAATATATAATTATCTGTAGCAACGACCTATACATACTATACAGTATATATTAGAGTCCTTCTGGTTCCTCCCCCCCCCCCCCTCCCCGCCCCCCCCCCCCCCCCCCCCCCCCCCCCCCCCCCCGCGATCCTGGGCTGCTGCTGCTGCCTTCTTTTTCCCATTCCGTCTATCTTTCTGCGAGGTATTCGACGAACGGTTGCCACCGCCTGGTGAACCCTTGAGCCGACCCCCTTAGGACGAACTTAATCCGCTCTAGCTTTATAAACCCCGCCATGTCATTTATCCAGGTCTCCACCCCCGGGGGCTTGGCTTCTTTCCACATTAGCAATATCCTGCGCCGGGCTACTAGGGACGCAAAGGCCAAAACATCGGCCTCTCTCGCCTCCTGCACTCCCGGCTCTTGTGCAACCCCAAATATAGCCAACCCCCAGCTTGGTTCGACCCGGACTCCTACTACTTTTGAAAGCACCTTTGTCACCCCCATCCAAAACCCCTGTAGTGCCGGGCATGACCAAAACATATGGGTATGATTCGCTGGGCTTCTCGAGCACCTCGCACACCTATCCTCCACCCCAAAAAATTTACTGAGCCGTGCTCCAGTCATATGTGCCCTGTGTAATACCTTAAACTGAATCAGGCTTAGCCTGGCACACGAGGACGACGAGTTTACCCTGCTTCGGGCATCTGCCCACAGCCCCTCCTCGATCTCCTCCCCCAGCTCTTCTTCCCATTTCCCTTTTAGTTCATCTACCATAGTCTCCCCTTCGTCCCTCATTTCCCTATATATATCTGACACCTTACCATCCCCCACCCATGTCTTTGAGATCACTCTGTCCTGCACCTCTTGTGTCGGGAGCTGCGGGAATTCCCTCACCTGTTGCCCCGCAAAAGCCCTCAGTTGCATATACCTGAATGCATTCCCTTGGGGCAACCCATATTTCTCGGTCAGCGCTCCCAGACTCGCGAACTTCCCATCCACAAACAGATCTTTCAGTTGCGTTATTCCTGCTCTTTGCCACATTCCATATCCCCCATCCATTCCCCCCCGGGGCAAACCTATGGTTGTTTCTTATCGGGGACCCCCCCAAGGCTCCAGTCTTTCCCCTATGCCGTCTCCACTGTCCCCAAATCTTCAGTGTAGCCACCACCACCGGGCTTGTGGTGGAGTTCCTCGGTGAGAACGGCAATGGGGCTGTCACCATAGCCTGTAGGCTAGTCCCCCTACAGGACGCCCTCTCTAATCTCTTCCACACCGCTCCCTCCTCCTCTCCCATCCACTTACTCACCATTGAAATATTAGCGGCCCAATAATACTCACTTAGGCTCGGTAGTGCCAGCCCCCCCCCCTATCCCTGCTACGCTGTAAGAATCCCTTCCTCACTCTCGGGGTCTTCCCGGCCCACACAAAACCCATGATGCTCTTTTCAATCCTTTTTAAAAAAGCCTTCGTAATCACCACCGGGAGGCACTGAAACACAAAGAGGAATCTCGGGAGGACCACCATCTTAACCGCCTGCACCCTCCCTGCCAGTGACAGGGATACCATATCCCATCTCTTGAAATCCTCCTCCATCTGTTCCACCAACCGCGTTAAATTTAACCTATGCAATGTGCCCCAATTCTTAGCTATCTGGATCCCCAGGTAACGAAAGTCCCTTGTTACCTTCCTCAACGGTAGGTCCTCTATTTCTCTACTCTGCTCCCCTGGATGCACCACAAACAACTCACTTTTCCCCATGTTCAATTTATACCCTGAAAAATCCCCAAACTCCCCAAGTATCCGCATTATTTCTGGCATCCCCTCCGCCGGGTCCGCCACGTATAGTAGCAAATCGTCCGCATACAAAGATACCCGGTGCTCTTCTCCTCCCCTAAGTACTCCCCTCCACTTCTTGGAACCCCTCAACGCTATCGCCAGGGGCTCAATCGCCAGTGCAAACAATAATGGGGACAGAGGGCATCCCTGCCTTGTCCCTCTATGGAGCCGAAAATATGCAGATCCCCGTCCATTCGTGACCACGCTCGCCACTGGGGCCCTATACAACAGCTGCACCCATCTAACATACCCCTCTCCAAAACCAAATCTCCTCAACACCTCCCACAAATAATCCCACTCCACTCTATCAAATGCTTTCTCAGCATCCATCGCCACTACTATCTCCGTTTCTCCCTCTGGTGGGGCCATCATCATTACCCCTAACAACCTCCGTATATTCGTGTTCAGCTGTCTCCCCTTCACAAACCCAGTTTGGTCCTCGTGGACCACCCCCGGGACACATTCCTCTATTCTCATTGCCATTACCTTGGCCAGGACCTTGGCATCTACATTTAGGAGGGAAATGGGTCTATAGGACCCGCATTGTAGCGGGTCCTTTTCCTTCTTTAAGAGAAGCGATATCGTTGCTTCAGACATAGTCGGGGGCAGTTGTCCCCTTTCCTTTGCCTCATTAAAGGTCCTCGTCAGTACCGGGGCGAGCAAGTCCACATATTTTCTATAGAATTCGACTGGGAATCCATCCGGTCCCGGGGCCTTTCCCGCCTGCATGCTCCTAATTCCTTTCACCACTTCTTCTACCTCGATCTGTGCTCCCAGTCCCACCCTTTCCTGCTCTTCCACCTTGGGAAATTCCAGCCGATCCAAGAAGCCCATCATTCTCTCCCTCCCATCCGGGGGTTGAGCTTCATATAATTTTTTATAAAATGTCTTGAACACTCCATTCACTCTCTCCGCTCCCCGCTCCATCTCTCCTTCCTCATCCCTCACTCCCCCTATTTCCCTCGCTGCTCCCCTTTTCCTCAATTGGTGTGCCAGCAACCTGCTCGCCTTCTCCCCATATTCGTACTGTACACCCTGTGCCTTCCTCCATTGTGCCTCTGCAGTGCCTGTAGTCAGCAAGTCAAATTCTACATGTAGCCTTTGCCTTTCCCTGTACAGTCCCTCCTCCGGTGCTTCCGCATATTGTCTCAAAAGTTCTTGCAGCAACCGCTCCCGTTCCTTACTCTCCTGCTTCCCTTTATGTGCCCTTATTGATATCAGCTCCCCTCTAACCACCGCCTTCAACACCTCCCAGACCACTCCCACCTGGACCTCCCCATTATCATTGAGTTCCAAGTACTTTTCAATGCACCCCCTCACCCATAGACACACCCCCTCATCTGCCATTAGTCCCATGTCCATTCTCCAGGGTGGGCGCCCTCCTGTTTCCTCCCCTATCTCCAAGTCCACCCAGTGTGGAGCGTGATCCGAAATGGCTATAGCCGTATACTCCGTTCCCCTCACCTTCGGGATCAATGCCCTACCCAGCACAAAAAAGTCTATTCGCGAGTAGACTTTATGGACATAGGAGAAAAACGAGAACTCCTTACTCCTAGGTCTGCTAAATCTCCACGGGTCTTCACCTCCCATCTGCTCCATAAAATCTTTAAGTACCTTGGCTGCTGCAGGCCTCCTTCCAGTCCTGGACTTCGACCTATCCAGCCCTGGTTCCAACACCGTATTAAAATCTCCCCCCATTATCAGCTTTCCCAACTCTAGGTCCGGAATGCGTCCTAGCATCCGCCTCATAAAATTGGCATCATCCCAGTTCGGGGCATATACGTTTACCAAAACCACCGTCTCCCCCTGTAGTTTGCCACTCACCATCACGTATCTGCCCCCGTTATCCGCCACTATAGTCTTTGCCTCGAACATTACCCGCTTCCCCACTAATATAGCCACCCCCCTGTTTTTCGCATCTAGCCCCGAATGGAACACCTGCCCCACCCATCCTTTGCGTAGCCTAACCTGGTCTATCAGTTTCAGGTGCGTTTCCTGTAACATAACCACATCTGCCTTAAGTTTCTTAAGGTGTGCGAGTACCCGTGCCCTCTTTATCGGCCCGTTCAGCCCTCTCACGTTCCACGTGATCAGCCGAGTTGGGGGGCTTCCTACCCCCCCCCTTGTCGATTAGCCATCACCTTTTTCCAGCTCCTCACCCGGTTCCCACGCAGCTGTATCTCCCCCAGGCGGTGCCCCCCCGCCCATCCTCTCCCATACCAGCTCCCCCCTCTCCCCAGCAGCAGCAACCCAGTAATTCCCCCCTCCCACCCCCCCCCCCCGCTAGATCCCCCGCTAGCGTAATTACTCCCCCCATGTTGCTCCCAGAAGTCAGCAAACTCTGGCTGACCTCGGCTTCCCCCCGTGACCTCGGCTCGCACCGTGCGACGCCCCCTCCTTCCTGCTTCTCTATTCCCGCCATGATTATCATAGCGCGGGAACCAAGCCCGCGCTTCTCCCTTGGCCCCGCCCCAATGGCCAACGCCCCATCTCCTCCACCTCCCCTCCTCCCCCCATCACCACCTGTGGGAGAGAGAAAAGTTACCACATCGCAGGATTAGTACATAAAACCCCTCTTTGCCCCCCACATTCGCCCCACCACTTTGTTCGAACGTTCTTTTTAATAACCCGCTCATTCCAGTTTTTCTTCCACAATAAAAGTCCACGCTTCATCCGCCGTCTCAAAGTAGTGGTGCCTCCCTCGATATGTGACCCACAGTCTTGCCGGTTGCAGCATTCCAAATTTTATCTTCTTTTTATGAAGCACCGCCTTGGCCCGATTAAAGCTCGCCCTCCTTCTCGCCACCTCCGCACTCCAGTCTTGATAAACGCGGATCACCGCGTTCTCCCATTTACTGCTCCGAGTTTTCTTCGCCCATCTAAGGACCATTTCTCTATCCTTAAAACGGAGGAATCTCACCACTATGGCTCTGGGAATTTCTCCTGCTCTCGGTCCTCGCGCCATCACTCGGTATGCTCCCTCCACCTCCAACGGACCCGCCGGGGCCTCCGCTCCCATTAACGAGTGCAGCATCGTGCTCACATATGCCCCGACGTCCGCTCCCTCCACACCTTCAGGAAGACCAAGAATCCTCAGGTTGTTCCTCCTTGCGTTGTTTTCCAGCGCCTCCAGCCTTTCCACACATCGTTTCTGATGTGCCTCCTGCGTCTCCGTGTTCACCACCAGG
Source organism: Scyliorhinus torazame (assembly GCF_047496885.1). NCBI lineage: Eukaryota > Metazoa > Chordata > Chondrichthyes > Carcharhiniformes > Scyliorhinidae > Scyliorhinus > Scyliorhinus torazame. The sequence goes on from NC_092721.1 coordinate 113,074,856, forward strand.
CCCTGTATATCGTCCTCATTCTCGGCTGCCTTTGCCTTCACGACCCAAAGCTCCCGCTCCTGGGTCTTTTGTTCCTCCTTTAGCCCTTCGATCGCCTGTAGTATCGGGGCCAACAGCTCTTTCTTCATTTCCTTTTTGATCTCTTCCACACAGCATTTCAAGAACTCTTGTTGTTCAGGGCCCCATGTTAAACTGCCACCTTCCGCGCCATCTTGGTTTTTGCTTGCCTTCCTTGCCGCTGTTCTAAAGGATCCACTGCAATCTGGCCACTCTCTCCTCCTTTTTCCATCCGTATCCAGGGGGGATTCCCTTCTGGTTTACCGCACAGTGTTTTTAGCCGTCAAAATTGCCGTTGGGGCTCCTATCAAGAGCCCAAAAGTCCGTTTCACAGGGAGCTGCCGAAACGTGCGACTCAGCTGGTCATCGCCGCACCCGGAAGTCCACTGCCCCCAAATTTTGAGGGCAGCCACCACCACCGAGCTCGTGGTATACCTCCTTGGAGGGAGCAGCAGCGGCACCGTTGCCAGCGCCCCCAGACTCGTACCCACACAGGACGCCGTCTCCACCCTCTTCCATGCAGCCCCCTCCCCCTCCATCACCCACTTGCGCACCATTGTCGCATTGGCGGCCCAGTAGTACCCACAGAGGTTGGGCAGCGCCAGCCCCCCCCGCCCCCCCGCTATCTCTACTCCGCTCCAGGAACACCCTTCTCACCCTCGGAGTCCCTCGCGCCCACACAAACCCCATTATACTCCTGTTAACCCGCCTGAAAAAAGCCTTTGGGATAAACACGGGGAGGCACTGGAACAGGAACAAAAACCTAGGGAGCACCGTCATTTTGATTGACTGCACCCTACCCGCCAGGGACAGCAGCAACGCGTCCCACCTCTTGAACTCCTCCTCCATTTGCTCCACCAGCCTTGTAAAGTTAAGCCTATGCAGGGCCTCCCAGCTCCTGGCCACCTGGACCCCCAAATATCTGAAACTCCTCTCCGCCCTTTTTAGTGGGAGCTCGCCAATCCCCCTCTCCTGGTCCCCGAGCTGAACGACGAACAGCTCGCTCTTCCCCATATTGAGCTTGTACCCCGAAAAGTCCACAAATTCCCTAAGCATCCTCATTACCTCTGGCATTCCTCCCACCGGGTCCACCACATACAGCAACAGGTCGTCCGCATAAAGCGACACCCTGTGCTCCTCCCCACCCTGCACCAACCCCCTCCGGTTCCTCGACTCTCTCAGTGCCATAGCCAGGGGTTCCATCGCCAGTGCGAAGAGCAGGGGGGACAGGGGACACCCCTGTCTCGTCCCTCGGTGCAAACGAAAGTACTCTGACCTCCTCCTATTTGTGGCCACACTCGCCATCGGCACCTCGTACAACAGCCTAACCCACCTGACAAACCCCTCCCCAAACCCAAACCTCTTCAGCACCTCCCACAGGTACCCCCACTCTACCCTATCGAAGGCTTTCTCAGCGTCCATCGCCACCACTATCTCCGCCTCCCCCTCCCTCGCCGGCATCATGATAACGTTCAAAAGCCTCCGCACATTCGCGTTCAACTGTCTCCCCTTCACAAACCCGTCTGGTCTTCATGGATGATCTGCGGCATACAATCCTCAATCCTCGTGGCTAAGACCTTCGCCAGCACCTTGGCATCCACATTTAGCAAGGAAATCGGTCTGTAAGACCCACATTGCAGGGGATCCTTGTCCCGCTTCAGCCTGGGACATCGTCGGGGGTAAAGCCCCCCCCCTCCGGGACATCGTCGGGGGTAAAGCCCCCCCCTCCCTTGCCTCATTAAAGGTCCCAACTAACAGCGGGCCCAACAGGTCCATATATTTTTTATAGAACTCGACCGGGAAACCGTCCGGCCCCGGTGCCTTCCCCGCCTGCATGCTTCCTATCCCTTTGATCAGCTCCTCCAGCCCAATCGGGGCCCCCAGTCCCGCCACCAGTCACTCTTCCACCTTTGGAAACCTCAATTGGTCCAGGAAACGGCCCATCCCTCCCTCCTCCCATGGGGGCTCGCATCCATACAATTCCTCGTAAAAGTCCCTGAAGACCCCATTGATGCCAACCCCACTCCGCACCACGCTCCCTCCCCTGTCCTTAACTCCCCCGATCTCCCTAGCTGCGTCCCGCTTCCGAAGCTGATGCGCCTGCATCCGGCTTGCCTTTTCCCCATACTCGTAGACCGCCCCCTGGGCCTTCCTCCACTGCACCTCCGCCTTCCTGGTGGTCACCAGGTCGAATTCGGCCTGGAGGCTGCGCTTCTTCCTCAACAATCCTTCCTCAGGTTCTTCCACATACCTCCTGTCTACCCTCACCATCTCCCCCACCAGCCTCTCCCTCTCCCCCCCGCTCCCTCCGCTCCTTGTGGGCCCTGATGGAGATCAGCTCTCCCCTCACCACCACCTTCAGTGCCTCCCATACCATCCCCACTCGGACCTCCCCGTTGTTGTTGGTCTCCAAGTACCTCTCTATACTTCCTCGGACCCGCTCGCTCACCTCCTCGTCCGCCAACAGCCCACCTCCAAGCGCCACAGCGGGCGCTGGTCCCTCTCCTCCCCCATCTCCAAGTCCACCCAATGCGGGGCGTGGTCCGAAATGGCTATTGCTGAATACTCGGTATCCTCTACTCTCGCTATCAGCGCCCTACTCAAAATGAAAAAGTCGATTCGAGAATAAGCCTTATGGACATGGGAGAAGAATGAAAATACCCTAGCCCCCGGCCTTGCAAATCTCCAAGGGTCCACCCCTCCCATTTGGTCCATAAATCCCCTCAACACTCTAGCCGCCGCCGGCTTCCTACCCGTCCTAGACCTGGAGCGATCCAGTGCAGGATCCAACACCGTGTTAAAGTCTCCCCCCATTATCAGGCCCCCGACTTCCAAGTCTTGGATCCGACCCAACATACGCCGCATAAAACCCGCATCGTCCCAGTTCGGAGCATACACATTGACCAGTACCACTCTCTCTCCCTGCAACTTGCCACTTACCATTATGTACCTACCGCCATTATCTGCCACAATGCTCAACGCCTCGAATAACACCTTCTTTCCCACCAAGATCGCCACCCCTCGATTTTTGGCATCTAGCCCCGAGTGAAACACCTGACCTACCCACTCTTTCCTCAGTCTTACCTGGTCTGCCACCTTCAGGTGTGTCTCCTGGAGCATAACCACATCCGCCTTGAGCCCCTTCAGGTGCGCGAACACGCGGGCCCGCTTAACCGGCCCATTCAGTCCCCTTACATTCCAGGTTATCAGCTGGATTAGCGGGCTAACCGCCCCCTTCCCCCGCCGACTAGCCATGACCCCTCCTCGGCCAGCCACGCACCCGCACCCCACACCCGGCCCGTTCCCCACAGCGGCATACCCCCGTCGTGACCCACCCCACTCGCTCCAGCTCCTCCTTGATCTTAGCAGCAGCAACTCGATCCACCCCCCCCCCCCCGCCCCCCCCCCCCCCCCCAGCCCGGCTAGGACCCATCCTAGCTGGCTTACTCCCCCCATTGCACTTCCGCAAGTCAGCTGACCCCAGCCACTCCCGCCTCCCCTTCGACTCCTCCCATTGTGTGGCACACCCTCCTCTCCCGCTCCCCATTCACAGGCTCCCCCCCTCCGTTCTAAGCGCGGAAAACAATCCTCGCTTCCCCGCCCCGGTCCCGTCCCCCCCCCCAGTCTTCAGTGCGGGAAAGAAATCCCACGCTCTCCACCCACCAGGCCCCGCCACCAACCAAAACAGTGCCCAACCCGCCCCATCCACCCTCCCCAACCCGAAAGAGAAAAACACAGAGAAAAAGAAACCCAAAATAATGCAAAGGCCCCCACCCCCCGAACCAAAAATAGGCATAACATATCCACCGCAGTCCCCAATCGCCCATCCCGACCCTCAGTCTGTGTCCAGCTTCTCGGCCTGAACAAAGGCCCACGCCTCCTCCGGAGACTCAAAATAATGGTGCCGGTCCTTGTAGGTAACCCACAATCGCGCCGGCTGCAACATGCCAAACTTCACCCCCTTCCTGTGCAGCACCGCCTTCGCTCGATTGTACCCGGCCCTCCTCTTCGCCACCTCCGCACTCCAGTCCTGATATATCCGAACCTCCGCGTTCTCCCACCTGCTGCTCCTCTCCTTCTTGGCCCACCCGAGCACACACTCCCGATCGACGAACCGCTGGAACCGCACCAGCACCGCCCGCGGAGGCTCGTTAGCCTTGGGCCTCCTCGCCAACACTCTATGGGCCCCTTCCAGCTCCAGGGGCCCCTGGAAGGACCCCGCTCCCATCGGCGAGTTTAACATGGTGACCACATAGGCCCCCACATCCGGCCCCTCCAGCCCCTCCGGGAGGCCCAGAATCTGCAGATTCTTCCGCCTCGACCGATTCTCCATCTCCTCAAACCGCTCCTGCCATTTCTTGTGGAGCGCCTCGTGCGCCTCCACCTTTACCGCCAGGACTAAGATCTCGTCCTCATTGACAGAGATCTTTTGTTGAGCCTCTCGCATCGCCACCCCCGGGCCGTCTGTGTCTCCGGCAGCTTATCAATAGAAGCCTTCATCGGCTCTAGCAGGCCCGTTTTAATCTCTCTGAGTCAGCGCTGGATACCCTCCTGTTGCTCCTCCGCCCACTGCCTCCACGCTGCCTGGTCTCCGCCTGCCGCCATTTTGTCCTTCTTCCCTCCCTTCTTCTGGTCCACCACCACCTTTTTTGTCACCCCGCTCCTAGTTAAAGCCATATACTGACGGGAAACTAACTAACTCCTTCCCACACCGGGAAACGTCGAAAAAGTGCCCTTGGGGGCCCTGAAAAGAGCCCAAAAGTCTCGAGAGGGAATCCTTTTGGCAGTGTTCGCTTCACCAATCTGCCCCAAAATGTCCGTGGAAACTCCTGAAAAAGGTCTAAGTGTCCGTTCCAGACGGGAGCTGCCGAATGCGTGACCTACTCCTCCATGGCCGCCACCGGAAGCCTCGTCCCCGCTTCTTCAGTAGCCCTGCTGAGATCTTTTCACAGTTGTTCCCTCTGCTGTTAGAATTCACTTTTGATAAAGGTCCTCAGGACTGTTTGCAGCTTTAAGCTTGCCCTTCCCCCGCTTGCATGCTGCAAACTGCTGCAAATGCTGTTTATCCTGTTGCAGCCAAATCTTCCACTGCTTCTGCCGGGCCTGGCAGCCAAAAGACACAACACTCCTGGGGGACACCGTCAGGGGAGTGTTGCAGTCCTCTTGCCACACCGGGAAATGTCAAACAAATGCCGTGGGGGCCCTGCAAAAGAGCCCAAAAGTCCGTTCCAAGCGGGAGCTACCGAATATGCGACCTAGCTCTGCATAGCCGCACCCGGAAGTGGCAATCCACCTAACCTGCACATCTTTGGACTGTGGGAGGAAACCGGAGCACCCGGAGGAAACCCACGCAGACACGGGGAGAACGTGCAGACTCTGCACAGTGTCCCAGTGGGGAATCGAACCTGGGACCCTGGTGCTGTGAAGCTACAGTGATATCCACTTCTGCTACCGTGCTGCTCCTAATTTGTAGGTTCGTATTTTTGTACGTATGCTTGGAAAAAATATGTGGCGGGATTTACCGGCTGTTCACGCCAGCGGGACATTCACCCGGCAACGAGGGGTGAAGTCAACGGGAAATCCCATTGACAATGGCGGGACCTGTAGATCCCGCTGGCTGCTTCTGCTGCCGAAAGACATGCGGTGGGTTGGTGGGTAAACACCGCCCATTGTTTTGGGATCTCATTTGACGTACTTGCAGACTTCCATTTTTTAAACATCAAACAAAAAACAATTCAGCACCATAGAAGCAGAGTTATTCGCTTGTATTGTAATTCCACAACATTGTGTGCTAAACTTAGTCTCCGCTCCCTTGAGTCTAACAACACTTTTATCCAAAGGATTATATAAGTACTAATTTAAGTCACACACTGTGTGGGATTGTGCTCCATTTTTCTCAGAAATCAAGTGAAAAACAGCCAGCTATCATAGTTTAATCTTCTGCATGCTGCTGATTTTCAGTAGATTTCCTCCAGGTGTCAGAATTTGCACTTCAACTGTACAGTTGCACAAACAATTCCAAGTTATTCTAAAAACTGTCAAAGTGCACATTTGTAAAGCAAAAACATCAGGCCCCAGGGCCTTCCCTGACTTCATTTACCTTGTACTGTCCAATATCTCCCTCAGCCCCAAGAGCTCCTCTGACTCCTCCAACTGTGGAAATTCCAGTTCATCTAAAAACTGTTATATGTGCCCCTCTTCACCCCCCCCAAGTCCACCCTGTACAGCTCCTTATAATAATCCCTAAATGCCTTGTTTATCGTTCTCGGCTCCGACATCACATCCTCTGCCTCAGTCCGTATCTTCAATAACTCCCTGGATGCGGCCTGCCTCGGAGCTGATGCGCAAACATTCGACTCACCTTGTCCCCGTATTCGTACTGAACCTCCTTTGCCTTACGTAACTGTCCTACCGCTCTCCCCATCATCAACCTATCGAATTGCCCTTGCAATTCTTTCCCCCTCGCCAATCCCTCTGTGGTGGGCGCCCTCGAGTACTCCCTATCTACCTCCACTATCTCGTTAATTAACCGTTCATATTATCCCTCCTTTCCCTATCCACATGTGCCTTAAATGAGATAATCTCCCCTGGACCACCTCTTTTAATGCTTCCCAAAATTGTGGCCGCCGACACCTCCCCATTTTGTTTCAATTCTACATCACAGCCCATACTTTGTCACAAATCTTACTATCTGCCAACAACCCCGAATCGAGCCTCCATCCCGGCCTCTGGTCCCGACCCGATCTAAGCCGAATCTCCAGTCAGCGGGACGCATAGTCCGAGATTACTATCCCCACATACTCTGCCGCTCTACTCCAACCAAAAGATCCCGGCTCACCACAAAAAAGTCGATTCTTGAATACATCCTATAAACATGTGCGAAAAAGGAACACTCCCTTTTCCCTGGGTTCTTGAAGCGCCATGGGTCCACCATACCCATCTTTACCATAAACCCACGCAACTCCTTTGCCATTTGTATCCTACCCATTGACCTGGGGCTCAATCGATCTACCCTCAGTTCTAGGACACAATTAAAATCTCCTCCAATAATAATAATAACCTTTATTGTCACAAGTAGGCTTACATTAACACTGCGATGAAGTTACTGTGAAAAGTCCGTGGTCGCTACATTCTGGCACCTGTTCGGGTACACAGAGGGAGAATTCAGAATATCCAATTCACTTAACAGCACGTCTTTCGGGACTTATGAGAGGAAACCGTAGCACCCAGAAAAAACCCACGCAGACACAGGGAGAACGTGCAGACTCCGCACAGACAGTGACCCAAGACGGGAATCAAACCTGGGACCCTGGCGCTGTGAAGCAATAATGCTACTCACTGTGCTAGCGTGCTGCCCTAATCAACTGGTACGTGGCCATGTCCAGGATAGCTGCCAGCAACCCCGTCATTAAACCTACATCGTCCCAATTTGGTGCATATACATTCACCAGTACTACCGGCGTCCCCTCCAATACCCCACTCACCATCATATATCTCCCACCCGGGTCTCTCAGCTTCTTCGCGGATGGACGGAGCATGAAGTGTCAAAACCGCTATTGATATTAAAATCCATGAAATGACCATTTTGCATGGCCTGCCGGCGCGGAGCAAAGACATCGACATTGCCGCCAGCGAGGGCCATGGACTTGGTGTTGTAACCAGCACGGACACAAAACAGATTTTTTCCATTTCGCGGATTATTTGCCCGATCGAGATTCTCACTTCCGGCATTCCGGCATCACGAAGTGGAGAATCCTGCCCAATATGACTTCCAATTCTATTATATGCTGTAAAAATAATTATTAAGCAAAGTGAACAAAAATACACAAAAAATATGCAATCCTACTTGGTTCTTCCAAAATAATGTTAGATATCAGTTATTAGAAGACTGAAAGCAGTACACTGAATTATTGCATCTCTAATTTTAAGTGTTAAGGACTAAATCAAAGTCTCAAGCTAGCATCTCATCAAACATCTTCTATCTTTTGTAAATATTGTCCAGCCAACAGAATGGTCTGCAAAGCAAATTGTGATGGTACAAACAGCAAAGGGAATTTCTGGGCTCCAAACCCTCCAGCAAGTGAAAGGTTATGATCCCATGTCTGAGAATGAATGTAGGTAGTAAACAGACCAAAGCTGCACCAGGTGAGCAAATGGGTAAAATTTCAGACCTGTTCCCAGGAGGAAGTATAGGACACCAAAACTGTGCCAATGATTTTTCTTTTAGCTGCCCTAGAGCAACATTTGTTAAAGTACTGCCCTGTGTTTAAAATTAAGCAAGGTTAAGATAGTCAGGCATTGTGTGGGGCTTTCCAATTCCAGACAAGATTCCCTCTTTTGAAAATGTGAGAGCGACATCGGACTCTGTTCACATCAGCAGCTGAGACTGCAATATAGGGCGTGATCGAATGGCCACGCTTCGCCTGAAAACCCGGACACTGTGGTGCAGCGTAGCCGATAGAAGCCGGGTGACCCGCTCCCATTATCTATCCAATTCGCAATGCCTCGCGGGTTCTCGAGAGAAGTTACGATGTAAATCCCACCCATTGTGGGCGGGATCATTTTTTGGCACATCTGCGCATCAGAGCGAGACAGATGGTCTCACTGTAATGTGTAGATTCCCGAGGTACCCAAGGCCCTGGGATCTATCCCCTTCACCTCAGAGACCTCGGGCGAATGCCGTTCATTACTGGTCTCGACAAACGGGGACCAGATGGAACGGCACTCGTGGGGGTCTCTCAGGGGATTGGAGGCCTCCTGTTCTTTGCCCTCTGGGCAGGGTGGCACCCTGGCACTGCTAATGCCACCTGGGCACCCTGGCAGCACCACCTGGGTGCCAGCCTGGCATGCCAAGGTGCCTGGGTGGCACTGCCAGCATGCCAGGTTGGCACTGCAAAGGAGCCAATCTGGCATTTTGTACATGGTGGCGATCAGGTCATGGGTGCCCTGTGCGGGTGTTGAGGGAGTGCCGTGAGGGGGCAGGTGACCTTCACGTAGTGCATTGGGGCTTGGGGGGACGTCGGGGAATAATTTGGGGCTCCAGAGATGAGGACGTCATTTAAAAATGACACCCTGATGTCTCGCGGCACTGAGGGGTTCTGGCGAGCTGAGCTCCTCAGTGCACAAAACGGGGCCTTGGCTGTGCATGCCCCGCTGAGGCCCCCTACCTAACGCAGGTGACATCAAAAAGCATTTTGTTTCTTGGCGCTGCGAGCTCCGGGAAACACACGGCTTAACGCGCTTGCCATGGGACTTTGTTCCCATTTAGTTAAATCCCGCCCACAATCTACAGGATAGTTCACAACTAACTCAGAAATTCACTGAAGCAGCTCTGTATTTAGTCTAATTGTCATTGTACAGGTATAGGTTAGTATAGTCCTCATAGTACTAAATTATAGCTTCAGTTAGTTGCCATGGTGCTACTTTATAAGATACTGTCATTGCCATGCACTGCACTTTAGTGCAGCTGCCATGATGCTGCTTTGTGGAGTTTCCATTGTGGGCTGGATTCTCTGCCACCTGTTGCCGGTCCCCAGTGCGGCAGAGGATCGGGGGCGGGATTATCTGATCCTGAGGCTAAGTGTTGACACCGTCGTAAATGGCGTCCCGTTTCCCGACGGTGTCAACATGGCCTCAGGGTCAGCAATTCTGACCCCTACAGGGGGCCAGCACGGCACTGGAGCGGTCATCGCCGCTCCAGCTGCTGATCCCGGCATCAACTGGGCGCCATGGGTCCGCGCAGGCACAGTCGCATCGGCGCCTATGTGCACATGTGCAGTGGCACCAGCACCAACGTGCGCATGTGCAGTGGCTCCCTTCTCCGCGCTGGCCCCGACGTAACATGGCGTAGGGCTACAGGAGCCGGTGCAGAAGAAAGGAGGCCTCCAGCCCCCCCCCCCCCCCCCCAGGGTCAGACCCCCTCCCCATCCCACAGGTCACTCCCGTACCCTTCCACGCCGAGATCCTGCCGGCCCATCCCGGGCGTAGAATCGCTGGGGGGGGGGGGGGGTCGAGCGTCCCCCGGCCAGTGCCGATTCTCCGCTCGGAGAATCGCGTCCCGGCGTCGGGGCGGAGTGGCGCAATTCATGCCAGTCGCAGTGATTTTCCGCCCCAGCCCCGGTCTGAGAGAATCCCACCCCGGGTGTCTGGGAAAAATCGGGAGCAGCGCCCTCCAGCTCCCATGGCGGCAGGATCAGGGTTCACGCCCGCCTGCCAGCGGGAGGATGCAAATAGGCCCTAACTGTAATTTGTTTCACTGTCTCTGTCTGGACTGCTCTCTCGCTTCCAGAAGGGGTCTCTTTTCTCAGTGGGTCTGTGGGAGCTGTGGCCAGCTGTGGAGCTTCACTTTCGGGCTGGATTCTCTGATTCTGCGGATAAGTCCACAGGATCCATTTGGACTTATGACCAGAAACTGTCGGCTCGGTGGGGGGCTAGCAGCCACGCAGCGTAAAGGCCCCAGCTTTACCTGTGGATACGGCTGCAGAATGACCGGGTTCGTTGCAGCGCATGTGCATGGCGGGGGTCTGCTACAGCCGCACCATACAGCATGGCGCCAGCCGCCACGCGGACCTGGCCTGCCATAAACGGCCCCCCTGTAACCCCCCTTGCCACCCCTGGACCACCACCCACCAGTCCCCCAGCCCCCGCTGAAGCTCCCCAACACAGCAAAACGCCTCGCCCCCCCCCCCCACCCATGACCATGGCAGCGCTGGACACAATCCGCAGCCGCCATGCGAGCTCCCTTAAAGTTGTGAGGACACGTGCCCCATGCTGTCATGGACTTGGCCCATTGGGAGCAGAGCATTGGGGGAGGGCCTCGGGTGACATCCTGAGGCCATCCCGATGGCATGCGGTGCACGCTGTTTTTGAGTGGGTGGAGCATCGCAAAAAAGTCTCCGTCCCCGATTCCAGCGCGAAAGTGGATTCTCTGGCCGATCAGTGAACGCAGTTTCGGCATCGGCGATCGGAGCATCCAGCCCATAGTCTCCCAAACGGAGAATCTTGCCTTGTATCTTTATGGAGTTGCTGTGGTGCTGCACTATATTTTTGTGCAGTTGCCAAGGTGCTGCACTATATTTTTGTGCAATTGCCATGGTGCTGCCTTATATCTTTGTGTAGTTGCCATGGTACTGCACTATTTCTTTGTGCAGTTACCATGGTGCTGCACTATTTCTTTGTGCAGTTGCCATGGTGCTGCACAATTGCTTTGTGCAGTTACCATGGCGCTACAATTTATCTTTATGCAGTTACCATGGTGCTGCACTATATCTTTGTGCAGTTGCCATGGCGCTGCACTATTTCTTTGTGCAGTTGCCATGGTGCTGCACTATTTCTTTGTACAGTTACCATGGTGCTGCACTATTTATTTGTGCAGTTACCATGGTGCTGCACTATTTCTTTGTGCAGTTTCCATGGCGCTGCACTATTTATTTGTGCAGTTACCATGGCGCTGCACTATATCTTTGTGCAGTTACCATGGCGTTGCACTATATCTTTGTGTAGTTACCATGGCGCTGCACTATTTCTTTGTGCAGTTACCATGGTGCTGCACTATTTCTTTGTGCAGTTTCCATGGTGCTGCACTATTTCTTTGTGCAGTTTCCATGGTGCTGCACTATATCTTTGTGCAGTTACCATGTCGCTGCACTATATCTTTGTGCAGTTACCATGGTGCTGCACTATATCTTTGTGCAGTTTCCATGGCGCTGCACTATATCTTTGTGCAGTTACCATGGTGCTGCACTATTTCTTTGTGCAGTTTCCATGGCGCTGCACTATATCTTTGTGCAGTTTCCATGGCACTGCACTATATCTTTGTGCAGTTACCATGGCGCTGCACTATATCTTTGTGCAGTTTCCATGGCACTGCACTATATCTTTGTGCAGTTACCATGGTGCTGCACTATTTCTTTGTGCAGTTTCCATGGTGCTGCACTATTTCTTTGTGCAGTTTTCATTGTGCTGCATTATATCTTTGTGCAGTTACCATGGCGCTGCACTATTTCTTTGTGCAGTTACCATGGTGCTGCACTATTTATTTGTGCAGTTTCCATGGTGCTGCACTATTTCTTTGTGCAGTTACCATGGCGCTGCACTATTTCTTTGTGCAGTTACCATGGTGCTGCACTATTTCTTTGTGCAGTTACCATGGTGCTGCACTATTTCTTTGTGCAGTTTCCATGGCGCTGCACTATTTCTTTGTGCAGTTACCATGGTGCTGCACTATTTCTTTGTGCAGTTTTCATTGTGCTGCATTATATCTTTGTGCAGTTGCCATGGTTCTGCACTATACGTTTGTGTAGTTGATGTGACACTGCACTCTATCTTTGTGCAGTTGCCATGGTGCTGCACTATATCTGTGCAGTTGCCATGGTGCTGCCCTACATCTTTGTGAAATTGCCATGGCGCTGCACTATATCTTTGTGCAGTTGCCATGGCGCTGCACTGTAGCTTTGTCGTTTACATGCAGTTTAGGGTAATGTTTTTACTGCGGCATTTCATTGTATGTTACTACAGTTGGCATGGACTTGCACTATCGCTTAGTATAGCTGTCATGGAGCTGCTTTATTGGATATTGCAATTGTCATGGCACTGCATTATAGCTTATCATTGTTGGCATAGTGTTGCCTTGAAGGGTAGTATACTTGTCATTGAGTTTATTTTACGACAAACGTAAATTCAGCTTGAAATTTACACCATAACAAGCTGCCAACTTTGATCATGTTATAAGGGTCAGTTTTATTTTATTTATAAATCTTGCATTTCATGTTCCATTTTTACCATAAAACACACATAGGCATAATTCAAATGGATGCCAAATCAGGAAACAAGAGAAATTGAGGAGTGGCCAAATGTTGGGTCAAGCTGATTGGTGTTGTGTTAGGTACACTAGTCTAAGACTGGCTGCAACTGGATACAGCTTGGATCAAACAGATACTCCAGACTTTGAAGTTAGTTCAATCAGGTTTATTGAAATAATAGCACAGTTCTCTGTGAGTTCGACTCTCTGCTAACCTAAGTGTGGTTACTCTGTCTGACTGAACCAGACTAGCTCTTAGCCACATGGTGGAGGTGTGAGATTGTAACAACACCCTTGACTGACTCTCTAGATGTTTACCAGTGAAAAGAGGTGGAGTGTGAGTGCCTTGTGTCTTTTATAGTCAGATGCCACCCCTGAGTGTCCTGCCTGCTTATTGGTCCTGTTCTCTGTGTCCATTAGCTGCTTGTCTGTGCCTGCCTGTATATCATTCTGTGTGTGTCTGCATATCATGACAATTGGTTTTTAGGAAATTCGGAAGATTAGATCACCAAGTGGAGAGGCATAGAGAATGGATTCAAAAGATTAGGACTGAGAGAGATGAAGGCTGTGTGAACCATGGTGTATCCAGTCGAGGGATAATGTATGAAAGTCGAATCAGAGAACAAACAAATGCCTGGGGAAAGTGGCACGGAAGATGAGGCAAGAAGAAAGTGCAGACCAGACTCAGGATTTTGAATTGAATGCATTGCAGAGTTCGATAGATCAGTCAGGGTAGGGCTAAAGGGTGAAAGGGCCCTACAGTGGGACAGAATTTGAGTTTTGGAAATTATGAAAGACCATAAGACCATAAGACATAGGAGCGGAAGTAAGGCCATTCGGCCCATCGAGTCCACTCCGCCATTCAATATGGCTGAAAGGTGAAAAGATGGAATGCCAGAAAGAAGAAGTTATAAATAATTAGACAAATGTTTCCTCACTGTTCAGGTTCGAGTGTGTTGTTTAAATAGACTCCAATCCAAGAAGGTTAGTTGGGGTTGCGAGGATAGGGTGGTGTGTGAGCCTGGGTGGGGTGCTCCTTCGAAGGGTCTGTGAAGACTTCATTGGTTGAACGGCTTCCTTCTGCACTGTAGGGATTCTGTGATTTTTTTTCTTATTTTTAATTTTATCCCTTTCTCAGAGTTACAAAGCCAATACGTAGAATGGACAGGGTTCACTCCCTTAATCCATCTCCTTCCTTGCTCCAAAAACCAATTCAAGTTCAAATTGAATCCAACTCATGGTCCCCGCAAGAGAGACACACGAGATCTAAGCTGACAAGAACTGTTTTGATCTCTTGCTTGATCCTACGCTTGATCGCAGCCAAAAGGCGAGACAGCGATTGTAATTGCATCATAACTGTTAGTTATACAGTGAGAACTTATACAGTCTGGTTTTTCCACATTCCCAAAGGGACCAGGCTTGGCCTCCTTAGTCTGACTGTCCCTGGGAACTGTCATAATTCTTCAGTGTTATGTGCCCTTCCTTTCCCGTTGACATTTCACACATTACTTGCACGTACCTCATTCACCTTGAAGTGGCATGTTGCTGTCTCAACATTTTCTGACCCTGTAATTATTTTGTCAGCAGTAAGTGATGAATGTGTTAAGTCAACATGACTATGTCAAGTTCATCGTTACCTGAGTCTATCAGACAGTTATTGTTCTTCCAAACATAGTTATAACTCTATCCCCATTCTTACATAAGCACAAGCCACGCGGAGGTTGAATTAAGTGATTTTGGTGAAGGATATGGATCTGATGATCTGAATTCAGTATTGAACAGGATGCCAAGATTGCCTATAATGTGGACTAGACTTAGAGCTTTGGTGCGCGACGCATGGATAGTTGACTTGGTGGCAATGGAAAACAATTTGAGAGTTTGTGACGAGGCTTGAAGACGTTTGATTGCCTTGGTGTTGAGCTGAAACGAGTTGTGAATTATACAGGTTTATTGTTAAACAAGCAGATTGACAGCATAGACAAGGTCAAGAGAAGTGATGATGAGGTAAAGCTGGATACATGTGGACGTTGCCACCCTCCCTAAGGATGCTGTTGATTAGGAGAAGCCTTGAAGAATAGAAAAGGCTGATGCTGCTGAATCACTGGGGGACTCCAGAGATAATGGTGCATGGCATGGAAGAATAAGCTGTCCCTGGATACAAATGGACAGGTATGGCACCAATGGCCATGCATCTGAAGAACAGATGATGGACAGTGGAGGAGGATATCATTATCAAGTGTCCTAAATACAGGAAAAGGATCCTAACCATCGCAGTTCCTTTCACACCCTCGACACCTGGCATATATTAGCACAGTGGGCTAAACAGCTGGCTTGTAGTGCAGAACAAGGCCATCAGCGTGAGTTCAATTCCTGTACCGGCCTCCCTGAACAGGCGGCGGAATGTGGCGACTAAGGGCTTTTCACAGTAACTTCATTGAAGGCTACTTGTGACAATAAGTGATTATAATTATTATTATCTTGTAGACAAAAACTTTCAGTAGGATATTTATCAAGCTATTCTTCTAGGATCTCCACTGTAATTCCCATGCTCATAAAAATGCAACAGTAGAAAGAGCAACAAGAAAAGACCATAATTCAGAGCCACCAATGCAGATCATTTTCCCTGTACCTTCTATTCTGATGTTTAGCCAGTATGGCCCTTCCCTCTAAGGAATCTGATGTTTCTTGTTTCCTTTTTAACAAATGTTTACATGGAGCCAGCGTTCATAGCACTAGGTGGCAGTCTGTTCAAGAAGTTAATAATTTAGCTACTGAAGTTCCTCATCATGTAATGCATAGCTTTTGGTTTACTTAGGCTATATTGTAGCTTCCTTTGCTGGATTTTAACAAAGAGGCTTATACACATTCAACTTCGGCATTCCTTTCATGATTTCTTTTTAGGCATTAGCATGCTGGTGCTTCCACCACCCATTTGTCTTTCTTTCCGACTGGAACAGTACTTAGATGCCCTTTGACGCGGTCTTCATAGTTCAGTGATCTAAGGCCTGCAGCCCTCGTTGTTGGTCTTTCTGATTCCCTTAAACCTCGAGAGTAAACACTACCTGCAGCAATCACATTGACAACATCTCCCAATGTAACACTTGGTAGCACAAACACACAGGGGCCAGACGTCCCATTGGGAAGCTTCAGAAAGTGCCTGGGAATTTCAGCAGCTTAGCAGTATGCCACTGTGGAATTTCAATCTGATTTTGCTTCAGTTTAACTTATTGTTTCTTTTAATATGCATGTTTTATTAAAATGTGTAAAACACAAAGTGAGTGAGTTAAGAGTTCTGTATCCAGATTACATTCAATATGTAGTTATTGGTAAGCCACCGAGCCTTGACATTTATCTTCTTTTCATAACCTATGATTCTTTCTGATTCCAAGTTTGGTAACGATCAGGGGCGGGATCCTCCGCTCCGTTGCACTGGTTTTCTGGTGCGCCGTGCCCACTCCGGCAGCGGGAATCTCCGTCCCGCCAGCCGGCCAATGGGGTTTCCCATTTTGGGCAGCCCTACGCCGTCGGGAAATCCCCAGGCGTGGGTGTGCTGCCGGTGTAACGGAGAATCTCCCCAGTGGAGAATCAGCCCCAGATCATTACTGCTGCCATGTCATCAAAAATTCTGTATTCTGAACAGAATTAAGTGGAACTGGTTCGCTCCGAATATTTGCAATATTTCTTATCACGTGCCTTCCACAGTTTACTAAATAATCATCCTGAATAATCTTTATCTCTTTCCACAACGTCCCAGCCACTTTTTATTCCTCAAGGTTCAATAAAGTATAAATGTGCATTTGTGGGATGTCTTATCAGCCCCAATGATCTGATAATAGGAAGCATGTGGTGCACTGCCTCACCTCCTTGTGCCAGTGGTGTGATAATAGGTCTGATAAGATATGAGTGAATAGTCCACAGAAAATGCTTTGTCCAGGGATCCAGGACTGTGGCATCTTTGAATGGAAGTCAGAAAATCTGTAAAACATCACCTCCCAGGGTTACAACTAGCAATCAAAAGGGAACTTCTGACCAGACAGAAAAGTGGAGAAATTGATCATAATGGTATAATGGAAACATTCATCTGTTAGATTCAACAACACTTCCTACTGTTGTGCACAAGATTCATCGAAAAAAAGCAGACCTTATTTCGAGAAATATGCACAATGATGGCAAGAAGCTGATAGAATTAATTAAGGGTGCGATCTACTGGCTGCGTTGATCTACTGGCCGCGTTGCTCACGAACGTGAGCACGACGTGGCCTCCTGTAGGCTTCTCGACAGTCAGTATGCCTTGCGAGATCTACCCAGGTCTCGTGAGGCATTGCAATCAGGATCTTTTCCACAATGGGCGGGATCAAGCCTCACACACCTAAGAAGGTTAAAAAGCCACTTAGATATGCTGATCCAGGCTCTATCGGGCTCCTGGCATCTATTGGCCTCCTCAGGACGTCCCCAGCCATGCACCATTCAGTACTGGTTTACACAAATGTGCACCAAGCAGAACAGCACCCGGGGAATCTCCCGGGTCATTGGAGTCCCCTGGGTGGTCAGAGACAGGGTACGGTGGCCCCCCTGGCCCTCTGCCTTGAATGCAGGCACCTTGGCACTACCAGCCTGGCACCTTGACAATGCCAAGGTACCTGGGTGACACTGCCAAGGGTCAGTGTCTGAGGCAGGTCATGCCCGTGAAAGGAGGATGGAGGGGGGTGAAGGGTGGGGGAATATAGGGTGGGGAAAAGAGGCCATTGAAAATTTGGAGTATACACGGAAGTACCAGATAGGGGACAAAGACGGTGAAGGGTGGGGCTCCTGGAAGGGGAGGCCCTAAAGAGGGCGTGGGAAGACCGCAAAGCTGGTTGTCATCACTTGGTGGGGTGTGGGGTAATGCCCATGTGTGTTGGAGGTTGACATTGTCCATGGGTGGACATATCCACAAACCCACTTAGAGATCAGAACACCCTTTCAAAATGGTGGCCAGATCACTGAGGAGCCGGTCTGACCAGCGAGTTCAGCCCCCCAGTGATGAAAATAATTCTAAGGGTGCGATTCTCCCGAAAGGGATCAAAGTTCCCCAGCAAGTGTGTTCAGCTATGTGATTCCTGGCGCTCACAGTGATGAGGAACATGTGGCAATTCACTCAACTCACATTGAATAATGGACCTGAATGGGGAACGCTCCCCATTGTAACGAGAGATCGGGACGCTGAACTCCGAAACAATCCCCAACCTCCCCCTCCAGCCCAAATGTAGTGTAGGAGGGTACCCCCCCATACCCACAGATTATCAGCTTGGCACCTTGGCAGTGCCAACCTGGCATCCTACCAGTACCCTGTCAGTTGGCAGTGCCATGTGGGCACCTTGACAGAGCCAGGCTGGCACCCAGGTGGCCAAGCGGCACTACCAGGATACCCAGGTAGCACCAGAAGTGGCAGTGCACCACCCTGCCCAAAGGGCATACAGCTGGGAGCCTCCAATCCCCTTGGTGACCCCCACAAGTGCCGTTTCATCTGGTCCCTGTTTGTGGGGACCAGTGCTGAATGGCACTCACACAAACATCTCCAAGGCGAAGGGGTTGAATCACAAAGCCTCAGGTACCTCGGGAATCTGTGTTAGCCTCTGGCTGCTGTTGAGTAAAGAGTCAAGAGCTCTCCCAAACACCTTTTTTATTCCTTGAACACACTCTGCACCAATCTCTATCCTCCCATCACATGCCCCAAAGGCCACCGGTAGCCTCTTTACATATCAGTGTCAATTATTGGATCAATGAGACATCTAATTGGAATGTTTTTTTTAACCCATTCCTTAACAGTCTCCCCTTTCTTGGAAAAAAGAATAATTTGGTGAAAACAAAATTTCAAGAAACTCAAAAACACATGCAATTTCTCCCCCTTAAACAGGCGCCCTTCATTAACAATATCCAAAAGTTTCTGTGATCTAGCGCTTCTTTTCGTTAAACAGTCGGACAATTGATAGCTACTGTCGACCCATTTAATTTTTGCTTTCTCCCCTCTGTCCAACATCTGCTTCAAACTTGCGATGTCTATCCTTAACCTTTTCTCATTGACACTTTTTGTAGAATGTACATTTTCCCACAGGGATTTATTGTCAATGTGATACTCAATGGGTATGTTACCCAAATACCCTAATCCCAAAATGCCTGTCAATATCTGAGATATATAACAGGTCTCTACAAGGCTTAAAGTCTCAGCGGCCAAAGTGCTTTTGACCACTCTCCTTATTTTCTTTGTTTCCCACGCAAGAGGGCAACATTTACCATTGTTCCCCAAAAGGAAACTTATAAAACCTCCTGCGCTTGAAACCCCATCACATAAATTTTGATAGGACGCATCACTATAAACTATGAGTTTCATGTGCCGAAGATCAATCAAACTGGGAACCTCAAAACACACTCCTGCATTTTTAGTTTGACCAATGCTTTATTTACTCTCATTATGTCTTCCACTTTAGGATCATTCATTTTTGTACTCAATTCTAAGAAATCAAAACTCACGTCCGGTCTAGTCTGTCTACCGAACCAATTCAGCTGCCCAATTAAACTTCGCAGTTGTTCTTTTTCCATCTTTGAAAGCGCTGCGTCTTTTTGTGAAACCGGACCACAACTAATTGCTATTGGGGTGATGCTCTCCAAATAAGATTGCTGACGTAAAGTTGCCCCTAACTTAGTCTGTCCGATTTCCAGTCCAATATATTTAAATGCACCGGAAGCCTGACTTCCAACCCCGAATTCTTTCCTCAACCCAGAGATTACAATAGCTTCGAAATCACTAGTCCCACCCCACAAAAAATCATTGATATACATCATAAAGATGCCAGAAAGATTTCCCTTATGGTGCCAGTAAACAAGTGCCGGATCTGCTTTCAACTGACAACAGCCTAACTTTAACAAAACTGACCGTACCGAAAAATATCAGACTCTAGACGCATCATTTAATCCATATACACATTTGTTCAACTTCCAGAGTACCCCTTCTGTGTTAGCTGCCTCTTTAGGAGGACAGGAATAAATGTCTCTCTGAAGCTGATGCCCCTGCAAAAAGGCAGCTTTTATATCTATAGATTTGCATTCCCATTTCTTTGTGGCTAATAGAGCCAAGAAGATCTTTAAAATAACCTTTCCTGCCGTAGGTGAATCTACCCTTAAATCCTGATCTTCTAAGTTTTCTTCAAATCCCCTTGCCACAAGCCTGACCTTTGCCTTATAAGTTCCATCCGAAAGAACCTTTTCCGTGCAAATCCATCTGTGGGATAGAGCTCTTTGTCCCCTATCCGGTACTTCCGTGTATACCCCAAATTCACTCCAACTATGCAGTTCCTGCTGTTTAGCATCTTTGATCACTTTTTCATCTAAATTATTGGATGTCACCAAAATCTCACGTGCATGTGGGCTTCAACTCCTAGTAGCATTCGTAGTATTACCCATGTTCCGATACCATGACAAACTACTTCCCCTATCCCGCCTGGTATCTCGTTCTGTACCGCTACTGCTTGATCTTTCCCTTCTGCTGTGGGATGTCCTTTCAAAAGTTCTCGACCTTTTCCTGTGAACCTGTTCACTATCCGATGTACTATCTGAACTGCCACTGCGTTTTTGTGCCCTCCATTTTTGAACTTCGTGTTCCCAATCCATTGTCTTGACACCCTCCCTTGTGTGCTGTACATTCAACCAGTGTTTATACTTTCCAGTGGCCTTCCCTGCTCTACTAATAACAATTGCAACCTTCCATTGACTAGACCCTTCAGGCAAGTATGTCACTTTTGTACCAACTTTTGGCAGTTGGCCTTTTGGAAAAACGGCCTGTTCTAATTCATCAGAAGTATTGTGTTCCTCCACAGAAACCCTGTCTATATCAGTTAACTGTATAGTTATGTACTGTCCCGCATAGTTTTGCAACATGTGCGTACCAGATGACCCTGGTTCCTCATCATGTCTGTCTGCTCTGTCTAAATTTGAAATTTTTTGTAATATGTACCCATTATCCTTGATGAATGTACCCTAATAGTCTGATTGCCATGTTGCAAAATAATTGTTTTGCCAGCTATGCCTATGATTTTCCCTGGGCCTTTCGATTCATTAAAATGTCTTTCTTATAGTATACTATGTCTCCTTGCTAAAAACGGTATTTGATGGCCGTACATTATGCCTTAAAACTCTGCGAATTCTTTCAGAGACTTCTGCTTCCAAAAAAGCTTTTCTTCTGCTATATAATGCATTTAAATGCTCAGCAAAGGCAGAGCTAATTGTAGTCCCTTCCCAAGCTGGAGGTTGGTCATCCAAAATAAACGGAACTTAGGATTTCTACCAAATACTAATTGATAGGGACAATAGCCCCCAACCATCTGCAACAAATTCTTTGCATGTACCGCCCATGCTAAGGCTGGATTTAACTTGCAATTTGGTCTATCTGACAAAATTGTCCGGAGCATGTCATCTATTACTGCATGGTTTCTTTCACACACACCATTACTAAATGGGCTTTCCGCATTTTCTCCCCTATTGTCCGTAAGGAATTTTGCCGGTGGCCCCATTCCTGTCCCTATCCATTTTTCCACGATTTGATCCAGAATTGCTCACTTTTCTTTACTTCGTACAATCGTTGATTGACGAAATCTGGTTGCTAAATCTACAAAATGCAAAATAAATATATGGTTGGTTTTATCCGAGATCTTAAGGTCCATGGCCACAATGTTGTTAAAATCCCTGGCCAAAGGTAGGGTTACTATAGGTCGTGATGGTGTCCTTCTGTACTTCCTACAAACCTCACAGCGATCACTAACCTGTTCTAGCAGCTTTATCCCTTTATCCCTTACCCCTGCATCTTTTAATACATTTTTCAGCCTCTGAGGAGATGGATGCGCAAATTGCCTATGCAGTTTTAATACAACAATCTTTTTATCAAGAAAAAGTCCCATTTCCAGGTGCCAATAACACATCCTTGGCAACTGCAACTGAAATATTATTTGTCAGTAATGGAATACAATAGTGTCCCGACTGTGTAAATTGTAAGTCCACCGTCTGTCCCAAAACTGTTGCCTTATCCTGTTGCATATCCAGTTTCATGTGTGCTTTCTTCATCAAGGGTCTGCTCAGAAGCAAAGGTATCTCACTTGATACAACATCCGTGCTAATGAAATTATTCACTCCGGCAATATTGCAAGGGATCACCACTCTTTCCAGCGACTTCATAGTATTATCATTCCCAAACCTTAAACTTGTGGAACTTCCAAATTCCTTAACCTTGTTACGATTTTTAGCATTCAAGGAGTTCAGGTAACATTTTTACCAGTCAATTCCACACACAGTAGATGTACAGCCCCTGTCCAATACATCACAATTGAAGGATCCTGCAACCAACACCCTCATTACTGGAGTAAAACTGATTGTTAATAGGACAATGCCTTCTTTCTGGTCATTATCTTTTTCCTCTTCCGACTCTTCCATGTCATGTGTAGCTTCAAACACTATTATAACGTGTTGAACAGTTGAAAGCATAATGGTATTGAGAGTCACACCGAAAACATTGATATATCATACGCCGGGCATTTCTGGGGCTCATTTTCCTATTTCCATTTTCCATGTCCCCCCTCCTATTATAGGTTTTAAATGAGTTTCTGTCCTCATAATTTCCGGGTCCCGATCTCCTTCCATACTCTCATACTCTGTTTGGAGCCGTATGATCTCGCCATCCTGTCAGTAGTGTATCTTCCATAGTCTGCTTTATTGCTGACTGACCCATTTGTGTCATAAGAGCCATAGGAATTGAATGTTTCCCCAGAAACTTCTTTAAGGCCTCTATCATCTGATCGAATAAGGATATTATCCGCAAGCATAACTCCTGTCATAACCAAGAGTCAATCCATATTGGACACTCTAGTACAGTCCAGTAACTTAAATGCCAACACAGACTGTGGAAATTCCAGGCAGTGTTTGTGCAGCCTTCTGTATAGTCTGCTAAATTCCATTATGTAGTCCTCCATAGAGATATCCTGTGTTTTCCAGAATCTATCAAATTCTGACCAGGCTTCATATGCACTTAACAAGTCATCCTTTTGATAAATCTTATCCATAAAACATTAGAGTTTCTAGACGACCTTCTTCTGAGTCTAATTGTTCCAATTCTAGTTCAGAAAACACTTTGCTTCGGATTTTCCTCACATAAGGTAGAGAAAGAGCCAATGCTATACCTTGTTTCCTCTTTTCCAAGGCAGTTACATTAGTCCACATAACAACTGCACTTCTCCATTGGTCGCACGATCCCCTTTCAGAAAATAATGGCGGATGGTCATATCCGGCCATCTTTATCCTAGGTTCAGCATATATATTTTTTTTCCTTCTCACTCACTCCTTGGTTGATGCAGAATTATTTTTCAACCCTTTACATTTACACAGCAACCGTCCTCTGTTACCACTGTTAGCCTCTTGCTGTTGAGTAAAGAGTCAAGAGCTCTGCTCCTTTTCCCAAACACTTTTGATTTTCCTTGAAAACACACTGCACCAAACTCTATCATCACATCACATGCCCCAAAGGCACCTGTAGCCTCTTTACATATCAGTGTCAATTATTGGATCAATGAGACATCTGATTGGAATATTTCCTGACCCATTCTGTAACAATCTGCACAGTAGAGTGAGGCAGTGCGAGCCAGGTAGATCCCAGGAGCGGGGTCTCCATCTTTCAATGGCCACGCTGCACCCTGCATTTCCGGTGCAGGGTGGCCGTTTGATTGCACCCTAAGTGTGGGCTTGACCGGAAGAAGCTTCCCAGGACCCAAAAAAGTGATTTAGCGTGGTTAGATAGTCTGGGATACTTGCCGACAGAACCAGGGAGAAGCTCCCAGCAAAACCTGCCACAAATGGCACTTAGAACCTTTTCCATTAGATCGTGTCCTAAGTCTCTCTGGCTCCGCGCTGAAAATAATAAAAAGAAGTTTGCTGGTAAAAGGGGGAAGACAAAGGTTGATGGATTCCACGTTTGCACATTACGTCTTATGCATCCTCTGGGATGTACCATTTAAACAATTTGCCCAACAACCCCACCCCCATCCCCCCATCTGCCCATTTTAAGATTTCACCACCTGAAAATTAACAATCCTGCAAACACTTTTTTTCATAGCTCCTACAGTTAATATGGTTAGAATATGGAACTCACTAACAGATGGAGTCTTTTGGAATAGAATTAAACTTTATTGTCCACACAAAAGTGGAAATTTGTCTGTGATTAACCTCCAATAGAGCACATAATCATGTTGTCAGCAAGTCATTATGCAGCAGATGTTACAACCTTTCTTGTGAAATGGAGACAGCTCAAATAATTTCTGCCTGATATGTCCAGATTGATGTCTATCAATGTAGTCCCTAGGCTTGAGATGTACCACCTTAGGTGCCATTGCAAACATACTTGGTGGTCTCTCATCACCTTAATCTGAAGCAGCCAGCATGTTCAAAATCCAAAACAGAATGCCTTTGCTTGAAGTGACAAAGTTGAGTCACTTGGGCAAGATTAACCAATAGAAGTAGACAGGGATTTGTTAAAAGCAAATCATTTTTACCAAACTTGATTGAGTTTTTTGATGAGGTAACAGAGGGGAGTGATAAGGGTAATGTCATAAATATGGAATTCCAAAAGATGTTTGACAAATTACCACATAATCAGGTTGCCACCAAAGTTAAAACCCAAAAGGCCGAATGTACAATAGATACAAAATCGGCTGAGCGACCATAACTGGGGTATTGGAGGATAGTTGTTTCTTGGACGAGAGGAGGGTGTGCAATAAAGATCTCCACAGGTAGACACTAGGAACAACTTTCCTTAGACTTGGGTTGGACGGCAGAATTTTAAAATTTATAGCTTTTAAAATCATAATCTGATACCAAATAATGTTCAGGGTAATCCATTTAAAATATACACTGTTTGGTACACACAATTATTTCCTATGAGCAGTCGAGACACAATTCTTCGAAGTGTTGTGAACCATGAAGACGATAATGTTAGACTTCAAGAGTATATAGACAGGCCGGTGAAATGTGCAGACCCATGGTAGATGAAATTTAGTGCAGACAAGTGTGGCGAGGTACATTTGTGTTGGAAAAAATGACAATGGGCAATATAAATTAAAGGATAACATTCCAGAGGGGGTGCAGGAGCAGAAGGACTTTGGGAGATATTTGCACAAATCATTAAAGGAGGCAGAACAGCTCAAAAAAATGGTTAAAAAGGCAAAAGAGATTCTGGGCTTTATAAATGGAGGCATGGTGTACAAAAATAAGGAATTTATGATGAATCTTTAAAAATACTGGTTAAGCCTCAACTGGAATTTTGGGCAGCACACTTTAGAAGGATGTGAAAGCTTCACTGAAGGTGCCGAGAAGATTTGTGAAAATGGTTTCAGAGATGAGGACTGTCAATTACATGGATAGAATAGGAATGTTTGGTTGTTTTCCTTAGAGAAGAGAAAATTTGTTAGTGGTGTTCAATATCATGGTGGGTTTAGAGAGAGTAGATCTTGGTGGAAGGATCAAACACACGAGGACACCTTTTCAAGGTGAATCGCAAAAGAAGTAATGGCTACATAAGCAAAAACTGTTGAACACAGCAACTGATTAGGATTTGGAATGCATTGCCTGAGAATGTGGCAGAGGCATGTTCAATCAGAAGCTTTCAAAATAGAATTAAATAAGTACCCAATGAGAATAATATTGTAGGAGCACAGGGAAAAGGCACTGAGACTAGTTGATTTGCTCTTGCACAATGAGCTGAATGGCCTCCTTCTGTGCGGTAACCATTCTATAATTCCATGATTAATATTTTGTATGGTGCCCTTTAAGTGCAACAGCCAAAAATAATGAATGTGAGTGGCAGTAGCGTAAAAACATGGCTGAGTTGCCAGCAAAGTAATTAAGATGTGGTGCAATATACATCTTAAAAAATACTACAAGACATAGGCCCGGATCTTCTAGAAAGTGGCAATCATTCGCAGATTGACGCTCCACTCGAACTTTTCAATTCCCAGACTCTGCTCTACATATCTAGCCAGGTTTTCCAAGCCCAGCTTCTGAAGAAATGCAGAGCACACAGTCCAACAAAAAAACTCTATCGCAGTAAGGTAGTATTGGGGGAATTAGTTGCCATAAGGTAAGTTTAAAGACCCAGAGTGAATGAGTAGGTTGGCAGGTGGTTGAGATGGTGGTGGGTTGGTGGGGTGGTAGATGGTTGGGATGGTAGTCAGGTTGGGTCAGGAATTCAGTTGGTTTGTGGGGGAGGGGGGGGGTGTTGGGGCGTGTGGGGGGAGTAGTCAGGCTGGAAGGGTTAGCTAGAGGAGTAGCCAGGATGTCGGGGGAATTCAGGGCGTGGGTCTGTCTGAGTGACTAGGGGGTCGTATCTGTAGTTACCCAGGTATTAGACTAGGGTTTTTCACCCTAACATTCCCTGAGTAACTATCTTGGTAAATTCCATGGAACTGTCCAAAGTTTCCAACTCTCATTCAGAGTCAGAGACCTTTGTAGAGGGTTCCACGGTGCAGGGGAATTGTCCATCAATAGATCAAACATCCTATGCAATTCCCACTGAGGTCAGCACATTGGGACTTCTGCTGGACCTCGACAAGCATCTTGGGTCATTCATGTGATCTCTGACAATCCGGATACCCAAAGATCGGGGTGGTGTTTCCTCACATCAAGCCACTTATTTCATTTAAGAGATGTGCAAATGCAAGCCAGGATTCTCCCTTTTGGGGACTAAGTCTCTACGGCAGCCAGAAAACGGGGCGAGAATCACTCCGGACTATTTCCTCGAAAGTCCGGGGTGTTCCCCATTTTCCGAGGTTCGTCCCGCAGCTCTGGCTGTACAGACTGCACGGTGGCACATGCGCACGGCGGCCGCAAGTGGGTCCGCTCATGCGCACGGTGGCCCACGTCGGCGCGGGCGCCGCCGACATGGTGCAGCCACACAGATAGCGATGGCCCGCCGATTGGTGACCCCTGATCGCGGGCCTGGCCATCGCTGAGGCAACCCCGGACTCCGATTCCCCCCGCCCCCCACCAGGACCGCCACCGCGGCCGTGGGTCCCAGCTCCCACCGGGAGGTACCACATGTAAACCACGCCGGTGGGAGTTCCAATGACCCCCGTCCGGCGCCACATCGACTGCGCGCGCGGGACTGGCGGGTCCGCCCAGAATTACGGAAGCGCCGTCGCGCCGGCTTTCCGGCATGAACGGCTATTTTCCGCCCCTGCACTGGGTGCGATTCTGGCGCAGAGGGTCGGAAAATCATGCCCATGGTAAAGAATTTGAATAATGAACAGCATTTAAATAATTTTTCAATGTAAGTGAGGATTGCAAATGAACCGGGGAGAAAAGTAATTATCATGGCACTGGACAACAATTAGAGAGCTTTGGAAATAAGTGTGCACCGCTCTGTTTGGATGTTTGGTTGAGATTACAAATTGTCCAGTGTACAGTTGAATGTAATTATAAAGTTTCCCCAGGGATTCATCCAAATCTGCATTTGGTTACATTGAACAGTATATTTATTTTGAGCTGAGGAAACATTTTTCATGTTCTAAATATAATCAAACCGAGAAAATTCAAAATTCAATGGCATTTGTGACAATTTAATTCTTATTGAGACAAGTGAAAGCAATATGAGTGGCAGCAATGTGCAAAATTGTTCTTGTTGGCAGCATTGGGAAATATGGTAAATAAATGAATAAAAAGCTGAGTTTCCAATAGAATTTGACTTTAATTATTTTGAGTTTTGAAACAAAGTACATCTTCTGTTATTGCTCATTAATGCTACTGTTACCCTTGTAATGCAGACTATTTAATATCATTATTTATATTATTTATCCTCTACTTTGTTTTTTAAGTCCCTAACTTTTGTTTGTATTGCTTTTTTGTTTTGTTTTCAGGTCCTCCCCTGCCTTGTTCTTCTGCTTCATCAACCCTAGTAGAGCAGTACCTCTCCCATCCCCCTCTTTCTGAAGTCACTGAGAGCCAGCGAAGGTTGCTCAGCAATAATATGACCCAGCCAAACCGAGACTCTGACTCTGATGAGGAGTTTGTTCCCAACTCTTTCTTGGTTAAAACTGGCTCTGGAAACCTGTATGTTCCCACAAGTGGTGAGTTAGTTGAATTTATATTACTTTTGTATTTTAGCGGCCACCCTTCTACTTTAATCTCTTATCAATGTACTGCGATTATTAACAAAACTTTACACCAAATGCAGCATTATTACTAACCACTGAAGAGTCTTGTATAACGCTAAATAACCAATTATTTGCATGATATATAACTTTGAACCAGTTAGCCATTCTTTGAAAATTAAAGAGTAAATTAATTATTTCTATTAGATTTGTCCTTTTACTTGATTCTAGTTATTGTCAGTTTCCTTAAATTAGCTCCATTCTAGCTGTCACAGATTTTGCTCCTTGTAATATTTTCTGTGCACCTTCTGCTCAATCTCAAGAAGGTAGGTCCATTGATTTACCAGACAATTAATGTTACAAACATTGCTGATTGACTCAGAAAGCCTTTCTACCCACAGGACTTGCAGTCCATATTCAACAGCAATTGTTTTGATGTCGAAAGAAAAAATGAACGGAAGTGTCAAAACTAAGTATAATTTGTGATTTAAACCAAAAATAACGATTTGCTATACTGTGTATTTTCCATGTAAAGGGCAACCCTGGAGTATTTTAGAAAAGGGTTGTGGAGGGGAGGGGAGGGTAGTTCAAACTGGAAGTAAGGAATCAAAGGGGGATATTGAAAGCACCTTTGAAGGGATGGGCTTTAGGGGGATTTCAAAGGTAACAAGACAAAAGGCTCAAAGACAAAACAATTGGATTCCAAAATGGGGTAAGCAGTAACCTAGAGCCTAAAGAATGTATGGTAAGATATTACTTAAAAAGAGAGGCTAAGGATGAGGATCATGAAAACAATTTACCAGACACACACAGTCAGTGTTGCTGAATGAAGACAGAGTCAATGGGTGTGTAGAAGGGCTGCAGAGTTCTGGAATAGTTGACGGCCACTATGAAGGGTGGAAATGGGGCTGCGGTTGAGAAATTTGCAATGAAACTTTGAGATGGTAAAAAGTCTCAAATAAATTATTCAGAGGTGAATGAATGATCTTCCACAAGTGAGAGAAGACAATCAGTGACACACTGAGTCTGAGATTTAAAAAACTCAACACAATTAAACTGAATACCAATGTTGCACACCAAGTGGTTCAGAGTGAATCAGCAGCCAAGAAGGGTGAGATGTGTTGATGCTGGCCAGAAGGAAACAGGATGCCGGGGAGAGAGCAATAATATCAGGACTTGATGTTGGACCAGCTCTCAATAGTATAGAAACAGCCACAGGTGTAGCCTGGATTGCTGCTACTCCGGCTCCTCTCTCCCCTCCACACTGAGCGAGATTCTGCTAACAGCATTGAATTAATCTATTTTTGTGACGGGATAAATTACGTACTGAAGCGTCTGGAGAGTCTGTACTTGCAGTAAGTAACGTCGACATTGGCTGTGGGTAGTACCATTTTAGATGACATTATTCAGCCAGAATGACTGCTAGCAATGGTTGCTATGGCAAAGAGAAAGTAAAGGAAGAGAAAATCATAATATAAATGGAAAGATTTTCTTGCAACATCGAGCGATAAAGTTCCAATCTGTACTGGGTCTGCAACCCTGGGCTACTGTAAATGGTCACAACACTCCAATCCGTGCTGAGGGGGATTCCAACTCCTCATTGCTCTCAAATGTTTGTAAGTGCTGAAAGGATCAAATTTGGTAAGGGGTTCTCGTCATCGCATTATCACAGTCAAATACTGTGCCAACACACACAGTTGAAGCATGGCCCTTTTCTCAAGTTACCGGAGCAGTTGACACCGATCAAATGGTCAACCCGACAAAACAAAATTTTCATTAGAGAAGGGAAGAATATTTTCAACAGAGATGGAAAGAAACTTGGAAACAAAATAGAAGCATTTTCGAGCAGTTTTATTTTGATATGTGTGCCTAAAAAGAGGGGGCATCCCAAGATGCTTCATGAATATATCATTCAGAAAGAATTGGATGTCAAAACCAAGGAGTAGACATCAGAGCGGATGCCAAATAATCTAACCCAAGCACCATGACACACCTTCTCCCGAACATCTCCTTGAACTCCACATATTCTCAACCCCACCCCACAACCTCACCCACATTCACATTGAACTTCTTATTCTCTAACTGCCTGTTATAACCCTACAGGAGGCCCAGGGACCTGCAACCTCAGAGTCCCTGTGGCCTCACCTGAGTTTGTTTACCCAGATGAGGGGGAGGGCCGGGACTATCCGCATTTTCCTAGGACTGCTGGGACATAAATACCCCGGACTTGTTGTGGCCCGGGTGCGGGAGACCCTTTCGGGAGTACGAGGTGTAAGCACTAAAGAGGATAAATCAAAATTTTCCGACAGTCATCGCTTCAGAGTCATCGCTTGCCTGAGACTTGACATTACCCATACAACCCCATCTCCTCCTTCACGATTGGCACTCCATGCCAATTTTTCACCCTCTTCTCCCAACACCCTTGTCCTCCCCATATACACCCTCATATCCTCCCTCAGCTTGTTAAACCATCAATCATATCCTTCCAATACCTTTGCACGCCTGCAACCATGACAAATCCCCTCCATGCCCTTGACCGCTCCCACATCCTAGACCCTACACTCCCACGCCTTCAACCTCCCAGAACTTCCACTCCCCACGCCCTAGACTCCCCATGCCCTAGACTCCCCACGCCCCCGACTCCCCACACCCCCGACTCCCCACGCCCCCGACTCCCCATGCTCCCGACTCCCCACGCCCTCGACTCCCCGCCCCCTTGACTTCCCGCGCCTGCAACTCCCAACGCCTCTCCAGGCCCTCGCCTCCCCTAGCTCTCAGCCCCCACCATGCTCTCCATTCCATACGTCCACCACCCCACTCACTCGCCCCCATATCCTCGACAACCTACGGCGTCCTCAACCCCCCCAATGCTCTCGACCACTCAACACCGTCGACCCCCCAATCACCCTCAACCCAACCATACCCTCGAACCCACCACACCCTCGACCTAAACTTTTTCGACACCCTCATGTCTTTGACCCTCCACGCTCTCGATCCCCCCACGACCTCAACACCACCATGCCCTCCACTCCCTCACGTCCCCAATTCATCAAACCCCACGTTCTCGACCCTCCGCATCTTTGACCCCCCCATGCCCTGGACCCCCCGCAAGCTCGACTCCGCACGACCTTGAATCCCCACCCCCACGCCCTTGACCCCTCAACACTCTTTGTCCCCCAAGTCTTTGATCTCCCACAACCCTGACCTCCCCCACGCGCTCGTCTCCCCCAGTCCTTGACATCCACACCCCCTTGACAACCCCACACCCTTGACACTCCAATGCCTTTGACTCCTCAGTGCCCTCAGCCCCCCAAACCCTCAGGCCCTTGGCTCCCCACGACCTCACACCCCATGCCCTCGTCCCCCGCCTGCCCCAGGTCTTGACACCCACACCCCCTTGATACCCCCACGGTCTTGCCCTCCAAGCCCTTGACTCACAATTGACCCCACCACACATTAACCCCCCCACACCCTCAGCTTGTTACGCGCTTGATGACACTCTCTACTCACCACGCCCTTGACTCGCCACACCCTTGACTCCCCCACACCCTCGACAGTCCCTATTTCCTCCATCCCCCCAAATCCTTCTCCCCATGATCTCTTCATCTCCCTGCAAACCCTCATCATGCCCAATCCCATGTCCCTGCGTACCCTTACCTCTGATGCTTAACCGTTCCTAATTTCCCACACCCTTATATTTCCTCTGTATCCTCGGTTCTTCTTACAGTTCTGTTCCCTCCACCTTGTCCCTCCTCATGATTACCTTCCAGATCCTCGCCATACCCTCATCCACCGCGCACCCTCATCCACCCTAACATTTGCATCGTAAACCTAAACTCTGCCGATGCACCAAACCAGTAGCTAGTCTGATGTCTTTGATGCAGGATGGCTGCATTTTCAACATCGCTCAGATATTGGAAGTGTCTGAGGTTGTTTATAGCCCTGTCAATAGGTTTTATTGTTGCTGGCTCATAGATTTCAGATTTTTTTCTCAGCAGGGCAATACATTTTTAACTCCTAATATTGACTAACTCACAATAAATTATGGCCCTTTAAATAAGCTAGTTGGGACAAATGTTTTGAACGATTGGTATCCCACTGTCAAATAAATGTGGAAAGTTTAACAATACAAAACATTGATGTAAAAATCTTAAATCCATTCCTGAAGAGGCTGCTCCATTGATCTTGTTGAAAGACTAACTATTTTGTTATGTTGTAGAATGTCTGGGCGACACATTGACTAGACACGGGTTGAGTGACAATGTGGCTTAATTCATCACTTTATTGATTTTGTGATATGTTCAAGTTTCATTTTTACCTTTAGAATTTTCAAATTTAGTAGATTATTTTGTTCTTGTTTAGTAAACAGCGTTGAGCCTAAATAATTTTTGAATTTTGTTATTTAAAGGAATACTTTCCATGATGGACCCTTTTTGAAGTAATGGGACCTTAACAAAACATCAGCAACAAAGCAATTTGCTCTTTGTCTGACCGTAGTTAAAATATGAGTAATGTCCAAACCAATAACATTAACAGCATATTAGGTTGGAGCACATATGAACCCTGGTAGTGTGGGAAAGTCATAACATCCCACCACTCTGTTCCAGGTTACACATGTTATCCGCCAGGAAGCTGAAACTGCTGTCAATATCTGGACATCAACATTTTCTGCAAATAAAACCAGAAACGCGATAGAGGAACAGAAGACTGTTAAAATTCTAGGGCCACCATTTTGATGGAATTAACAATAAAGGTCATTTTAAAATAATTTGCCTTCTGTTTGCAAACAAACAAAGAACAAAGAAATGTACAGCACAGGAACAGGCCCTTCGGCCCTCCAAGCCCGTGCCGACCATGCTGCCCGACTAAACTACAATCTTCTACACTTCCTGGGTCCGTATCCCTCTATTCCCATCCTAGTCATGTATTTATCAAGATGCCCCTTAAATGTCACTATCGTCCCTGCTTCCACCACCTCCTCCGGTAGCGGGTTCCAGGCACCCACTACCCTCTGCGTAAAAAACTTGCCTCGTACATCTACTCTAAACCTTGCCCCTCTCACCTTAAACCTATGCCCCCTAGTAATTGACCCCTCTACCCTGGGGAAAAGCCTCTGACTATCCACTCTGTCTATGCCCCTCATAATTTTGTAGACCTCTATCAGGTCTCCCCTCAACCTCCTTCGTTCCAGTGAGAACAAACCGAGTTTATTCAACCGCTCCTCATAGCTAATGCCCTCCATACCAGGCAACATTCTGGTAAATCTCTTCTGCACCCTCTCTAAAGCCTCCACGTCCTTCTGGTAGTGTGGAGACCAGAATTGAACACTATACTCCACAAGTGTGGCCTAACTAAGGTTCTATACAGCTGCAACATGACTTGCCAATTCTTATACTCAATGCCCCGGCCAATGAAGGCAAGCATGCCGTATGTCTTCTTGACTACCTTCTCCACCTGTGTTGCCCCTTTCAATGACCTGTGGACCTGTACTCCTAGATCTCTTTGACTTTCAATACTCTTGAGGGTTCTATCATTCACTGTATATTCCCTAC
Source organism: Scyliorhinus torazame (assembly GCF_047496885.1). Taxonomy (NCBI): domain Eukaryota; kingdom Metazoa; phylum Chordata; class Chondrichthyes; order Carcharhiniformes; family Scyliorhinidae; genus Scyliorhinus; species Scyliorhinus torazame. The sequence continues at coordinate 113,108,422 of NC_092721.1, forward strand.
CTGCATTCGACCTTCCAAAATGCATTACCTCACATTTGTCCGGATTAAACTCCATCTGCCATCTCTCCGCCCAAGTCTCCAAACAATCTAAATCCTGCTGTATCCTCTGACAGTCCTCATCGCTATCCGCAATTCCACAAACCTTTGTGTCGTCTGCAAACTTACTAATCAGACCAGTTACATTTTCCTCCAAATCATTTATATATACTACAAAGAGCAAAGGTCCCAGCACTGATCCCTGTGGAACACCACTGGTCACAGCCCTCCAATTAGAAAAGCATCCTTCCATTGCTACTCTCTGCCTTCTATGACCTAGCCAGTTCTGTATCCACCTTGCCAGCTCACCCCATATCCCGTGTGACTTCACCTTTTGTACTAGTCTACCATGAGGGACCTTGTCAAAGGCCTTACTGAAGTCCATATAGACAACATCCACTGCCCTACCTGCATCAATCATCTTAGTGACCTCCTCGAAAAACTCAATCAAGTTAGTGAGACACGACCTCCCCTTCACAAAACCATGCTGCCTCTCACTGATACGTCCATTTGCTTCCAAATGGGAGTAGACCCTGTCTCGAAGAATTCTCTCCAGTAATTTCCCTACCACTGAAGTAAGGCTCACCGGCCTGTAGTTCCCTGGATTATCCTTGCTACCCTTCTTAAACAGAGGAACAACATTGGCTATTCTCCAGTCCTCCGGGACATCCCCTGAAGACAGTGAGGATCCAAAGATTTCTGTCAAGGCCTCAGCAATTTCCTCTCCAGCCTCCTTCAGTATTCTGGGGTAGATCCCATCAGGCCCTGGGGACTTATCTACCTTAATATTTTTTAAAACACCCAACACCTCGTCTTTTTGGATCTCAATGTGACCCAGGCTATCTACACACCCTTCTTCAGACTCAACATCTACCAATTTCTTCTCTTTGGTGAATACTGATGCAAAGTATTCATTTAGTACCTCGCCCATTTCCTCTGGCTCCACACATAGATTCCCTTGCCTATCCTTCAGTGGGCCAACCCTTTCCCTGGCTACCCTCTTGCTTTTTATGTACGTGTAAAAAGCCTTGGGATTTTCCTTAACCCTATTTGCCAATGACTTTTCGTGACCCCTTCTAGCCCTCCTGACTCCTTGCTTAAATTCCTTCCTATTTTCCTTATATTCCACGCAGGCTTCGTCTGTTCCCAGCCTTTTAGCCCTGACAAATGCCTCCTTTTTCTTTTTGACGAGGCCTACAATATCTCTCGTTATCCAAGGTTCCTGAAAATTGCCGTATTTATCCTTCTTCCTCACAGGAACATGCCGGTCCTGAATTCCTTTCAACTGACACTTGAAAGCCTCCCACATGTCAGATGTTGATTTGACCTCAAACATCCGCCCCCAATCTATGTTCTTCAGTTCCCGCCTAATATTGTTATAATTAGCCTTCCCCCAATTTAGCATATTCATCCTAGGACCACTCTTATCCTTGTCCACCAGTACTTTAAAACTTACTGAATTGTGGTCACTGTTACCGAAATGCTCCCCTACTGAAACATCTACAACCTGGCCGGGCTCATTCCCCAATACCAGGTCCAGTACCGCCCCTTCCCTAGTTGGACTGTCTACATATTGTTTTAAGAAGCCCTCCTGGATGCTCCTTACAAACTCCGCCCCGTCTAAGCCCCTGGCACTAAGTGAGTCCCAGTCAATATTGGGGAAGTTGAAGTCTCCCATCACCACAGCCCTGTTGTTTTTACTCTTTTCCAAAATCTGTCTACCTATCTGCTCCTCTTATCTCCCGCTGGCTGTTGGGAGGCCTGTAGTAAACCCCCAACATTATGACTGCACCCTTCTTATTCCTGATCTCTACCCATATAGCCTCACTGCCCTCTGAGATGTCCTCCCGCAGTACAGCTGTGATATTCTCCCAAACCAGTAGCGCAACTCCGCCTCCCTTTTACATCCCCCCTCTATCCTGCCTGAAACATCTAAATCCTGGAACGTTTAGCTGCCAATCCTGCCCTTCCCTCAACCAGGTCTCTGTAAGGGCAACAACATCATAGTTCCAAGTACTAATCCAAGCTCTAAGTTCATCTGCCTTACCCGTAATACTTCTTGCATTAAAACATATGCACTTCAGGCCACCAGACCCGCTGTTTTCAGCAACTTCTCCCTGCCTGCTCTGCCTCAGAGCCCCACTGTCCCTATTCCCTAGTTCTCCCTCAATGCTCTCACCTTCTGACCTATTGCTCCCGTGCCCACCCCCCTGCCATACTAGTTTAAACCCTCCCGTGTGACACTAGCAAACCTCGCGGCCAGGATATTTATGCCTCTCCGGTTTAGATGCAATCCGTCCTTCTTATATAGGTCACACCTGCCCCGGAAGAGCTCCCAGTGGTCCAGATAACGGAAACCCTCCCTCCTACACCAGCTGTTTAGCCACGTGTTTAGCTGCTCTATCTTCCTATTTCTAGCCTCACTGGCACGTGGCACAGGGAGTAATCCCGAGATTACAACGCTAGAGGTCCTGTCTTTTAACTTTCTGCCTAGCTCCCTGAACTCCTGCTGCAGGACCTCATGCCCCTTCCTGCCTATGTCGTTAGTACCAATATGTACAACGACCTCTGCCTGTTTGCCCTCCCCCTTCAGGATACCCTCTACCCGTTTGGAGACATCCTGGACCCTGGCACCAGGGAGGCAACATACCATCCTGGAGTCTCTTTCACGTCCACAGAAGCGCCTATCTGTGCCCCTGACTATAGAGTCCCCTATTACTATTGCGTGGTACAAACGTGGTATAAATTAGAGCACAATCCAATATTTCATCACTTCCTTCTGGGGTTCTGGAAAGAAAAGTAAATGCAAAATTCTTCCCAAACAAATGCAAATGTTTGAACACCATATTTTCTTGTGGAGTCAGTTTCCATTCAAAATAAGAGATTAAGCAGAATGTTTGAAACTAAAAATTGAATTCTGCTCAGTTTCGGGGAGGAAATGTGACACTCTCACAATCCCGGCGAAAGAAGCACAATGGAATTATTTAAGTTCTACTCATAACACTAACAACTTCTATTTATATAACTCCCTTAACACAGTAAAACATTCCGCGATGCGTCGCAGGAACATTATAGACGAAAGATGAGACTGAGCAGTTATTGGACCTGATTTAATTCCGTCTGTCCCAATTCGGATGGAAGTGAAGGCTCGCAGATCCCGCGTGCACAATTCCCAACAGCATTTCCACCACCGGCCATTTTGACTGGCACTAGGCAGGAAATTAGGCGAGTCTTGACCTGATGTGCACACCGACTGGCATCTGGAATGCCTTTGCACACGTAGCAGATTCAGACACATTGAGAATTTCAGAGAGTTGGCTGGGGTTTGGAAACTTGTGCGAACCAAGTCAGCTCAGTGAGCTAGTGAACACAGCTGGAGGCTCCACATGAGATTTTTCAACTTTGGAAATCAGGATAATTCTGCATCCACTCAATTGGAAGATCCTTAGAGAAGCTCCTGAATCTGCACCAGGGAGTGGGGAGGAGGAAGGTGTGTGTCCCATTAACAGAGTCCAGGAACAGGAGTCTGAAGCCAGTCTTCACTTTATCTTGCAAGAAGAAGGTTACTATTGGACAGGGGTGCTGCCTCTTCACACCTTCGCAGGCACATCAACAGCCTCTAGTGCCACGAGGAAGGGTCCTCAAGCAGGAACAGCCTCAGCAACTAGCACCTAAAGTTCAGAGAATGCCGAGACCAATGGTTATACTGCAACAGGATAACCGTCCTGGAGATGTGGAGCACGAGTCCAGGAGACTTTGCATTTTCAGAGACATGGTAACTGAACTTTATGCTCTCCTGATGATGACCTGGCCCCTAGATCCACCCATTGCCATGGCCTGCTGGTTGCACTGAAACCCTCGATCTATTTGCTTCAGACACAACCAAGTACAGGGCATTGTGGAATACATATCTGTGGCCGTCAAGTAACTCGATGGAGAGCCCAGATTGCTTCACCAACAGGAAGGGATACCATTCATTAAATGTGCAACTGGTGTGAAGAACAACTTGCACCTATATGCATGTTTCCCATGGAGATATCAGGATGCATTTAGCTCTGTGAGTTAAACCTCCTTCAGCTTGTCAGTTCCACCTCCTGCTACCCAAATAGATTCTGGGTGACAAAGGCTACTTCTGAGGTAAGGCGGCTTGTAACCTCACTCAGGGATCCTCAGACACATCCAGTGTCGAGACAACGAGAGTCACATCCACACCAGGACACTCATTCAGATTGAGATTCGGATGCCTTAATTGCCCTGGTGGAGCGCACCAACACATGACTGCCAAGGTATCCCAGATGGTTGTTGTGTGCTGCATGCTACACAACATGTCATAGCAGGGAGCTGTGGTGCTCAAAGGGAAAGAGGGCCGGGGCGGTACTTCCTCCTCTGCTGTGCCCCACACCTAGTGTCTTCAATTCTAGGCCCATATGTAGAACCAACAATATCCAAGTGTCTGTGCTTGTGCTTGGTGAGCTAGCCTGGTTTGATAATGCCTCCTCACACAGCTTTCACTCTTTCTGTTATCCGAGGCTCTGCTTGGCTTTCTGGGGGTGATACCACAGCACTGGGATCTGAGAAGAATAGGAGAAACTGAGTATAGGAATTCTTGGATCATTTGTCATTGATCTTTCTGAACAATAAACCCAATGCTCAGCATGATGTTAGTCTAAGTTTTCTCTGCTGATTCAGTGCCACCCTTCCACCATCCAAAGGCAATACCTGCCCTCCCAATGCATGACTGCTCCCCAATATCCGGGAAGCACGGTAGCACAGTGGGTAGCACTGTTGCTTCTCATCTCCACGGTCCCAGGTTCGATTCCCAGCTTCTCTGTGTGGAGTCTGCACATTCTCCCTGTGCCTGTGGGTTTCCGCCCACAAGTCCCGAAAGATTAGCTGTTCAGTGATTTAGACATTCTGAATTCTCCCTCTGTGTACCCGAACAGGTGCCAGAGTGTGGTAACTAGGGGCTTTTCACAGTAACTTCATTGCAGTGTTAATGTAAGCCTACTTGTGACAATAAAGGTTATTATTACTATATCCATCACCATGACAAGCAACGCGGCACTATTCCAAGAATACTTCAGCTACGGCCCTCTGCATCTGGAAAGGGATTTGCCATCACCGATACGTTACCTCGATGGCAGCTGAATGATTTCTGCGACCCCTCTCCTCTACGGCTCTTATGGAATACAGCATCGTGGACCCACCTCCATTCTTCTCCCATTGTCAGATATTGTGCACCTGCATCTCTTGTGGGTCCTTGCTGCATGGGGAAAGGAATCTCCTTCACCTAGTTTAAAACAGCATCTCTTCTTTGGCAGTCGTTCATATTAAAAGTGTCTCGGCCAAGGTTGAGATGGGGCATGTGCCCTCTGGCAGCTGGATGTGTTCCATGTTGCAGTCTGTGATCCAAGGGGAGAGAGAGGAAATGGAAGTCTCACTCACCTTACCAGTGGGTCACTGAAGTATTTTTAGCACTGCATTCAGTTTTGCCAGTGTTCTCCTGAGGTTCCAACCACCCTCACTATCTCTTGATGATACTAGTGGGCACGGAGGACTCTGGCCAGGTGGGAGAGAGGATGTCCTCCCACACCCCTTATGTTTACCACCCCAATAGATATCCAGGCCTTGGTCCGTGAGCCTTGGTGTCTGAATGTTCCATATCACTATGCTGCAGTCTCTTTCATCCATCCTGTCATTGTAGTAGAAGAGGTACATGGATCAATATGTATGTTCTACATGTGTGTGGTGCATCATTAACTTGCAAAGTTACCATGATAGCGTGATGCAATGCAGAATTACATATCAGTGATAGGTTTCTCATGATGAGGTTTGTTGGCCCCACCGTTGTTGTGCAAGTACCACGTGTTAAGACTGCCTTTGAAGCACTCCCATGTCTTGGCATGAGGTAAGGTTAGGCATAGCCATGGGAGACTGAATTTTGATCACCTTTGTTGAGTTTGCAGTCAGCTGGGGTGGGGTGAAGATCCAAGAGTGGGATGCATCACCTGAGGTGAGCTGCTGTGTCCACTGCAGAGCTAAGCTTTGTGTTACTGCATATTCATTTGCTAGCATGCAGCCACATGCAGGGTGCAAGCAACAAAAGACTAATCTAGCAGGGTCTTTGGAGTTGGGTCTCCACAGGCCACAGGTGAGGACAGCAATGCATCAATGCCAGTCACCAAGAGAACATTCATATTTGGCCAACTCTCACAGGGAATGTATCAACCATCTTTTACATCAACAATGACAGTACTTACTCACAGGTCAACGGTCATCCACCTGTTGCAGCATTTCCAGTCACTTCCTGAACACTTTTCTTTGTAGTGTTGTGTTGAAAGTATGGCGCTTGGCAGGTTGGACCACCTCTACTTCCAACACCATTTGCACTGCAGATTACACCTGTCCCAACCTTTGGGGGGTATTGGCCCGAAATCCATCCCGCCCCAACTCTGTGGGATGAAAATACAGTAGGTGGGAATGCCCACTCAAGAGGTGGGATTGCAACATTCAGAAATAGTCTGACTCCAGCCTCAAAGGGAAAAATCCGTCCCAGTAGGGCAGATGTCTAAAAGCTTGGCCAAAGAGATCCGTTTTACTTTGTGTCTGAAAGCGGGAGAGAGAGGTGGAGAAGTGCAGAGGTTTGGAGGGAATTCCAGAAAGTAGGACCCAGACAATTGAAGGCATGGCCACCATTAGCAGAACAAATTAAAATCAGAGATGCTCAAGAGGCGAGAATTAGATGAGTGCGGGTGTCAGAGATTTTGGGGCTGGAGGAGATTGGGGATGTATGGGGAGAGAGGACCATGGAGGGAATTGAAAATAATGATGAGAATTGAAAAATAAATACTAACTCCAAATATAAAGTCCTTAGCGGAGGATGGGGCTGAAATACACGGCCTGAAAGTGCGGTGGATGTAGATTAATTTGTAACTTGTGAGTAAATTGGATATATACTTGAAAAGGCAAAGGCGGTAAAGGAGAAAAGCAGGGGAGAGGAACTAATTGGACAGATCTTCGAAAGAACTAGCAGAGGTATGATGAGATGACGGGCATTTGTCAGTGCTATAAAATTGTAATCTTCTGATCCTACACCTAGCACCATCACCACCATCCGACTCCATCCCCATGTCCAGAACACATCTTGGTGTCACTTTTGGCAACAGTGTCAGGCTCCCCACAGAAGTATCACCTGTTATTATTTTGCATGATTGTGCTGCCGAATTGTACTTGTGCTTCTCAATCCCAGATTCAAAAAGTAGCTAATCCAAGAGAGATCGGTTGCCAATGAATAGAATATGGGACCCACCAGTGAGGGCCAGAAAATATTGGTGGTTCCCTTTAAAAATTTGTTCTGCCCAGTCTGGACCCCCTGCAATAGGATGACTCGATGCTGCTCCAAAATGCCATGGGTCCACAGGATAGGCAGTATCAATATGGCTCATGCACCCAGATCTATTATTTAAATAAGTCTGGAATTTGCGGTGGAGTCACTGCAAAGCTTGATGAGGGGCATAACCATTAATGTTCAAAATGGATTCTTGGAGTTTGGTTGATATGACAACTTTATCATCATTTCCTCAGTTAATTAGGTGTCAAAAAGGAAGAAGAGCATTGTTTCTGATTGCGTTCTTATCACAGTTCTTCCTCACTTACATCAGAAACAAATGAAAATAAGGTTTTTTTTTGCGTGCAACATTCCTTCTTAAATAGTATTTCAGCTACACTGGAACAGAAGGACTAATGCTGGAGATATTTCTCTGGAACTGAAACCCTGGGCGGGATTCTCTCAGCCCACGCCGGAGAGCGGAGAATCGGCGCCACTGGCGCCGGCGCGCCGCCGGTTGGGGGCCGCTCTACGTGGCACCCCTGCCGATTCTCCGCCCGGGATGGGCCGAGTGGCCGCAAACAAAATCCGAGTCCCGCCGGCGCCACCCACGTGTGGTCTTACCCGGCAGGATCTCGCCGTGCATACTTCCGGGGGCAGCCTGGTGGGAGGGGGGATCCGACCCCGGGTGAGGGCTCTCCGCTGTGGCCTTGTCCGCGATCGGGGCCTACCGATCGGCGGGCCTGCCTCTCGGGCTGTGGGCCTCTTTTGCTCTGTGCCGGCCACAGTAGCCCTACACCATGTTGTGTCTGGATTGGCACGGAGGAGGAAGCCACCGCGCATGCGTGCAATCGTGCCAGTCGCATTGTGCATGCGCACATTCGCGCCAGGCGCAGCACGCATGCACAGACCCACGGCGCACATTTGAGGTTGGTATCGGCTGTTGGAGCGCCGTGGGCCGCTCCAGTGCCGTGCTGGCCTCCTGAAGGGCTTGGAATCGCTGCTCCTGGGGGCCTGCTGACGCCGTCGTGAAACGTGACGGCATTTACGATGGCGTCAACACTTAGCCTCAGGATCAGAGAATTCCGCCCCCTATTTGTCAAATGCCAGGAGGACATTTCTATAAAATCCTTACCCTTTAATAAAAACAGATACCCTTCCACAAAGTGACTCAGTAAGTGATGGCAACCAAAGCTAGAACCTTTGGCCAACATTTCCTGTCCATAAGGTTTCTATTTGATAATCGATGTATTTAGGAAACTTTCATTGGAAGCCATTGCTGGATGTCCACACCTCCAATTTTCAGGATCATTGTGATAAATAGTTTACGATGGAGGTGAAAAAGCCAAAAGTATGAAATAAAATATTCATCTTCTGATTTCTTACGTGGCTACAAAAATATATTTGCATAACAAATGCGGATGTTCACATTTATTCATAACCCAGCAAATGGCCATTTAATTTGGTATTCAGCCTATTGTCCAGGGATGGTTCTTAATTCACTTAAAGCATGTTATCACCCATTACCTCATGTTGTTTTTTTGTGAGGGGGAAAAATCAATTACACAAGATGCACAGCTGTTCAATTAAACTTTTGGGAAGTCATTGTAGATTCCTCTAGGCTTTTCCCTGACAGGTTCTGATCACAGCATTTTCACATATTCAGTAATTACGAGCTTGATGCTGAACTTGGTTGATTGTTGTTTCCACCTTATCTCTGCTTAGAGACTTGATTCTGCAACAAAGAAACGGCTTTGGGAGATCTTTCAAAGTAGAGCTGCAGTATTTAGTGTATGAATTGCTGATTTATCAACTGTAATGGGATTAATCAGCTAATTGCCTGGATTTTAAGATAGTTTATTTCTTATGATTTAAGTGAAAAAGAACATTGCATTGAAATGCAATTTTTTTTCCCTTGGTTAATATAGTGACATCTTATATTCTGTTCCCCACCATATATATATTGTGGAAGTTGCATGCAATTTAAAAAAAATTTTTTTTTTTAAATTTTATTCTCCTCCATTTTCACATTTTCTCCCACATTTACATCCATCAACAATAAACAATAATCAGCAAGATATGTCAGTCCCCATAATAACAACAACGATCCCATCTACCCACCAACCCCCAAACCTCAACCCGCATGTTTACATAAACAAATGACAAAAATAAATCAGGGATTACCCGTAGTCACCCTTAATCTTACACAGCTCCCACCCCCGCACCCCAGGTCTCCAGCTCCTCCCGTCCACTGCCTCTTGTAAAACTCCTCCCCCTACCCTCGGTTCCTTCCCCCCCAACTTTCCACCCCGGCTAGACCACTCGGACCCTGTTCTGCCAGGCTCCGATGGCCGCAGCCCCTCCCCCACCTCACTCCCGTTCACTGGCCGGCACACAACGGCCAGCGTGGAGGCCCCCGCCCGGGTCCCTTTCCCACTTGCCCGGCCCCAGGAAAGCCCAAAGATCCCCTTTTAGCACACAAACCCCGCCTATCCACCTACACCCCAAAGAACTCTAATTTCGACTGAAAGTCCCGTCCCTTCCCTCGTCCAAATATATACCACCTTGGCTCCTTTAATCTCTACACCCGCGCGCAGTGATACAAAAAAGAAGAAAATACAGTCATGAGGTTACATCGGCACATGGCCATTCCTCAGTTTGTCAGTTCTGCCACAGTCCTTCTGCTTTCGCAAACTCCTCCGCTGCTTCCGCTGTTCCAAAATAAAAGTCCCTGAGCTTGTAAGTCACCCTCAGCTTCGCTGGATATACAATGCCGCACCGCACCTTGCTAATGTACAGTGCCCTCTTCACCCGGTTGAAGGCAGCCCGCCTCCTTGCCAGCTCCACCGTAAAGTCCTGGTATACACGTATACCAGCTCCAGCCCACTGCACCACCCGCTTCTGCTTGGCCCAGCTCAGGACCTTCTCCTTCACCCTGTACCTATGGAAGCACAGAGTCACTGCCCTTGGCGGCTCACTCGCCTTTGGTACAGGCCTCCACGACCGATGAGCCCGATCCAGTTCATATCGGGAGGGGTCCTCCCCCTCCCCCAGTAGTTTTGCCAGCATCGCGGCAAAATACTCAGTCGGCTTCGGTCCTTCAACTCCTTCGGGCAGCCCCACAATCCTCAAGTTCTGTCGCCTGGGCCTATTTTCCAGGTCTTCCATTTTTCCTCGCAGATCCTTGTTAGTATCCATCACCTTCCGCATCTCTTTCCCCATCGAGGCAAGTTGATCACCGTGCTGCAATAACGTCTCCTCCACTTCCTTCAGCGCCTCCCCTTGCTCTCGCACCTCCGCCACTGCGCTCGCCACCTCCGTCCTCACCGGGGAAACCGCCTCCTCCACCAGCACACTCAAAACCTCCCTCATCTCCTTCCTCACCGTCTCCATGCATTTTGCAATCTGCGCCAACTGCTTTTCAAATTCCGCAGCCATCACCTTGGTTATTTCTTCAGCCGTAAGCAGTGCGGCCTTCCCTGGTGCCTCCTTTTTCCTGGTGACGCCGCAGTGACCTTTCCACTCCCCAACGGACCTCCAGCAGGTTTTTTTTCGGCCGTTTTTCTGCTCACCCTCGACATTTTTCTTTGGGTTTTTTTTCCCTCCTGTGTCTTTTCAGTGCCTCCTCCGTGCCTCCTCCCTTCTTCTGCCGCCTCCGCGGACCCTGGGACCGGGCTTAAAGTCCCGAAATTGCCGTTCCCGAGCGGGGGCTCTCCATTGTGCGGCCCAGTTGCATGCAATTTTAACAACACTGTTGGAGGAATGCAATGATTCCTTTGCCCGTTCATACCGTTCTGTATTCGGGTCCTCGAGGTGCATATTGAAATTCATGTACAAAGTATTTTTTGCCAGTGTAAGTTGTCACATATTTTTTTTAAAAGGCTTCTGAAGGGAATTCTAATATGCGTACAGCATATTATCTGGAATTTTAAACAATATATTATACATTCATAATATTGACCTTACAAACCTGTGAGAAAACAAGAGCATGTGTTTTGACTTTTTAATCCTAAAGCTTGAGAGAGTGGGCGGAATTCGCTCAAAGACGTTCCAAGTGTGGGATCATAGATCATTGATATTGACATCCTGAAAGAGGATTTAAAGGTTCTCGAGGCTGCAGAGGGAAGACTTGCAACACGATCCCTATCCCGGGAAGGACCCTTGGCCTGAGACCCTTCAACCCAGCCTAAGCACCTTGCCCACACCTCCCCTGATGGACCCCCCTCGGTACCCTGGAGATAAGTGTAAAGAAGGTGCTCACCTCCTTGCTCCCCTTTGGTATGTCTGGTGCCTGGCCCCCACGTTTAGGGACCAGTCACACCCGGGTGACTCTCTCGGAGGAGGGATGTGCGAATGAATACCAGGTGGAAGCCACTGCATTAAACATGACGCTCGCAAATACGATTTAATGAGTTATGGTCAGGTTGTCATCCTTTCTCGGTGAGATCCTGATCACGTCAGCTGAAGTGGGACTATTGACATCCTGGCGGTTATCATTAACCAGAATCTGAACAGGACCACCTATTATATATGTATGCGGCCACAAGATCAGGTCAGAGGCTGGGAATCCTGCAGCAAGTATCTCAACTCCTGACTCTGCAAAGCCTGTCCACCATCTACAAGGCACAAGTCAGGAGTGTGATGGAATACTCCCCACTTGCCTGGATGTGTGCAGCTCCAACAACACTCAAAAAGCTTGTCCCCATCTAGGACAAATCGAGCACGGTGGCATAGTGGTTAGCACAATTGCTTCACAGCTCCAGGGTCCCATGTTCGATTCCCGGCTTGGGTCACTGTCTGTGCGGAGGCTGCACGTTCTCCCCATGTGTGCGTGGGTTTCCTCCGGTTTCCTCCCACAGTCCAAAGATGTGCAGGTTAGGTGGATTGGCCATGCTAAATTGCCCTTAGTGTCCAAAATTGCCCTTAGTTGGTGGGGTTACTGGCTTATGGGGATAGGGTGGAGGTGTGCGGTTGGGTAGGGTGCTCTTTCCAAGAGCCAGTGCAGACGCAATGGGCCGAATGGCCTCCTTCTGCACTGTAATTCTATGGGAAAAAAAACCCACTTGATTGGCACCATTTCCAGAAACATCTATTCCCTCCACCACCAATTCAGTTTGTGTGGTGGAACATCTAGAAGATGCACTGCAGGAACTTACTAAGGCTCCCTAGACTACACCTTCCAAAGCCATACTTGTTATCATCTAGAAGGGCAGGCAGCAGATGCACGGTAATACCAAGTTCCCCTCCAAGGCACACACCTTCCTGACTTGGAAATACATTGCTGTTCCTTGACATTCGCTGGGTCAAAAATCCAAGGACTCCCTCCCTACCAGCATTGTGGGTGTACCTACCACCACATGGACTGCAGCGGTTCTAGAAGGCAGCTAACCACCACCTTTTCAAGTGCAAATAGGGATGGACAATAAATGATGCTCTTGCCAGTGACTCCTCCATCCTATAAATGATTGATTTTTTTTTAATGAGCCACCATTTTCTGGCAAGTGCATCAATACATCTCTGAGAAACACTCCAGAGTACTTTCAGACACTTTGCAATGAGAAAACCCCAATACATTTTACTTTAATAAAATATCCAAGGTCTTATGCAGGATTACAAAGCAACATATGACATCAATCCACATATGGTGATGTTAAAGCAGACAACCTTAGTCAAAGAGGTAGGTTTAAAGGAGTGCCTGAAAGGAGCAAAGTGAGAGAGAAAGGCGGACAGGTTTAGGGGAGGAATTCCAGAGCTTGGGACTCAGGCAATTGAAGGCACACCAGAAATCGTGTAGCAATTAAAATTGAGTATGCTCAAAAGGTTAGAAATAGAGGTGCTCAGATATCTCTGAGGGCCATGTGGCTGGGGTAGATGATAGGAATAGTGAGGGGCAGGACATGGAGGGATCTGAAAACAAGAATAGAACTTTAAAATCTAGTTCCTTAACTGGGTAAGCCAGTGAGCACAGGGACAATAGGAAAATGAGACTTGGTGTGAGTTAGGACATAAAGAATTTACAGAACCTTGTGCTTACAGAGGGTAGAACTTTGTGTTATCCGGGTAAAAACTGACACTGAGCTAGATTCTCCATTCTAGAGACTAAGTTCTCCCACCAGCAGAGATTCATTACTTGTCTCTGCTGGCACTATGAGCAGTGCCCAGGTATGATTCCCTCTCCTTCTCCATGCTAATTTATCCATGGAGGAGAACGTGCCAGATACAGTCAGAATCCAGGTAGCGGTCTGCCATTTTGAGCGGGCGGACTGATACCATGGTCCGGCGGTAGGTCCCAGCCCCCCCGTCCCCACAATACAGTTCTTGCTCCCCATTCCATTGTCAAATAGGGCCCCCCACAACTGGAATAACGATCCACGCCCCCCCCCCCCCACAGCGTGCAAGCATGAGGGTGCCCTGAACCCCCCCCCAGCCTCCACCATCAGACCCCAATTAGAGACCCCCATCAGATCCAAGATCGGACCCTCCCCCCCCCCCCCCCCCATTAGAGACCCCTGCCTGAAAGCTGAAGAGAAGTCCAGGCAATAGAGTACATCACTGCATTTTCACTTACCTATCCCTAACATCTGCCGCATCAGATAAAAGTGTTTAAAACAGCAGCTGTTATAATTGTCAGAGACTTCCTCAAATGCCAGGGCTTCAAATGCCTTGACAACCTTTGAAAAGAAAATCTTCCATTCAATTTCACACAGCAATAAATTGCATTAGCCAAGGATTGACTGTTTTATTACTCCAGAGACAGGTCCTTGGTGGATTGTAGATCTATCTTTCCCTTCATGCTTGAATGCATCTTAATTAACCTTCATTGATGCTTGCCACAATGTTTAGAAACATTCTTGCAATGATTGACAGTTCCTCACCACATCAAAAGTGGCTAAGTGCTTTCAAGTGAGGGGGGTCTCTGATGGGACTCTCTGATGGGGTTTCTGTTGGGAGTCTCTGAAACAGGGGTCTAATGGGCTAGTTGGGGAGTCGGTGGGTGAGCGTGTTGGGTGGGGGAAGATTTGCATTTTGGGGGTGAGGGGGGCCTTTGGACTTTGGAGGGCACCTCAATTATGCACTGGCCCCTTGGCCCACTACGAAGTCCACCGCATCAGGGCCACGTTTGGGAAAAGTTGCACCAAATCCCACAGGGAGATTTCCCGCTGTGGGGGGCGGTGCATAATGGTGGGGGGAGGGGGGTGGGGATGGTGGTTTGGTGGAGACCCAGGCTTTGAGACCGTTTATCAGATGCAAATGGGTGCAAATCACTGATTTGCATCTCCCCACCAGCAGGCGCTGTGTGGCTAGCTGCCACACCGTTGGGCCACTGGAGCACAGGAACTTGCGCCGATCCTGTTTTTTGGATGACACTCCATTCTCCGCAGATCAGCAATGGAGAATTCACCCCACTGTATTAAAATCATTTGTCGGGGGATAAGCGGGTGGCACAATAACACAGTCGTTAGAACAGTTGCTTCACAGCTCCAGGTTCCCAGGTTCGATTCCTGGCTTGGGCCAGTGTCTGTGCGGAGTCTGCGCGTTCTCCCCATGTCTGTGTGGGTTTCCTCCGGGTGCTCCAGTTTCCTCCCACAGTACAAAGATGTGCAGCTTAGGTGGATTGGCCATGCTAAATTACCCTTCGTATCCAAAAAGGTTAGGTGGGATCACTGGAATACGGGGATATGGTGGAGATGTGGGCTTGGGTGGTGTGCTCTTTCCAAGGTCTGGTGCAGACTCAATTGGCCGAATGGCCTCCTTCTGCACTGTAAATTCTATGATTGTACATAGAGATAAATAAGCAGAGGCCAATAATGGATCCTTCGGGGACACCAGTGGTAACAGTGTGAAACAGAAAGAAAAAACATTGCTGATGATTAGTTATTATTAGGTAGATAAGAAGGAAATTGGGTTATATGCAGTCCCATGTTACTGGACGACAGTGGGAAAGCATTGGAAGAGGATGGCTACGTCAGCCTCATTAAAGGTTGAAGGCAGGTGAAGAAGGGAAGCAAATGCTGAACCATTTACAATCAGCAGAGATTGTGAGATAAAGGATGCAGACTGTGAAAAGAAGGATTAGATATGAGGTTACCATCACCACCAATGGTTTCAGGCCGCTGCAATGATGGTGACCATTGGTTCCTCCATCAGGATGCAAATGTACCCAGCCACTGTGGGTTATAGGGTGCAGACTCCGATATGTGCCTTCTTGTACAGCAAGAGACGGGTAAGTGTATCAATGAGTGTGGTGGATTGCGTTAAGTGATGTGCCTGTCATGGTTGAGTAGCTGCAAGCTGTAAGATGTGGGTGTGAAGCTTTCAGCATTGCTAACTGTTTGAGGGTACGATAAAGCTGTGAATGCTGGGCATGTGTCATGACATATATTGTTGACAGGTGAAGGATTTAATTCTGATGCGTTGAATATTGTGTGAACTTCATGATGCAGTTCGTGGAATTTGACTATTGAAGATACATTCACTGACCTTGTTACGCCATTGAACTGTTTAATCCTCAAGGCTAGACTCCTGGCATTGACTGCCACCGCAATCTAGTTCCACGACTGCCTTGTCAAAGTTTATCTGGACGACCTCCTGTTTCAATAGCTGGCATCTTTCTTCTTCTCCATTTCCTGCAGTAAGGCCTCCAGTGCACCCCAGAACATTTTTGAGCCCATTCTCTGCCATTGTGCCACTTGCCTATCTCTCCCAGGTCAGAATCATATGCAAAATGACATCCAGCACCTTCTGCAGTCACCTTTAAGAGGTTGTGGCTGACTTTAAGTTGTATAAGCTTCCTTTAAGTCATGCTAGCTGTTCACAATTTTACACTCCTGCTCAGTGGTGCAGCCACATAACAATGTGCTTAGTGCCACTGCATGCTTCAATCATTTAAACGTGCAGGCACAACACATTTATGTGCTGCTTGCCTTGGAAGCAACAGGCAAAAGTTAATCCTGTATCGTCATCTCTATCACCGTTTTCAAACCGTGAAAATGTTGTGCTGTTTATTATTCCTTGGAATATTTTTCTATCTTATGGGTGCAGTGGAAACAGAATAATGAGCTACTTTGTTCACCAATATGACTGCCACGTTTTTTAGTTTGAGGTTGAGCAATCAGGATTGAATTGGAACAAGATTTCAAAGCCATGCTGTTGATTACTGGAGTGTGATGAATATCATTCATTTTTTGTGGTGGTGGGGGGGAGGGGGGGAGATGTTCAATGAAAAACTGAAAATGAAATGATTGAGATGATACTCCTGAAATGTGTTTCTTCTTGATGCACATCATGGCAAATGGCTCAAAACAGACTAAGGAGCAGAACTGAAGCTTTGTACAGAATGGGTTTGGTTTATTTATTATTTTGTAGAGAATGGGTTTGGTTTGTATTTCTGGCATATTCTGATGCATTAGATATTTGAAGAAAAGAAGCACATGATGATAAATGTTATTTGTGTAACTGTTATTTTTAATGTGAGATTGAGAATATTTTAGTTAAATCTGTTTTCCATTGATTAACTAAACCACAAAGAGATGCAAAACAAAAGGAAGCCACTTGGTCCATTATGTTTGTGATGGCTTTTTGCTCGATCAATCAAAAACCCACCCCTGTGTTCCACTGTCACCCCATAGCCTTTTATCTTTCTCTGCTTCAGTTATTTTTCTGGTTTTCCTCTGAAGTATGCAATGGTCTTGGTCTCAACCATTCCCTGTGGCAAAGCAGTCCATCCTCCAGTAATCCTCGATCTTAAGAAATTCCTCCTAACCTTTCTCTGCATTCTTAGTTATAATTTTAAATGGGAATATTTGGAGATTATCAAGTAGTTTCAATGCATGTAGTTTGTCATTACAAAATACAATCTGTTTGGAAATAAATTAATTAAATGTTATCTTAAGTGGTACTCTTGTCTCTTCACCTCCTTGTGTAGTAGAGCAGATTAATGGCTCATGTCAAGTCTCATTTCAACATATTCACTTGGTCCGCCTTCAGAGAGATTGAAGAAAGACACGTGAGGCGCCCAAGTATCCAGGGCAGTTTATAAGGGATGCTATTGTTCTGTCCCATCCTTACACTACCTTACAATTAGGCACAGAATATTATGAATTAACCACCATAAAAAATAAGGTGCTTCATACCTTAAGAGAACAATTTACACCACGGAACCCAGGAAGATATCTAAGGCAGTCCTGAGTTTGTAACAGCTTGTGATATGGCTTGTACATATGAAAATAACATTATGAATGTAACTTATATGGGCTGTAACAAAGTCAGGTTTGCTGCACAAGCTCACCATAAATATTTTCAAATTCTTATTATTTTTCTCAAGTATTACATACCTGGAATAGAAGCCTACCAAAAGCTTTTTTGTAATTTAACTGATTTAAAGAAAACAGATACATAATTCATTAACAACAGGATTGAAGGTTAATATGTGTAAGTATTGTATATTCTGAGGGGCAAAATCTATTGGAGACCTCGGGGATGTCATCTGTGGAATGTAACCATTCATGGTTGAATAATGTAGATTATGATGTTTGGTTGATATCTTGGAATTTACGCTTGATTACATTTGGAGGTCAAAGAGAAATGTCATCGGTTTTTTTCTTAGAAATGTTACCCGTCATAATGTATTTCCCCCGAGAGATTAAAGGAATCAGAGTCTGTCCATAAATGTCTAAATTATACATGGTCTGCTTGAAGGATCTGCTTCATTGGACCAAACAGCATATTCTTGTCCTCTCCTTTTGTTCATTCTATCAGTAAACATATTGGCATCTACATTTTTTTAACTCTCTAGTCATCAGTCCTGTTTTAGATTTAAAGAAAAGGACTATTTTTTGTGTCATTTGCCACATGCTTCAACGGGATAAGTGTATGTTGGGGGAGGAAGGGGAAAATAGGTTCTACTTAGTGACCATATTAATTATAGAACAACCAGGGAAAATTGAGGTTTTGACTTGAGGACCAAATAGAAAAATGAGAATTAAAATGTATCCTTTCATACAAATAATTTGGATAAGAGAATATCTTAACACCTAAGTAAATAATTTTAAGGATATGACTTGCATTCAAGATAGACATTCTTTATTTGAACCAATTAATGCACTTGATAGTGTGGACTATTATACTTCCAATTTGTAAGTTGTAACAGTGGGAAACAACTTATAAATAGGTCCTGTAATGCCACTATTGCAGGTGCTATGGAGGCCCTGAACTTTGGTCATGTTGTGCACAGCATTAGTGTGGGCGAGATGTACCTGCACTGGAACTCTCGACGCAAGCACATTGTGGCAACAAACAGCTGTTCTGGCTGATTTGATGCACATCTTTGAGAGTTGGACCCTGCATGTTCATTGAACACCTGCGCAAATAACTCGCAGCTGAATCTGCACGAGGATCCCTCCTCCACCATCACCACTTAATTGCCATTGATCAAATGAACAAGCATCCAGATTAGCAGATCCTGACTTAATTCCGCCATTAGAAAGTTTGTAGGAGTACTGTTGAGTATTTTCATATTTTCTAAGGTGTGGTGGTTTGCGACATTAGATAATGTGTTTTCCTGCATCCATACAAGGATGGAGATGATTTAGTGACATGTCCACACAAGGCTGAAACAGGTATGGGGTTGAATCTGCATTGCCTCTGGCTCTGCAACATGACAGACAATACAAAGGAGGCTGCAGGGAGGAGAGGGTCAACACAAGAGGGGGAAGAACGGCTTTTCACAGAAAGCCCTACCCACGACAGGTTTTTAGGAGAATTCCCTTAGTGCCTGGTCTATGGGCGGCATTACCCTCCTGTTCCTATGCAGTGCTACCCATGTGGCTGATGATTTTAAATGGGCGAGAGTGAAGATGGCCTTGCAGCATTGCCTCTGCCAGCTCTGAGGGCCTGGTTTTGGACTGCAGCCTTTCGGGATGGGTCATAGCGGTCTGGCCTGGCTCGGTGAGAGGCAACAACAGCAAAGGTACTGGTGGAGTGACCTTGGAGGAAGCAGAAATGGAATCATAGAATTGTAGATTTCGATTTAAATATATTGTCACGTGTACTGAGGTACAGTGAAAAGTATTGTTCTGGGTACAGTCCTGGCAGAACGTTCCGTACATGAAAAAAATAGGACATACAATGAATACACAATGTAAATACATGTCATCGGGTGAAGCATACGGAGTATAGTGCCACATAGTCGAGAAGATGCATGGAGAGATCAGTTCAGTCCATAAGATGGTCATTCAGGACCCTGATATCAGCGGGAAGAAGCTGTTTTTGAATCTGTTAGTGACTGTTCTTGGACTTTTGTATCTTCAGCCTGATGGAAGAAGTCATAAGAGAAAATAACCCAGGTGGGAGGGTCTTTTATTATGCTGCCCACTTGCCCAAGGCAGCGGGTGGTGTAGACAGAGTCAACGGATGGGATGAGGGTTTGCGTGATGGACTGGGCTGTGTTCACGACACTGTAGTTTCTTACGGTCTTGGGCCAAGCAGTTGCCAAACCAAGCTGTGATGCAGCCAGAAAGGATGCTTTCTATGGTGCATCTGTAAAAATATGAGTCAACATAGACATGTAAAATTCCTGAGGAAGTATAGGCGTTGTTGTGCTTTCTTGTCGTAGAGTCGACGTGGGTGGACCAGGACAGATTGTTGATGATGTGCACACCCAGGAATTTTAAGCTGTCAACCATCTCCACCTCCGCACCATTGATGCTGACAGGGTTGGGTATGACACTTTGCTTCCTGAAGTAAATGACCAGCTCCTTAGTTTTGCTGACATTGAGGGAGAGGTTGTTGTCATTGCACCTTGCCACTAGGTTCTCTATCTCCCTTCTGTACTCTGATTCATCGTTGTTAGAGATCCAACCTACTATGGTTGTGTCATCAGCAAACCTGTAGATGGAGTTGGAGCTGAATTTTGCCACAGAGTCGAGTGTGTATAGGGAGTATAAGGAATGTAGTAAGGGGCTAAGTATGCAGCCTTGCGGGGCCCTGGTATTGAGGACTATTGTGGAGGATGTGTTGTTTATCCTTACTGCCTGTGGTCTATGAGTCAGGCAGTCAAGGATCCAGTTACAGAGGGAGGAACCAAGTCCTAGGTTTTGGAGTTTTGTTATGAGCTTGGCTGGTATTATGGTGTTGAAGGCGGAGCTGTAGCCAATGAATAGGAGTCCAACAAAGGAGTCCTTTTTGTCAAGATGCTCCAGGGATGAGTGTAGGCCCAGGGAGATGGCGTCTGCTGTGAACACTCATTATTTGGCCGTCACGTTCTGGGGTGGGACTCAAACACAGAGATTTGGCTCAGAAGCACTAACACTGCGCCACAAGACCTCTGTGCCTCTCCGATACCTCCTCAACCTTAAACTATTCACGTGACTGAACTACCTTCTCTTTTGCCATGACCTGGACAGCATCTTCTTCCTCTGTAAATACAGGTGCAAAGTATTCATTTAATACCCCCGCTATGCCCAATGCACCATGTGTAAATCCCTGTTCTGGTCCTGAATTGACTCCACTCTTCCTCTTATTACCCTTTTCCTATTTATCTGCCAATAGAGAGCTTCTGGATTTCCTTTCATGTTAGTTGCTAGTCTCTTCTCATACTCTCTCTTTACTTCTCATATTTGCTTTTGCAATTCCTCTCTGAACCTTCTATGTTTGGCCTTGTTCCTAATTGTATTATTCACCTGACATCTGTCATAAGCAAATCTTTTCTGCTCCATCTTAGTCCTCTTTGTTTTGGTTATCCTGGGTGCTCTGAATTTGTTTGCTGTATATTTTCTCTTTGTGGGAATATACTTTGACTTTACTTGAACTTTCTCTTCTTCAAAGGCAGCCCATTGTTTAGTGACAGTTTTACCTGCCAATCTTTGATTCTAATTTACGTGTGTCTCATTGAAGCTGCCTTTACCTCAGTTAATTATTCTTACTGTGGATTGTTTTTTGTCCTTTTCCGTAGCCAACCTAAGTCTAAGGATACTATGACCACTGTCCTTAAGTGTTCCTCTGCACACACTTGATCCACTTGGCCCACCTCATTCCCAAGAATCAAGTCCAGCAGTGCCTCCTTCCTTGTTGGACTGGAAGTACACTGCTGCAGAAAATACACTCGAGGAACTGGTGCCCTTCTCTGCCTTTTACACTACTGCGATCCAAGTCAATATTTGAATCATTGAAGTATTCCATTATAACTTCTCTATAATTCTTGCATTTATTTGCAGTTTCATTCAAAATTTGTTACCCTACACCATTCTCACTAGTTGTTGGGCTACACACGACACCGAGCAATGTAATTGCATAGTTTGTTCCTTAGGTTTAGCCAAATAGATTCTGTGCTTGAGCCCTCTGTGACATCCTTTTTCTCCAACATTGCAAAGTTCTCCTCAATCAATGCTGCCACACTTGCCCCTTTCTATCTTTTCCTATTTTCCATGAACACCTTGTAATCTTGGAATATTTAATCCTCCTACCCTTTTTATTATTTCACGGCCTGCGGGCCTCGTTGGCTCGACCAATATTTATTGCACATCCCAGAATTGTCCCAGAGCTGATGGTGATGAGACACCTTCTTGAACTGCTGCAATCCATGTGGTGTAGGCACAGTGTTATTCGAGATGGAGTTCCAGGATTTTGACCCAGCGACAGTGAAGGAAGGGTGATACAGTTTTCCTGGATGGTGTTGAGCTTCTTGAGTGTGGTTGGACTTTTGATTTGATTTATGTACCGAAGTACGCATTTTCCTGCGGCCGAGGAACGTACACAGTACGTACATAATCAACAGGGCAGCGCGGTAGCATTGTGGATAGCACAATTGCTTCACAGCTCCAGGGTCCCAGGTTCGATTCCGGCTTGGGTCACTGTCTGTGCGGAGTCTGCACATCCTCCCCGTGTGTGCGTGGGTTTCCTCCGGGTGCTCCGGTTACCTCCCACAGTCTAAAGATGTGCAGGTTAGGTGGATTGGCGATGATAAATTGGCCTTAATGCCCAAAATTGCCCTTAGTGTTGGGTGGGATTACTGGGTTATGGGGATAGGGTGGAGGTGTTGACCTTGTGCAGGGTGCTCTTTCCAAGAGCTGGTGCAGACTCGATGGGCCGAATGGCCTCCTTCTGCACTGTAAATTCTATGATCTATGATGGAACGTTGACAAATGGTACATCGAGAAAATAGTGATTGGTTACTGTGTGGAACAAGGGGCCAAACAAAGCAAACAAAGCAAATACATGAGCAAGAGCAGCTTAGGGCGTCATGAATAGTGTTCTTACAGGGAACAGATCAGTCCGAGGGCGAGTCCTTGAGGAGTCTTGTAGCTGTGGAGAAGAAGCTGTTCCTATGTCTGGATGTGCGAGTCTTCAGACTTCTGTACCTTCTGCCTGATGGAAGGGTCTGGAAGAAGGCAATGCCTGTGTGGGAGGGGTGTCTGATAATGCTGTCAGCCTTCCTGAGGCAGCGGGAGATGTACACAGAATCAATGGGAGGATGGCAAGTTTGTTCACCACACTCTGCAGTTTCTTGCGATCTTGGACCGAGCAGTTGCCATACCAGGCTGTGATGCAGCCGGATAGGATGCTCTCTATCGCACATCTGTAGAAGTTTGTGAAAGTCGATGCAGACATGCCAAATTTCTTTAGCTTCCGGAGGAAGTAGAGGCATTGTTGGGCTTTCTTGACTGTTGCATCAACGTGAGTGGACGAGGACAGACTGTTGGTGATGGTGACCCCCAGGAACTTAAAGCTATCAACCATCTCCACTTCGGAGTCATTGATGCAGACGGGAGTGTGTCGTGCTGCGCTTCCTGAAGTCGATGATCAGTTCCTTGGTCTTTCCAACATTTAGAGAGAGGTTGTTTTCGGTGCACCATGCAACCAAGTGATTTATCTCCCTTCTGTAATCTGATTCGTCGTCGTTTGAGATGCGACCCACCACAGTCGTATCATCTGCAAACTTATAGATTGAGTTGGAGTTAAATGTCACCACACAGTCATGTGTGTGTAGAGAGTACAGTAGAGGACGGAGCACACATCCTTGCGGGGCTCCGGTGTTGAGGACTATTGTGGAGGAGGTGCTGTTGCCTATCCTGACAGATTGCAGTCTGTTGATGAGGAAGTCGAGGATCCAGCTGCACAGGGAGGGGTCAAGTCCAAGATTGCGAAGTTTGGTTATTAGTCTTGTTGGGATAATGGTGTTGAAGGCAGAACTGTAGTCTATGAACAGCAGTCTTACAGAGGTGTCCTTGTTGTCGAGGTGTTCAAGTGTTGATTGCAGAGCCAATGAGATAGCGTCTGCTGTGGACCGGTTGCAGTGATAGGCAAACTGCAGTGGATCGAGACAGTCTGGGAGGCTGGCAGTGATCCATCTCGTCACTAGCCGCTCGAAGCATTTCATGATAACAGACGTTAGGGCCACTGGTCGGTAGTCGTTGAGACAGGTTACCTTGTTCTTCTTTGGTGCTGGTATTATGGTGGCCTTCTTGAAGGAGGTGAGGACCTTAGAGCAGACGAGTGAGGTGGTGAAGATATCTGCGAGTACACTCGCCAGCTGGTCTGCGCAGACTCTGAGTGCTCACCCAGGGACTCCGTCGGCGCCCGTCGCTTTCCGCGGATTCACTTTCAAGAATGCAGCTCTTACCTCTGAGACTGTAATAGTGGGTATGGGTGTGTCCAGGACTGTTGGGGCTGGTGGCACTGAGATATTGGCTGACTGCTCAAATAGGGCATAGAACTTGTTAAGATCATCAGGTAGGGATGCTCCAGCCCCAGATATTCCGCCAGGCGTTGCTTTATAGCCTGTGATCTTTTTTTTAAAAAAAAATTTCTATTAGGGTTTTCTCAAAATATCAACAACAGAATGGAAAAGAAACCCAATAAAATTAAATACAGAACAAATGAAAACAACCCCCGTGCCCCCCTCCCTCCTATACATAAATAGTAAATTAACACCCCGAGTTTAACACAAAGCAAACATAGCAAATATATACACCCACTCAGATCCCCCAGGGCAAATAAACAAAAATAAAGTTGAACCCCCCCCCCCCCGCCCGGGTTGCTGCTGCTGACCATTGTCTACCGCCCAGCCAGGACGTCCAAGAACGGTTGCCACCGCCTAAAGAACCCTTGTACCGATCCCCTTAAGGCAAATTTCACCCTGTCCAATTTAATAAACCCCGCCATATCGTTGATCCAGGATTCCACGCTTGGGGGCCTCGCATCCCTCCACTGAAGAAGAATCCTTTGTGGGCTACCAGGGACGCAAAGGCCAGAATACCGGCCTCTTTTTCCTCCTGCGCTCCCGGCTCCCCTGCAACACCAAATATTCCGAGCCCCGAGCCCGGCTTGACCCTGGATCCTACCACCATTGACACCGTCCTCGCTACGCCCTTCCAAAATTCCTCCAGCCCTGGGCATGCCCAGAACATATGGGTGTGGTTTGCTGGGCTCCCTGAGCACCTAACACACCTGTCCTCACCCCCAAAGTACCGGATCATCCTTGTCCCGGTCATGTGTGCCCTGTGCAGTACCTTAAACTGTATGAGGCTGAGCCTTGCACATGAAGTGGAAGAGTTCACCCTCCCTAGGGCATCTGCCCACGTCCCCTCTTCGATCTCCTCTCCCAACTCCTCCTCCCACTTACCTTTCAACTCCGCCACCGAGGCCTCCTCATCCTCCTGCATCAGCTGCTAAGTTTCCGAGATCTTCCCCACTCCAACCCACCCCCCCCGAGAGCACCCTATCCTGTACTGTGCGTGGCAGCAGCCACGGGAATTCCACCACTTGCCGCCTAGCAAACGTCCTTACCTGTAAATATCTGAAGGCGTTCCCCAGGGGGAGCCCATACTTCTGCTCCAGTTCACCCAGGCTCGTGAACTTCCCGTCCACAAACAGGTCCCCCTACCTTCTTATCCCTGCCCTGTGCCACCCCGAAAACCCTCCATCTATTTTCCCTGGGACAAACCGGTGGTTTCCCCGTATTGGGGTCTACAACAAGGCCCCAACTTCCTCCTTGTGCCGCCTCCACTGCCCCCAGATTTTGAGGGTAGCCACCACCACCGGGCTCATGATATACCTCATTGGAGGGAACGGCAGCGGCGCCGTTGCCAGCGCCTCCAGACTCGTACCCTCACAAGACGCCGTCTCCAGCCTCTTCCATGCAGCCCCCTCCCCCTCCATCACCCACTTACGTACCATCGCCGCATTTGCGGCCCAGTAGTACCCACAGAGGTTGGGCAGCGCCAGCCCCCCCATTCCTACTCCGCTCCAGGAATACCCTTCTCACCCTCGGAGTCCCTCGCGCCCACGCAAACCCCGTTATGCTCCTGTTCACCCGCCCAAAGAAGGCCCTCGGGATAAAAATGGGGAGGCACTGGAACAGGAACAAAAACCTTGGGAGCACATCATCTAAGCTGACTGCACCCTACCCGCCAGGGACAGCGGCAGCGCGATCCACCTCTTGAACGCCTCCTCCATTTGCTCCACTACCCTCGTGAAATTGAGTCTATGCAGGGCCCCCCAGCTCCTGGCCACCTGAACCCCAACGTACCTGAAGCTCCTCTCCGCCCTTTTTAGTGGGAGCTCGCCAATCCCCCTCTCCTGGTCCCCTGGGTGAACCACGAACAACTCGCTCTTCCCCATGTTGAGCTTGTACCCTGAGAAATCTCTGAGGGTCCTCATTACCTCCGGCATTCCCCCCACCGGGTCCGCCACATATAGCAGCAAGTCGTCCGCATAGAGCGACACCCTATGCTCCTCCCCGCCCCGCAGCAACCCCCTCCAGTTCCTCGACTCCCTCAGTGCCATAGCCAGGGGTTCAATCGCCAGTGCGAAGGGCAGGGGGGACAGGGGACACCCCTGCCTCGTCCCTCGATGCAACCGAAAGTACTCAGACCTCCTCTTGTTCGTGGCCACACTCGCCATCGGGACCTCGTACAACAATCTAACCCACCTAACAAACCCCTCCCCAAACCCGAACCTCTTCACTTCCCACAAGTACCCCCACTCTACCCTATCGAAGGCCTTCTCAGCGTCCATCGCCACCACTATCTCCGCCTCCCCTCCCTCGCCGACATCATAATCACGTTCAGGAGCCTCCGCACATTCGCGTTCAACTGCCTCCCCTTCACGAATCCCGTCTGGTCTTCGTGGATCACCTGCGGCACACAATCCTCAATTCTCATGGCTAAGACCTTCGCCAGTGCCTTGGCATCTACATTTAACAGCAAAATCGGCCTGTAAGACCCACGCTGCAAGGGATCCTTGTCCCGCTTCAGGATCAAGGAGATCAGTGCCCGGGACATCGTCGGGGGCAAAGCCACCCCCCTCCCTTGCCTCATTGAAGGTCCTAACTAGCAACGGGCCCAACAGGTCCACATATTTCTTGTAGAATTCGACCGGGAAACCGTCTGCCCCCGGTGCCTTCCCCGCCTGCATGCTCCCTATCCCTTTGGCCAGCTCCTCCAGCCCAATCGGGGCCCCCAAACCCGCTACCAGTCCCTCCTCCACCTTCAGAAACCTCACTTGGTCCAGAAAGCGGCCCATCCCTCCCTCCTCCCGTGGGGGCTCGGACTGATACAATTCCTCATAAAAGTCCCTGAAGACCCCATTGATGTCAACCCCACTCTGTACCACACTCCCGCCCCTGTCCTTAACTCCCCCGATCTCCCTAGCTGCGTCCCGCTTCCGAAGCTCATGCGCCAGCATCCGGCTTGCCTTTTCCCCATAGGCCCCCAAGGCCTTCCTCCACTGCACCTCCACCTTCCTGGTGGTCAGCAGGTCGAATTCGGCCTGGAGGCTACGCCTCTTCCTCAGCAGTCCCTCCTCCGGCACCTCCGCATACCTCCTGTCTACCCTGACCATCTCCCCCACCCTCCCTCTCCCTCTGCTCTCTCCTCTCCTTGTGGGCCGTAATGGAACTCAGCTCTCCCCTAACCACCGCCTTCAGCGCCTCCCATACCATCCCCACTCGGACCTCCCCATTATCATTCGCCTCCAGGTATCTATGCTTCCTCGGACCCGCTCACTCACTTCCTCGTCCGCCAACAACCCCACCTCCAAGCGCCACAACGGGCGCTGGTCTCTCTCCTCCCCCAGCTCTAGGTCTACCTAATGCGGGGCGTGATCCGAAATGGTTATCGCCGAGTACTCTACTCTCGCTATCAGCGCCCTACTCATAATAAAGAAGTCGATTCGAGAATAAGCCTTATGGACATGCGAGAAGAATGAAAATTTCATAGCCGGCCTTGCAAATCTCCAAAGGTCCACCCCTCCCATCTGGTCCATAACCACTCCCCCCAGCACTTAGCTGCCGCCGGCTTCCTACCCGTCCTAGACCTGGAGCGATCCAGTGCCGGATCCAACACCATGTTAAAGTTCCCCCCCCATTATCAGGCCCCCCACTTCCAAGTCCGGGATCCGACCCAACATGCGCCGCATAAAACCCGCATCGTCCCAGTTCAGGGCGTACACGTGGACCAGCACCACCCTCTCCCCTTGCAGCTTACCACTTACCATTACGTACCTGCCGCCATTGTCTGTCACATGCTCAACGCCTCGAACGACACCCTCTTTCCCACCAAGATCGCCACCTCCCGATTTTTGGCATCCAACCCTGAGTGAAACACCTGACCTACCCACCCCTTCCTCAATCTTACCTGGTCTGCCACCTTCAGGTGTGTCTCCTGGAGCATGACCACATCCGCCTTCAGCCCCTTCAGGTGTGCGAACACCCGGGCCCCCCTTGATCGGCCCGTTCAGTCCCCTTACATTCCAGGTTACCAGCCACCCGCCCCCCTCCCCCGCCGACTCGCCATAACCCCTCCTTGGCCAGCCACGCGCCCGCACCCCACACCCGGCCCATTCCCCACGGCGGCAGACACCTGTCCCAACCCCCTCTACTCGCTCCAGCTCCCCCTTGACCATAGCAGCAGCAACCCGGTTCCCCCCACCCCCACCCCAGCTAGGATCCCTCCTAGCTGCTTTACTCCCCCCATTGCACTCCCGCAAGTCAGCTGACACCTGCTGACCCCAGCTGGTCCCACCTCTCCTTCGACTCCTCCCATTGTGGGACATATCCTCCTCCTCCATTACCCATCCACAGGCTCTCCGCCTCCCCCTTCCATCCCAAGCGCGGGAAAGAACCCTCGCTCCCGCCCCCCTCCAGCCTTCAGCGCGGGAAAAAGCCCGCCCTTTCCACCTGCCCGGCCCCGCCACGCCTGTCGCCGTTCCTTTTACAGGCCCAGTCCTTCACCCCCGACTCGGGTTTCACCCTCCCCCACGGGGCCCCATCCCCCCTACCAGCCATCCGCCCCTACTCCATTTACTTACCCCCCTCCAAGAGCCCTCCCTACAGAACCAACCAAACCAGTGCCCAACCCACCCTAACCACCCTCATCGAACCAAACAGAAATAAGGGCAAAGAACCCCCCCTCAAAGTATAACACCCCAACAACAATCCCCGACCACCCATCTTGACCCTCAGTTTGTGGCCAGTTTCTCAGCCTGAACAAAGCCCCACGCCTCCTCCGAAGACATGAAGTAATGGTGCCGGTCCTTGTAGGTAACCCACAGTCGCGCCGGCTGCAGCATGCCAAACTTCACCCCCTTTATGTGCAGCACCGCCTTCGCTCGATTGTACCCGGCACTCTTCTTCGCCACCTCCGCACTCCAGTCCTGGTATATCCGAATGTCCGCGTTCTCCCACCTGCTGCCCCTCTCTTTCTTGGCCCACCTGAGCACGCACTCCCGATCAACAAACCGATGAAACCGCACCAGCACCGCCCGCGGCGGCTCGTTAGCCTTGGGCCTCCTCGCCAGTACTCTATGGGCCCCTTCCAGCTCCAGGGGCCCCTGGAAGGACCCCGCTCCCATCAGCGAGTTTAGCATGGTGACCACATAGGCCTCCAGCCCCTCCGGGAGGCCCAGAATCCGCAAATTCTTCCGCCTCGACCGATTCTCCATCTCCTCGAACCGTTCCTGCCATTTCTTGTGGAGCGCCTCGTGCGCCTCCACCTTTACCGCAAGGCCTAAGATCTCGTACTCGTTGTCGGAGACCTTTTGTCGGACCTCGCGGATCGCCACCCCCTGGGCCGTCTGCGTCTCCAGCACCTTGTCTATAGAAGCCTTCATCGGCTCCAGCAGGTCCGCTTTAATCTCCGGGTAGCAGCGCTGGATAACCTCCTGCTGCTCCTGCGCCCACTGCATCCACGCTGCCTGGTCCCTGCCCGCCGCCATCTTGCTCTTCTTCCCTCGCACCTACTTTGGGTTCACCACCACGTTTTTAGTCGCCCCGCTCCTGGTCCAAGCCATACCCTGTTGGGGAACTATTGCAATCTCCTTCCCACACCGGGAAACGTCGAAAAAGTGACGTTGGGTGCCCTGAAATGAGCCCCAAAGTCCATTTTTAGTGGGAGCTGCCGAATATGCGACTTAGCTCCGCATAGCCGCAACTGGAAGTCTATAGCCTGTGATCTTGTGCAGGCCCTGCCATAGTCGTCATGGGTTAGTGTCGTTGGCCTGGGACTTTAGTTTGATGCAGTCTTTTTGCATCCCTGATGGCTTTCCGTACGTCGTACCTGGATTTCTTATACAGGTCAGGGTCGTCAGACTTGAACGCCTTCGTCCGGAACCTCAGCAGTGAGTGAACCTTTTGGTTGAGCCAGGGTTTCCGATTGGGGAATACCCATATTGTCTTCTTCGGTACACAGTCCTTGACACACTTACTGATGAAGTCTGTGACGGTGGTTGCGTACTCGTCCAGGTTAGCTGCCCCGGCCTTGAATATGGGCCAAGCTGCAATCATCCAGGCAGGAGATGAGGTGGCACACCATTGGCCGGTTTTATTAATGATTGTCTGCACCCTCCGCCACTGGGGAACTGGCAACGGGGCAGGGTGGGGGCGGTTGGGAAGTTGGCAGGACCAGAGGGGGGTGAGAATTGGCGCTTGAAAAACTTCAAAATTGAAACAGAATATCAGCAGCAATAAAGCGGAAATAATACACACTATGTTCCATTAAATATGAATGTGAACTGTTCACTGACCTGTTTCAGTGCTTTCTCTAATATGTACACATTCTGAAAACTGCAGATAAAGCATTTAATTTCATTGTCACAACAGCAAACTTTCAAAAGGGACAACACTGAGAAAGCCACTGAAGTGATTAAAATAAGCATTGCCTGAAATTGCATACGCGATTGCACTCACCTTAATTGGAAACAAATTTTGAAATTGGAATCTGCAGTGTATTTACAAAGAAGGCTTTAATGGGACCTTGCATTTGACTGGTGCTTTAGTTCACTAAAGTAGGCAGCTTTCCCAGTGTGTTGTCTGCATAATTTGTGAGCCAGCAGGTTTGAGTTTAATTCAGACTTGAGATCTGAATACTTGTTCAGTAATCTTTTTTAAAAAAATATTTTTATTCTCCTCCTTTTTCACATTTTCTCCCACATTTACACCCATCAACAATAAACAATAATCAGCAAGATATGTCAATCCCCATAATAACAACGATCCCATCCGCCCACCAACCCCCAAACATCAGCCCGCATGTTTACATCAACAAATGACAAAAAGGAATCAGGGATTACCCGTAGTCACCCTTAATCTACACAGACCCCCCCCCCCCCAACTAATGTTCGATGTTATCCAGTTCTTGAAAGTGCATAATAAATAGTGCCCATGACTTGTAGAACCCTTCCGAGCTTCCCCTCAGTTCACTTGTTCAGTAATCTGTCTCAAAAATTAAGATATTCATATTTTTGATCATTTTGTGTTCCCTCATATGAAATTAATTTTGACCTCTGAGAAAATTCATTCCATCTGTATCCATTTATTATGCAATATATATGAAAGAGGAATGGAAGTGTGAAAGAATAGCAACATAACTTCAGCTCCATAAGCACAGTTATGCAGTTAACTTCAGCAAGAATAACCCCCGGGGCATGATGAGGACATTGCCATTCAGGATAAAAAAGAAATCGATATGAATAATTTTCTGAGATTTTCTGGAAGATTCTAGAATTCGTTTGGACTCCCTGGTGCTCCAATGGATATGCACAGCATGCCGTGTGACACTGTATCATGTGTTAAGAATGCCCAGGGTTTCATTCTCAGTCTATATTCAGTTAGTCATTCTGAGCTTGGAGCATTACAATTGACTACAAAATTTGAGTGCTTGAGAGGGGAAACTACAATAATCTATTAGGGTCCTGACCCTGAATTGCTGGCGAGTGTGGAAAGTGCTTGCAAGCAAATGTTGCGATACAACAGAATTGAGTTTGTCTTTGATACACTTCCATCATGGTCAAACAGCTAAGCCTGACTCAGATAGCAAAATCTGTTTTATTTCGATAACTTGCCAGAAGTTTGTCATCGCCTGTGTAATCATATCTTGGCTTGAGTCACTGGAGGCTATTTTCAAGTCCTGTAGCAGTTTGGTTCGATTGCCCATGATCAAATCCATTGGATTTTTGTTGCCACGATTACCTCCTAGAATCATATACCACAGAATCATAGAATCCCTGCAGTACAGAAGGAGGCTCATCGAGTCTGCAGTGATGCTCTGAAAGAGCACCTGACTTAGGACCACTGTCCCGCCCTATCCCGCAATGCCACCAGATACACAGCAATGTGGTTGACTCTTACATGCCCTCAGGGATGGGTAATAAATGCTGACCCAGCCAGCAATGCCCACATACAAGAAACAAATGACAAAGGAATCTAGGATCTATTACAGTAGGTTGGTGTCATCTAGAGTCAATAGCACTGGGATGGTGACCTCTAGAGTCTATAACAGCATGTTGGTGTAATCTAGAGTCTATAAGGCTAGATTATAACATAGAACATAGAACATTACAGCGTAGTACAGGCCCTTCGGCCCTCGATGTTGCGCCGACCTGTGAAACCACGCTAAAGCCCATCTACACTATTCCCTTATCGTCCATATGTCTATCCAATGACCATTTGAATGCCCTTAGTGTTGGCGAGTCCACTACTGTTGCAGGCAGGACATTCCACGCCCTTACTACTCTCTGAGTAAAGAACCTACCTCTGACATCTGTCTTGTAGACATCACCATCCAAGGAAAAAGGCTCTCACTGTCCACCCTATCCAATCCTCTGATCATCTTGTATGCCTCAATTAAGTCACCTCTTAACCTTCTTCTCTCTAACGAAAACAGCCTCAAGTCACTCAGCCTTTCCTCATAAGATCTTCCCTCCATACCAGGCAACATTCTAGTAAATCTCCTCTGCACGCTTTCCAATGCTTCCACATCCTTCCTATAATGTGGCGACCAGAATTGCACGCAAAACTCCAAATGCGGCCGCACCAGAGTTTTGTACAGCTGCAACATGACCTCATGGCTCCAAAACTCAATCCCTCTACCAATAAAAGCTAACACACCGTACGCCTTCTTAACAACCCTCTCAACCTGGGTGGCAACTTTCAGGGATCTATGTACATCGACACCGAGATCTCTCTGCTCATCCACAATGCCAAGAATCTTACCATTAGCACAGTACTCTGTCTTCCTGTTATTCCTTCTAAAATGAATCACCTCACACTTTTCTGCATTAAACTCCATTTGCCACCTCTCAGCCCAGCGCTGCAGCTTATCTACGTCCCTCTGTAACTTGTAACATCCTTCCCCACTGTCCACAACTCCACCGACTTTAGTGTCATCTGCAAATTTACTCACCCATCCTTTTACGTCCTCCAGGTCATTTATAAAAATGACAAACAGCAGTGGCCCCAAAACAGATCCTTGTGGTACACCACTAGTAACTGGACTCCAGTCTGAACATTTCCCATCAACCAC
Source organism: Scyliorhinus torazame (assembly GCF_047496885.1). Taxonomy (NCBI): domain Eukaryota; kingdom Metazoa; phylum Chordata; class Chondrichthyes; order Carcharhiniformes; family Scyliorhinidae; genus Scyliorhinus; species Scyliorhinus torazame. The sequence continues at coordinate 113,141,581 of NC_092721.1, forward strand.
CACCCTTTGTCTTCTTCCAGCTAGACAATTTCTGATCCAAACTGCTAAATCACCCTGAATCCCATGCCTCCGTATTTTCTGTAGTAGCCTACCGTGGGGAACCTTATCGAACGCTTTACTGAAATCCATATACACCACATCAACTGCTTTACCCTCATCCACCTGTTTGGTCACCTTCTCAAAGAACTCAATAAGGTTTGTGAGGCACGACCTACCCTTCACAAAACCGTGTTGACTATCTCTAATCAAATTATTCCTTTCCAGATGATTATACATCCTATCTCTTATAAACCTTTCCAAGATTTTGCCCACAACAGAAGTAAGGCTCACTGGTGTATAGTTACTGGGGTTGTCTCTACTCCCCTTCTAGAACAAGGGGACAACATTTGCTATCCTCCAGTCTTCTGGCACTATTCCTGTAGACAAAGATGACTTAAAGATCAAAGCCAAAGGCTCAGCAATCTCCTCCCTAGCTTCCCAGAGAATCCTAGGATAAATCCCATCCGGCCCAGGGGACTTATCTATTTTCACACTTTCCAGAATTGTTAACACCTCCTCCTTATGAACCTCAAGCCTTCTAGTCTAGTAGCCTGAATCTCAGTATTCTCCCCGACAACATTATCTTTTTCCTGTGTGAATACTGATGAAAAATATTCATTTAGCACCTCTCCTATCTCCTCGGACTCCAAGCACAACTTCCCACTACTGTCCTTGACTGGCCCTACTCTTACCCTAGTCATTCGTTTATTCCTGACATATCTATGAAAATGAAAATCGCTTATTGTCACAAGTAGGCTTCAAATGAAGTTACTGTGAAAAGCCCCTAGTCGCCACATTATGGCGCCTGTTCGGGGAGGCTGATACGGGAATTGAACCGTGCTGCTGGCCTGCCTTGGTCTGCTTTCAAAGCCAGCGATTTAGCCCTGTGCTAAACAGCCCCTATAGAAAGCTTTAGGGTTATCCTTGATCCTACCTGCCAAAGACCTCTCATGTCCCCTCCTGACTCTTCTTAGCTCTCTCTTTAGGTCCTTCCTAGCTAACTTGTAACTCTCGAGCGTCCTAACTGACCCTTCATGTCTCACCTTTACATAAGCCTCCTTCTTCCTCTTGACCAGTGTTTTGACTGCTTTAGTAAACCACGGTTCCCTTGCTCGACCACTTCCTCCCTGCCTGACAGGTACATAATTATCAAGGGCACGCAGTAGCTGTTCCTTGAACAAGCTCCACATTTCCATTGTGCCCATCCCCTGCAGTTTTCCTCTCCATCCGAAGCATCCTAAGTCATGCCTCATCGCATCATAATTGCCTTTCCCCCAGATATAACCCTTGCCCTGCGGTATATACCTATCCCTTTCCATCACTAAAGTAAACGTAATCGAATTGTGGTCACTATCACCAAAGTGCTCACCTACCTCCAAATCTAACACCTGTCCTGGTTCATTACCCAGTACCAAATCCAATATGGCCACGCCTCTCGTTGGCCTATCTACATACTGTGTCAGGAAACCCTCCTGCACACATTGGACAAAAACGGACCCATCTAAAGTACTCGAACTACAGCATTTCCAGTCAATATTTGGAACGTTAAGGTCCCCCATAACAACTACCCTGTTGCTTTCGCTCCTATCCAGAATCATCTTTGCAATCCTTTCCTCTACATCTCTGGAACTTTTCGGAGGCCTATAGAAAACCCCTAACAGGGTGACCTCTCCTTTCCTGTTTCTAACCTCAGCCCATACTACCTCAGTAGACTAGTCCTCATCAAATGTCCTTTCTGCCACCGTAATACTGTCCTTGACTAACAATGCCACCCCTCCCCCTCTTTTACCACCTTCCCTGAGCTTACTGAAATATCTAAACCCTGGCACCTGCAACAACGATTCCTGTCCCTGCTCTATCCATGTCTCCGATATGGCCACAACATCAAAGTCCCAGGTACCAACCCATGCCGCAAGTTCACCCACCTTATTCCGGATGCTCCTGGCATTGAAGAAGACATACTTTAAACCACCTTCCTGCCTGCCGGTACACTCCTGCAACTTTGAAACCTTACTCATGCCCTCACTACTCTCAATCTGTTGTATACTGGAGCTACAATTCAGGTTCCCAAGCCCCTGCTGAACTAGTTTAAACCCTCCCGAAGAGCATTGGTGTCATCTGGATTCTATAACACCATGTTGGTCAGCTCTAGAGTCTATAACACTAGGTTGGTGGCATCGAGAGTCAAGAACACTAGGTTGGTGTCATCTAGAATCTATAACACTCGGTTGGTGTCATCTAGAGTCAAGAACACTAGGTTGTTGTCATCTAGAATCTATAACACCAGGTTAGTCTGAGGGATGAGGTCCTGCCTCAAGAATTTAGGGAACTAGGCAGTGGACTAAAGAGTAGGATCTCAAAGGTTGTAATCTCTGGAATATTCCCATTGCCACATCCTCGTGAGCATAGAGTATGGCAGATGAATGCGTAGCTCAAGGGTTGGTTCAGGCAGGAAAGATTTAGATTCCTGGATCGCTGGCATTGTTTCTGGGGAAGGTGGGACCTGTACAAGTGGGACAGTCTTCACATCAACCAGAATAGGATGAACACCCTTGAAGGTGGGTTTGCTAATGTCGTTGGGAGAGATTTAAACGAGTTCAGCAGGGAGAGGGACACAAGGTGTTTATGCCATAGGGACACAGCATTTGAGTTTCAAGGAGTAAGGTGAGGCCGGATGACATCTACGTTAATGCTAGGAGTATCATAGGTAAGACAGGTGGGTTAAGAGCTTGCGTTGACACATGGAGTTTTGATATTGTTGCCATCACAGAAATGTGGTTGAGGGAGGAGCAGGACTGGCAGCTCAACAGTTTGGGGTATAGGATCTCCAGGCAGGACAGGAGAGGATGCAAAAGAGGAGGTGGTTTTGCATTATTAATTAAGGAGTCTGTTACTGCAGTGAGGAGATACGATACCTTGGAAGGGTCTTCTAATGAGGCTTTGTGGTTCGAGTTTAGGAATAAAAAAGGGGCAGGCACACTGCTGGGCATGTATTACAGACTAAGGTTTTTCAAAGTGCAGGTCGCAACCCGTGGGTGGGCTGCGAGTGGGTGTCAGAAGGGTCGCGGAGCCTGTGGCCGGAACAACTCTGTAATTCATAGGGAGAAGCCGCTCCATTATAAGAACAAGAATTTAACAAGACTCGACATGAGGTAACACCACTGGCCCGCCCAGCCACGCTGTCTACACTGTGTGTCGGGGACAGAAGCTGAATCTAATTTGCTCCAACTTTGTGTGGCTAAGACAGGGAAACTGGAACGTCCCCATTCCAGGTGCAGCAGTCAACTGGGATCTAATCTCAGTTTCAAAACAAAACCATGGGAAGGATTTGGTTTGTCTGAAATGTAAAAAGAACAACTTGCACAAGCCTCAAATAAAATGTCTCGATAGTTTTCGACTGAAAAGGGACTTGATACTCTGCGTGTTTGCCAATTTCCAAATACCGCAACATCTTTGTGTTGCGTCAAATATTAATGACTTGACTGTAAGTACAGTGCACACACAGTCTTGTACAATGGATTTACAAACCCCAGATAACTACCCCAATATAACGCCCTATCAGAATGAGAGATACTGTACTGATATACTGAAGTTGGTTGGGCGTGGTTCAATTTGGGCTGGATATCTATCGATGCCTTGGCAACATGGTAAACTTCCAACTTCCCCAAGATCTGTGCTACTGCTGGAAGCTCTGTGCTACTGCTGGAAGCTATTACTGACAGCCATTTTACATAGTCCCTGACACACCAGCAATTCTGCTTATTGCCTGTATGGGTGTGCTAATTAGTGTTTCTGGATCTACCTTCACAGCAGTTTTTGCACTCGTGATAACAAGGCTATGAAATGTCCTGTGGTGTGCTGTTACTTAGCTATTGTAAATTTCCAAGCCCTTCAACTCTCTTAGAATAATCATGTTCTCAGCCATCACACATTGTACAGTGCATGAAGCAGCCTATAAATCTGGTACTGATGTCAAAGACTTTTGACTGATAACAGAGAGTAGAGCATATATTGCACTGTGGAATAGTGATTGTTCCTGCTCCCCTTCAACACTCAGAGAAAGTGCATGCAGCCTAAGATCTTCAGAATCGGTTTTAACGTGCTGAAATTCTATTCCAAGCAGTTTTCCTTAATCCTGGCTCATTGTAATCAAAGCAGAAGAACTTTAACTGATTATTCTTTTTTAAAAAAATATGTTTATTAAAATTTTTCCAACAAAATTTTTTAACAAACAAGCCCCCTACCCCATAACAAAAAGAAGAAAGAACACAAACACCACAATCAAAAATAATAAACTACTTATACATTGGGTTTCTCCCGCATATATTAACCCCTCCCCCATATGACATTCAGGAGTACCCTTGGGGAAACCCCCCCACCCGCCCAAATACCCCCCCGAAAGAGACCCCCCCCCGGTTGCTGCTGCTGCTGACCTCCTCCTAGCGCGCCGCGAGATAGTCTAGGAACGGTTGCCACCGCCTGAAGAACCCCTGCACAGACCCTCGTAAGGCAAACTTTATCCTCTCCAGCTTAATGAACTCTGCCATGTCATTTATCCAGGCTTCCACACTGGGGGGCTTTGCGTCCTTCAATAATAACAAGATCCTCCGCCGGGCTACCAGGGACGCAAAGGCCAGAATACCGGCCTCTTTTGCCTCCTGCACTCCCGGCTCGTCCGTTACCCCAAATAATGCCAACCCCCAACTCGGCTTGACCTGGACTTTCACCACCTTGGACATATTCCTCGCAAGACCCCTCCAAAACCCCTCCAGTGCCGGGCACGACCAGAACATGTAGACGTGATTTGCCGAACTCCCCGCACACCTCCCACACCTGTCCTCCACCCCAAAGAACCTACTCATCCTCGCCCCTGTCATATGCGCTCTGTGAACAACCTTGAATTGTATTAGGCTGAGCCTGGCGCAAGAGGAGGAAGAATTAACCCTACTCAGGGCATCAGCCCACAGACCCTCATCAATCTCCTCCCCAAGCTCCTCCTCCCACTTGCCCTTTAGCTCCTCTACCGAAACGTCCTCCTCTTCTTTCATCTCTTGATAGATCGCTGAAACCTTGCCTTCTCCGACCCATACACCCGAAATCACCCTGTCCTGAATCCTCTGTGCCGGGAGCAACAGGAATTCCCTCACCTGCCGCCTCACAAACGCCCTCACTTGCATATACCTGAACGCATTTCCCGGGGGTAACCCAAACTTCTCCTCCAGCGCCCCTACGATCGCAAACGTCCCATCTATAAACAGGTCCCCCATTCTTCTGATCCCTGCCCGATGCCAGCTCCGAAACCCCCCCATCCATCCTTCCCGGGACGAACCAATGGTTCTCCCGAATCGGGGACCAAACCGAGGCTCCCATCTCGCCCCTATGCCGTCTCCACTGCCCCCAGATCTTCAACGTTGCCGCCACCACCGGACTCCTGGTGTACCTTGTCGGCGAGACGGCAGCGGTGCCGTCACCAGCGACCTCAGGCTTGTGCCCCTGCAGGACGCCATCTCCAACCTCTTCCACGCCGCCCCCTCTCCCTCTGTTACCCAATTACGGATCATCGCCACGTTGGCTGCCCAATAGTAGCCGCACAGATTCGGCAGCACCAGCCCTCCCCTGTCCCTGCTACGCTCCAGAAGCACCCTCTTTACCCTCGGGGTCTTATTTGCCCACACAAAATCCATGATGCTCCTACCTACCCGTTTATAAAAGGCCTTGGTAATCACAATGGGAAGGCACTGGAACACAAAGAGAAACCCCGGGAGGACCATCATTTTAACCGACTGTACCCTGCCCGCTAGCGAGAGTGGCAGCACATCCTATCTTTTGAAATCCTCCTCCATCTGCTCCACCAACCGCGTCAAATTGAGTTTGTGCAGGGCCCCCCAGCTCCCAGCCACCTGGATCCCCAAGTACCGAAAGTTCCTTTCCGCCCTCTTCAATGGTAGGTCATCTATCCCCCTTTCCCGGTCCCCTGGATGCACCACAAGGAGCTCACGTTTCCCTACATTGAGCTTATAGCCCGAGAAGTCCCCAAACTCCCTTAGGATCCGCATGACCTCCGCCATCCCCACCACTGGATCTGCCACATACAGCAACAGGTCGTCCGCATACAGCGACACCCGATGTTCCTCTCCCCCTCGGACCAACCCCCTCCATTTCCTGGACTCCCTTAGTGCCATGGCCAAAGGCTCAATTGCCAATGCAAACAACAAGGGGGACAGGGGGCACCCCTGCCTCGTCCCTCGGTACAGCCGAAGGTGCTCCGACCTCCGCTGATTCGTAGCCACACTCGCCACCGGGGCTCTATATAGGAGCCTGACCCAGCTGATAAACCCCTCCCCAAACCCAAACCTCCGCAACACTTCCCAAAGATACTCCCACTCCACCCGGTCGAAGGCCTTCTCCGCGTCCATAGCTGCCACTACCTCCGCCTCTCCCTCCACCGATGGCATCATAATCACGTTGAGGAGCCTCCGCACATTAGTGTTTAGCTGCCTGCCCTTTCCAAATCCCGTCTGGTCCTCATGAATCACCCCAAGGACACAGTCCTCAATTCTCGTAGCCAGCACTTTTGCCAGCAACTTAGCATCCACATTGAGGAGCGAGATCGGTCTATACGACCCACATTGCAGCGGGTCCTTTTTCCGCTTCAGAATCAACGGGATCAGCGCCCCGGACATTGTCGGGGGCAGTGTCCCCCTCTCCCTTGCCTCATTGAAAGTTCTCACTAACAACGGGCCTAGCAGGTCCACATATTTCCTATGAAACTCGACCGGGAACCCATCTGGCCCCGGGGCCTTCCCCGCCTGCATATTCCCCAATCCTTTAAACAGCTCCTCCAACCCAATTGGCGCCCCTAAACCAGCCACCTCCTGCTCCTCCACCCTCGGGAACTTCAGTTGATCCAAAAATCGTCGCAACCCCTCTTCCCCCGCTGGGGGCTCAGATCTGTACAGCTCCTCATAGAAGTCCTTAAATACCTCATTTACTCTCACCGCACTTCCCCCTGCTATCCTTAACTCCACCTATCTCCCTCACTGCCACCCTCTTACAGAGCTGGTGTGCCAGCATCCAGCTCGCCTTCTCCCCATACTCGTACGTCGCCCCCTGGGCTTTCCTCCACTGTGCCTCTGCTTTCCCTGTGGTCAACAGGTCAAACTCCGTCTGGAGGCTTCGCCGCTCCCTAAGTAGTCCCTCCTCGGGGGCCTCTGCATATCTCCTGTCTATCCTTGAGATCTCCCCCACCAACCTCTCCCTCTCCGTGCCCTCTCTCTTCTCCCTGTGGGCCCTAATGGAGATTAACTCTCCCCTGACCACTGCCTTCAACGCCACCCAGGCTACCCCCACCTGCACCTCTCCGTTGTCATTGGCCTCCAAGTATCTCTCAATGCACCCCCGCACCCTCCTGCACACCTCCTCATCCGCCAGTAATCCCACATCAAGACGCCAAGCGGGCGCTGGTCCCTCTCCTCTCCTAACTCCAGCTCCACCCAGTGCGGGACGTGGTCTGAAATGGCTATGGCCGAATACTCCGTTCCTTCCACTTTCGGGATTAGCGCCCTACCCAAAACAAAAAAATCTATCCGGGAGTAGGCTCTATGTACATGGGAAAAGAATGAGAATTCCCTGGGCAGGGACCTAGCAAACCTCCATGGACCCACTCCCCCCATCTGGTCCATAAACCCCCTAAGCACCTTGGCCGCAACCGGCCTCTTCCCCGTCTTGGATCTGGAGCGATCTAATGCTGGATCCAGCACCGTGTTGAAATCACCCCCCATTATCAAGCTTCCTGCCTCCAGGTCCGGGATCCGAACCAGCATGCGCTTCATAAATCCGGCATCATCCCAGTTCGGGGCGTATACGTTTACCAGTACCGCCCACACCCCCTGCAACCTACCGCTCACCATCACGTATTGACCCCCATTGTCCACTACAATATTCTTGGCCTCAAACGACACCCGCTTCACTACCAGTATTGCAACCCATCTGTTCTTTGCATCCAGCCCCGAATGGAATACCTGTCCTACCCATCCCTTTCTCAACCTGACCTGGTCTGCCACCTTCAAATGTGTCTCCTGAAGCATGACCACGTCTGCCTTCAGTCCCTTTAAGTGCGCGAACACTCGGGCCCTCTTAACCGGCCCATTCAGGCCCCTCACATTCCAAGTTATCAGCCAGATTGGGGGGCTTCTCCCCCCCCCCCCCCCCCCCCTCTGCCGACTAGCCATCTCCTTTTCTAGGCCAGTCACGTGCCCGCGCCTCCCGCACCCTCCAGTCCCCCAGACGGCGGACCCCCGCCCCGACCACCTCTCCTATTTCCAGTTCCCCGTTGGCCAATGCAGCAGCAACTCTATACCCCCCTCCCCCCGCTAGATCCATATCTAGCTCTTTTGCTCCCCCCATAACACTCCCGTAAGTCAGCTGGCTCCTGCTGACCCCGGCCTCTCCCGCCTTCCCATCGACCCCCCCCCAGTGTGGGAATCCCCCCTCCTCGCTAGCAGTCAGTGTGCGCTCCTCCGACCCCCACCGCCGTCCTTCCCTAGCGTGGGAAAAAGCCCGCGCTTTCCTGAGCCGGCCCCGCCCCCTCTGGCACAGCTCCTTTTGCGGCCTTATCTCAATTCCCCCATCCCCGGGCCTCCCCTCCCTCCAACACCGGCGCCCACACTCTCCCACAGTCTCCCCATCAAATCCTTTCATCCATCCCCATCCAGCACCCAACCAAGGGAACATTCCCTGCACGTAGTTAAAACCATATATACAGCAGACATCCCCCCCACAACAACAGACCCTCAATTTGAGTCCAACTTTTCAGTCTGTATAAAGCTCCAAGCCTCCTCAGGCGTTTCGAAATAGTGGTGCCGATCTTGGAATGTGACCCACAATCGCGCTGGCTACAGAATACCGAACTTCACCCCCTTCCGATGGAGCAGCGCCTTGGCCTGATTAAAGCCAGCTCTCTTCTTGGCCACCTCGGCACTCCAGTCCTGGTAGATTCGGATCTCTGTGTTCTCCCACCTGCTGCTCCGCTCTTTCTTGGCCCATCTCAGGACACACTCTCTATCCATAAAGCGGTGAAACCTCACCACTACAGCCCTTGGCAGCTCGTTGGCCTTGGGTCTCCTTGCCAGGACCCGATGCGCCCCATCTAGCTCCAGGGGCCTCGGGAAAGCTCCCGCGCCGATCAGCGAATTGAGCATGGTGCTCACATATGCCCCAGTATCAGGCCCCTCAACTCCTTCAGGGAGACCCAGAGTCCGAAGATTCTTACTCCTCGACCTATTCTCCAGGTCCTCAAATCTTTCCGCCCACCTATTATGCAGCGCCTCGTGCGCCTCCACCTTCACCGCCAGGCCCAAGATCTCATCCTCGTTCTCCAAGGCTTTCTGCCGCACCTCCCGGATCGCCGCCCTCTGGGTCTCCACTAGCTTCTCAATCGCCGCCTTCATTGGCGCCAGCATTTCTGTCTTCAGCTCCTCAAAGCAGCGTTTAAGAAACTCCTGCTGCTCCTGAGACCACTGCGCCCATGCTGCTTGGTCTCCACCCGCCGCCATCTTGCTTTCTCTCCCTCTCGCTTTTCGCTGCTCCAAGATCTCTTTTTTCACTGCTCCACTCCTGGTCCAATCCATATACTGTCGGGGGGACCTTGCTGTCACCTTCCCACACTGGAAGCCGTCGTCGAACAAGTGCCGTTGGGGCCCCTCTAGAGAGCCCTAACGTCCGTTCCCGGCGGGAGCTGTCGAACATGCGACCTATTCAGGCATGGCCGCAACCGGAAGTCCTAACTGAGTATTCTAATTGGAAATTATATCAATGGTGCAGTGAGTTTTGTCGTGTTAGGTACACTGGTATAACACTGGCTGCAACTGGATGCAGCATAGATCAAAAAGATACTCCAGACCTTGAAGTTAGTTCAATCAGGTTTATTGAACTAATAGCACAGTTAGCACAGTTCTCTGTGGGTTCGATTCTCTGCTAACGTGGTTACTCTGTCTGACTGAACCAGACTAGCTCTTAGCCACGTGGTCGAGGCGTGAGATTGTAACAACACCCTTGACTGACTCTCTAGATGTTTATCAGTGGAAAGAGGTGGAGTGTGAGTGCCTCGTGTCTTTTATAGTCAGATCCCACCCCTGAGTGTCCTGCCTGCTTATTGGTCATGTCCTGTTCTCTGTGTCCATTAGCTGCTTGTCTGTATATCATTATGTGTGTGTCCACATATCATGACAAGTTTACCAACACAGATGCCTGCTTCTGAAATTTAATCATGTCACCATGAGTTTTCCTGGGTGGATTGGGGATCAAGATGTTGGAAGCAATCTTTTGGAGCTGGCCAATTTGAAAAGTCACCCTCTGGAAGCCCTGTCCAAAAAGGGACAGTGTCCAGGTTTCAATGTCATATGATCCATTCTGCGCACCATGTGAATAGGACCTTTGCCACCCCTGCAGTGTGGTTGCTGCTGAGGGGCTAGCAGCGTGTGTCAGCAAAGCCATGGCGCACCTTCAGTCAGAAGGAATTGCAGCAAGAGCTATACTATTGGAGACATCAGCTTCCACAAAATGACTGCAATGTTATGTCTTCTGTTTGGGGAGACATGAGCACATCAATGATGCTACAATTGAATATCTGAGAAAACAATAATATCTGAGAGAACTTTGTTCAATGTCCATTCTGTCTGATTGATGATGTTATGGGCCAGGGTTTAGAGAACCCCAAACTGTATCATGGAGTTCACCTGACCCACAACCTTTACTAGATTGTGGTATGGGCAGTGCACGGCCCACTCTACAGGTGTGGTACAGCAGAAATGGAAAAGTATTTTTTAAAGCAAAACAATGTTTATTCTATGAACTCAAGTTAACCTTTTTAAAACATACAGTGAACATCTTAGCAACCATTAATTCAAATACAACCCAAAGACTACAACACTAAGTAATCCTTTAAGCTTTCCCTTTAACATCCATAAGATGGGCAGCACGGTAGCATTGTGGATAGCACAAATGCTTCACAGCTCCAGGGTCCCAGGTTCGATTCCGGCTTGGGTCACTGTCTGTGCGGAGTCTGCACATCCTCCCCGTGTGTGCGTGGGTTTCCTCCGGGTGCTCCGGTTTCCTCCCACAGTCCAAAGATGTGCGGGTTAGGTGGATTGGCCATGCTAAATTGCCCATAGTGTCCAAAATTGCCCTTAGTGTTGGGTGGGGTTACTGGGTTATGGGGATAGGGTGGAGGTGTGGACCTTGGGTGGGGTGCTCTTTCCAAGAGCCGGTGCAGACTCGATGGGCCGAATGGCCTCCTTCTGCACTGTAAATTCTATGAAGACTTAAAACACCTTTTACCAGAAGCACATCAGGTTAAAGTCACTATTGTTATTAATTTTAAATCAGCAGGATTGATTTACAGTCTTTAGATGACAGAGAGAGACTCTAATACACATTCTTGCTGTGACTGCAGCGTTCCAGCTCTGAAAACGAAACTAAAACACACCCAGCAGCAAACAGCCTAAAACGAAAGTAAAAAGCTGACAGACAGCCCAAGCAGACACACCCACTCTCTGGCATCACTGCAGCAATAAAGGTATTTTCTTTATTGCATTTCTTAAAGGTACTCTCACTACAGATATTTATATACATACTCATTTATAAACACCCATTTCTTAAAGGTACTCTCACATGACAATGGCAACTGGAATAGTTAGTTTACCAGTTGGCTGTGGGGCAGTTTTAATGTCAGCATTCATCAATATAGATTGTGTCCTTTGAAATTGAATAAACTTGTATCAATAATGGAATTGCATTTCAGCCATTTATCAATCAGGATTTTAATAATCTTCAGATTTAGGGCAAGTTTATTTACAAGAACCCACGTGCGGCTCTCCCAGTGATATCTGTTCTTTGTTCTCTTCTCAGTCTTTTTCACTTCTTTGTTTCTTCGAGGCAGTGTCCCACCATGAATAAAGGTTCATGATTGCTGGCGGCCCTCCAATATTTCTCATGAGTAACTATTCTTCATGTGTGCCTTGGATCGTGAACTAGAAAGACATCACAGGCATGTCTGATCTTGTCTCACTCAATGTTGACATAAATGCAGTGCACTGTCATGATATTCAAACATACATCATAACACATACATAACGATAGACAGACCAATTAGCACACATAACACGACAGCCAATCACAGACACGAGTAGACACAGTCTAAGACAAGAAACACGACACTTCCTGGCCAGTCCATCTGGAGATAGCACAGGGCCAGGACCTCATTAGCAAGACACTCACACAGTCACAACGTGCTGAGTACCAAGTCAGATGTGTAAATAGTTAGTTGGAATAAAACTGCGTTGTACCAATCGCAACCGTGTTGGTTCGTCTGTACCTCAGAGCACCCAACACCTCATGCAACCAGTGAGTGAATCGATACCTACCGGCAAATCTGCCATCCTGAGCCATGGACACCCGCAACAAACCGCAGCCGTTGCAAGTCACTGGGAACCTGGGCACAAATTGGAAGCTCTTCAAGCAGCGATTCGAACTGTTCATGCAGGCCAATGAAAAACAGGGCGCCTTGGACGAAACAAAGATTGCCATGCTCCTCACTACCCCAGATCAGCACGCCATCGATGTATACAACTCCTTGGTGTTCGCGGAAGGCGAGAACAAATCCAAGTATGACACGGTCCTCCTCAAGCTCGACAAGCACTTCAACGTTGAGGTCAATGAAAGCTTTGAGAGGTATGTCTTTCAGCAGCGCCTGCAAGGTAAGGATGAGCTCTTTCAGTCCTTCCTGACGCACCTCTGCATACTCGCGCAGTCCTGCGGTTACGACACCACCTCAGAGTCCATGATCCGGGAGCAGATCGTTTTTGGCTTTGCCTCCAGTGGCCTACACGAGCAGCTTCTAAAAATTAAAGGCCTGACCTTAGCATCTGCAGTTGAAGCCTGTGTCCTGCATGAAAATGCGACCAGCCGCTATGCCCAATTTCAGGCGACCGAATCGGCACGGAGGGGGTCCCACGCGATCGAATCGGCAAGCCAGGCCGCCCACGAGGCCGAATACATCCAGGCAATCAAGTTTCTCCCGGCCCGCGGCCCGAACGAGGGCGGCCGTTTCGTGCGCTTTTTGAGGCCTCCCGCGTTTGTGGGCGCCAAAACCTACGGCAACACTGAGGGACGTGCTGCGCAGGCGCGCCCGACGCAAGACCGAACTGCGCATGCGCAGTGGCGTAACGAACGCCATGACGTCATGACGTGCGGCAACTGTGGAGCTGCACATTTAAAAGGGCAATGTCCTGCAAAAACCCGACAATGCCTACGCTGTGACAAGATGGGCCACTACGCTGCCTACTGTCGAGCGGCTCAACCTGTTGATCTTCCACATCTCCGACAATCTCGCAGGAATGTGCGGACCATCCAGCCTCCACATCACGACATCCAAACCGACGACACAGATGACCAAGACGGCTTCCGGGTTGCGGTCATTGATGCGAACCGGGTCAACACCGTCAATCCGGGCGATGAATGGAGTGCCACCCTGATGGTCAACCGATCGCCGATCACTTTCCGCTGGACACTGGCGCATCCGCCAACCTCATAGCATGGTCAGCATTCTATGCCATGAAGGTCAGACCACCAATCCAGCCATCCCGGTGCAAGATGGTCGACTACAACGGGAACGTTATCCCGGCCATGGGATCCTGCCAGCTCCAGGTGACACACAACACACACACGGCCACACTCTCATTCGAGATAGTTGGCTCATCGAAGGACTCCCTGCTGGGCGCACAGGCATGTAAGGCTCTCCACCTTGTGCAACGAATTCTCACTCTCTCTCCAGGCGGCATGTCTGACTTCCCGGATGCAGAGTTCTACGCACAGCTCCAATCGATCCTCGCCCACAACCAGGAGGCATTCGAAGGCATGGGAACACTGCCATACACCTACCGAATTCGCCTCAAACCGGACGCCATCCCGGTCGTTCACGCACCTCGCAGGGTTCCTGCGCCACTTAAAGTCCGCCTCAAGCAGCAGCTGCAGGATCTCCAGGACCAAGGGGTCCTATCCAGGGTAATGGAGCCCACGCCATGGGTCAGCTCCATGGTGTGTGTCAAGAAGCCCTCTGGCGAGCTCCGCATCTGTATAGACCCCAAAGACCTCAATAATAATATTATGAGGGAACATTATCCCATACCCAAACGGGAGGAGATCACCAGTGAAATGGCCCAGGTGAAGATATTCACGAAACTGGATGCTTCTAAAGGATTTTGGCAGATCCAACTGGACCCGTCTAGCCGAAAGCTATGGACCTTCAACACCCCTCTCGGCAGATTCTGCTACAACCGGATGCCATTTGGCATCATCTCGGCATCCGAGGTCTTCCATAGAATTATGGAGCAGATGATGGAAGGCATCGAAGGGGTGCGCGTATATGTGGACGATGTCATCATCTGGTCCACCACACCGCAGGAGCACATACATCGTCTCCAACGCGTTTTTGCCCGCATACGGGAAAACGGCCTGCGCCTCAACCGAGCCAAGTGCTCCTTTGGCCAGACCGAGTTGAAATTCCTGGGGGACCATATCTCCTGGTCAGGGGTCCGTCCGGATGCAGACAAGGTGATCGCCATCACAGCCATGCCACAGCCGGCCGACAAGAAGGCTGTCCTACGCTTCCTTGGCATGGTCAACTTCCTAGGGAAGTTCATTCCCAACCTTGCCTCCCACACGACGACTCTGCACCACCTCGTCAGAAAATCCACAGAGTTCCAGTGGCAACACACACACCAGCTGGAATGGGAAGAGCGCAAATGCAAACTCACTACTGCACCAGTGTTGGTGTTTTTTGACACGTCTTGTGCCACCAAAATCTCAACTGATACCAGCCAATCCGGCATTGGAGCAGTGCTCCTGCAGAGGGATGACACGGCATCATGGGCCCCAGTGGCCTATGCATCGCGGGCCATGACCCCACAGAGCAGCGCTACGCGCAAATCGAAAAAGAATGCCTCGGCTTGCTAACCGGTTTAGACAAGTTCCACGATTACGTTTATGGTCTTCCACGGTTCACGGTCGAAACTGACCACCGCCCCCTGGTCAGCATAATAAACAAGGACCTGAACGAGATGACCCCTCGCCTCCAGCGCATCCTACTTAAACTCAGGAGGTACGACTTCCAATTGGTCTACACTCCAGGAAACGACCTCATCGTGGCGGATGCCCTATCCAGAGCAGTGAGCACGCCGCCAGATGCGGAGGGGTTCGTATGTCAGGTCGAGGAACAGGTGGCTTTTACAGCGGCAAATCTGCCGGCTGACGACTCCAGTCTGGCCTGTATCCGCCGAGAGACTGCGGGCGACCCCCTTCTGCAGCGAGTGATGCGCCACATGACGGGAGGATGGCTCAAAGAGCAGTGCCCGCAGTTCTACAATGTACGAGACGACCTAGCCATCATTGATGGTGTCCTTCTGAAGCTGGACCGGATTGTGATTCCGCACAGCATGCGCCAGCTGGTTCTCGATCAACTACACGAAGGCCACTTGGGGGTCGAGAAGTGCAGACGGAGGGCTCGAGGGGCGGTATACTGGCCGGGCATCAGTGACGATATTGCCAACATGGTGCTCAACTGTACAACCTGCCAAAGGTTTCAGCCGGCGCAACCTCCTGAGACGCTTCTGCACCATGAGCTGGTGACGTCCCCCTCGGCGAAGGTGGGTATCGACCTATTTCACGCGCTCGGCATGGACTATGTCATCATAGTTGACTACTTCTCAAACTACCCAGAAGTCATACGCCTGCACAATTTGACGTCGTCTGCTGTCATCAGGGCCTGCAAAGACACCTTTGCTCGCCACGGCATTCCGATGACTGGCATGTCGGACAATGGGCCCTGTTTTGCCAGCCATGAATGGTCGTCCTTTGCTGCTTCGTATGGCTTCACACACGTGACGTCCAGCCCTCTGCATCCCCAGTCCAATGGAAAGGCGGAGAAGGGCGTTCACATTGCCAAGCAGCTCCTCTGCAAGGCTGCTACTGCCGGGTCAGACGTCTACCTCGCCCTGCTGGCCTATTGCTCGGCCCCACTAGCCACTGGTCTCTCCCCAGCACAGCTGCTGATGGGTCACGCCCTCAGAACCACTGTGCCTTCCATCCTGGCACCAACAATAGACCATGCTCCGGTACTGCATAGGATGCAACTGCAGCGCGATCGCCAGAAGAGATCGTACGACATACGGGCAACTGATCTTCCCTCCCTGGCCCCTGGAGACAACGTCCGCATCCACCTACCAGACGGTGGCTGGTCAACACCTGCCGAAGTTCTCCGATGCGTGGCTCCCCGCTCGTTCCTGGAACGCATGCCGGCTGGATCCGTGCGTAGGCGCAATCGCCGAGCCCTTCGCTTACTTCCACGCTCGCAATGGGACCCTACACAGACGCCGTGTCCTCCACTGTTCCTGATAGCGACTTCGTGGAGCTGCCATATACCATGCCCCTTCTGTCGCCGCCCGTGGCCAGGCTCGCACCTCAGCCGGTGGTTCTCGACCCACCCTTGAGGCGGTCAACCCAAATTCATCGCCCACCTACTAGACTGGACTTATGAGACTGTTCACACGTCAAACCTCAGCAACTACTGTTTTGTAACATGTCACTGTTTTATCGTTCCAGGCCTCGTTTGATCGGTCCAAATTTCAACGTTGTTCTTCTTTTGTTATGGTACAACCTCGTTAGCATGTCACACCTGACATCGCCCCTTGTATATAGTTGAGCCCCATGTACATGATGTAAATATTACGCACACACACCTTTAGCTGCACTCAGGACACATTTATATTTATAACCACGTAGGCACATAATCTTGTAAAAAAAGGGGGGACGTTATGATATTCAAACATACATCATAACACATCCATAACGATAGACAGACCAACAGACCAATTAGCACACATAACACGACAGCCAATCACAGACAAGAGCAGACACAGTATAAGACAAGAAACACGACACTTCCTGGCCAGTCCATCTGGAGACAGCACAGGGCCAGGACCTCATTAGCAAGACACTCACACAGTCACAACGTGCTGAGTACCAAGTCAGATATGTAAATAGTTAGTTGGAATAAAACTGCGTTGTACCAATCGCAACCGTGTTGGTTCGTCTGTACCTCAGAGCACCCAACACCTCATGCATCAGATAGTGATTAATAACAGGAAAACTAGATGATTTTCTTTTCCTCCCTTGCCTGGAGCAAGAAAACATGAGTGTCCCAAACGGTGCCTTGAGTCAGGATAGACTGGGTAAGCGAACGTGTTGTGGGCCCTGAAAGTCAGCCGACATGGGTCCTGAAGTACAGCCAGTTGGCAAAAGTGGGTCCCAGGAAATAAAGTTTGAAAAACACTATTACAGATCAGTAAATAGTCAGAGGGCAATAGAGGAGCAGATATGTAGACAATTCACCGAGGCGTGTAAAAACCGTAATGGTGTATCATTATTAAACAATATTCGGGGATTTCAACTTTCCCTGCATTAATTAGTATAGTCACATTGTAAAGGATTTACAGGGAGCAAAACCTAGTTCTGGGGAACAAAGCCAGACAGATGTTTGAGGTGGCAGTGGGGAAGCATTTTAGTGATAGTGACACAACACTGTATGTTTTCAATTCATTATGGAAAATGAAAAATGTGGTCTGAAAAAAAGGATTTTGGATCAGGGAAGGCTGATTTTACTAAAATACGGCAGGATCTGGCCAAAGTAGATTGGGAACAGCTACTTATGAGTAAATCTACAACAGAACAGTGGAGAGGCGTTCAGAATGGAATTGGCGTGATTACAGGCCCAACGTGTTCTGTTCATGTGTGGGAATCCTCTATCTGAACCATGTGGCCAAGTCAGCAAAGTTGAGCTCCAATGAGGCTCATTCTTGACACCAGGTATGTGGCATGTTGCAAAAAATTCAGTGTTAGAGATTTTACCCTGCAGATAGATTTTAAGTATGTGATAAATATCAAGTTTTATGTTAAAAATTTAGAGGTATTGTTTAATTCTTGGAAGATTGAAGTTTAACTGTAGAAAATAGGATAAATGCAACTAAAGCAGCTTGGAGTCTATTACAGTTAAAAGTTTTGGACCATGTTGACTTGATGAAATGAAAAATGAAAATCGCTTATTGTCACAAGTAGGCTTCAAAATGAAGTTACTGTGAAAAGCCCCTAGTTGCCACATTCTGGCGCCTGTTCGGGGAGGCTGGTACGGGAATTGAGCCGTGCTGCTGGCCTCCCTTGGTCTGCTTTCAAAGCCAGCGATTTAGCCCAGTGTGCTAAAACAGCCTTGATGGGTTCGTGGCTAGGTGTCTGGAGAGCTGATACTGCTTGCAAAGGAGGGGAGTCCATAGAGATGTTTTGTTTCGTGAGTTAGAATTAAATTTGTTTGAAAGAATTAATTGAAACCTTAGAGTCAATGTTATCAGAGAGATAAGTGAAGCTTCAGAAGTTTCTCTAGTTTTCAATTTATCTGTGTTTTTCTGGGAGAGGTGGTTGGTTGCAGTTTAGTCTTCTTATGGTTTGCAGCTCACAGAGAATCCTTGGGAGCTGTGGGCATATCCAGGTTCTTGAGGCTCAGGAGAAGTCAAGGGGAGCTAATACGCTGACAGAAGATTGCTGATTCGCGCTGACGAGGTTCAGGGCTCTGTAGAAACCCTGGGAGATACTTGTAGCTTGGTATAGTCAGGAAACTGGAGTTCAGAGAAGTCCAGGGGCAGTAACAGCTTACTGAAGCTAATGGTCTGTGAAAGAGCTGAAATTGTGCCAGTAATGAGGTGGCGTGCAGCTTTGTGAATCCTATGGAATGCAGTCTCAGGAGGAAAGAATGAACTATTGGGAGGTGAACAGTCAATGAGGCAGTTTGATTTGATGTGGACTTTGAGGAATTTGGAACGTCGATCTTTGAAAATGAAGAGTGAAAATCCCTTATGAGGGAGATAGCATTTTAACGTGACTTATAGTGGTCACTTACATCTTGGGTGGGCTGCTGAGAAAACTTTGTAATCTGTCTCGGTTATATCTGCCATTTAACTTGCAGTGTTGTATGTTCAACTAAAGTTTGCTGATTAATTTGGCCGGATTATCCAGCCTTTCCGAATAACGGAATTTTCTGTAGATAAATGGACTTTTGGCTATCGTGCTACATCCCCTGTGCCAGGTTCCTACACAGTGGGGCTGGAAAACCCACATAATAATAATCTTAATTGTCACAAGTAGGCTTACATTAACACTGCAACAAAGTTACTGTGAAAAGCCCCGAGTCATCTCATTCCAGCGCCTGTTCAGGTACACAGAGGGAGAATGCAGGATGTCCAAATTACCTAGCAGCATGTCTTTCGGGACACTAAGGGCAATTTATCACGGCCAATCCACCTAACCTGCACATCTTTGGACTGTGGGAGGAAACTGGAGCACCCGGAGGAAACCCATGCAGACAAGGGGAGAACGGGCAGAGTCGACACAGACAGTGACCCAGCGGGGAATCGAACCTGGGACCCTGGAGCTGTGAAACCACAGTGCTAATCACTATGCTACCGTGCTGCCCACATTTGCCACGTGACCTCGATTCTCCACAGTCGGGATCCTCCATTTCACCGGCAGTGCACTCACACCAACGGATGTCTTGACGGCGTGGGGCTGCCCACAATGCGAAATCCCATTGGCCGCCTGGCAGAACAAAGGGTTCCGTTGCCAACGGGGACGCGCCACACCAGAAACGGATGGAGCGGGATGGAGAGTCCCGCCCATGAATTTAAGAGTATCAGATGGATATTGTAGGTTGTTGTACTCTGCTGTACTTGTAAAGTCTATTTAGTTTGCTTAAAACTATAGACTCCTGTGGCTTTATACTTCTCGTTGATAACTGGGATTTCAACTTCATCTATTTGCAACAAAAGGCCCCTAACTAGACC
This sequence comes from Scyliorhinus torazame, assembly GCF_047496885.1. NCBI lineage: Eukaryota > Metazoa > Chordata > Chondrichthyes > Carcharhiniformes > Scyliorhinidae > Scyliorhinus > Scyliorhinus torazame. The sequence continues at coordinate 113,161,560 of NC_092721.1, forward strand.
ATAACAAGTCGCAACGATGGAGTGAATCTAATTGCTTTATGAGAAGCCTGTAGGCTGTCCATGCTTGATGGCCTTTGAGAAGAGATGTGAGAACCATCCATCGTCCAGAGACTGTGGATGAGACTGCCAAATGCTGAGCTTGTTTTCCCTTTTGCCTGGTGATGGCAATTTCTTCATCCAAACTGGTGTTGTTAGAGAAGGTATTCCGAGGCAGCAGAACCTCTGAACTGAGCTGAAAGAAAATGTGTTGCAATGAATTTAGAAAAGTATCAATCATTTCAAGTTCCTTCAGTCAAGTCTGAAAGCTAACTTTGCTGCTGGCCTTCTCTCCAATATTAGAACATAATACATAGAACATACAGTGCAGAAGGAGGCCATTCGGTCCATCGAGTCTGCACCGACCCACTTAAGCCCTCGCTTCCACCCTATCCCCGTAATGCAATAACCCTTCCTAATATTTGTTATGGGCCAAGGTTTAGAGAACCCCAAAGTGTATCATGGAGTTCACCTGACCCACAACTTTTACTAGATTTTGGTATGAGGAGCACACGGCCCACTCTACAGGTGTGGTACAGCAGAAATCGAAAAGTATTTTTTAAAGCAAAACAATGTTTATTCTGTGAACTCAAGTTAACCTTTTTAAAACATACAGTGAACATCTTAGCAACCATTAATTCAAATACAACCCCCAAAGAATACAACACTAAGTAATCCTTAAGCTTTCCTTTTAACATCTATAAGACATTAAAAAAACTTTTAACAGAAGCACATCAGGTTTAAATTCACGACTGAGAACATTTATCACTCTGAATTCACCAAATGATCAAGAGATAGTCTTTACATGGCAGAGAGAACAACATTACACCTCCTGTGGCTGGCTGCAGCTCCAACTCTAACACAAAACCAAAAAAACACAGACACACCCAAGCTTTTCTCAAAGTGAAACTAAAAAGCAGAGCCAGAGCTCAGCTCCACCCACACTCTGACATCACTGTAGTAACATGAGCAGACTAATATTTCTTAAAGTGAGATTCTCATGACATCTTTTTGGACACTAAGGGCAATTTATTTAACGTGGCCAATCCACCTAACCTGCACGTCTTGGAGTGTGGGAAGAAACCGGAGCACCCGGAGGAAACCCATGCAAACACGGCTATGTTCAATTGTTCCTTAGTGTCCTGGTGAGGTGGGGTTATGGGGATAGGGCAGGGACGTGGGCCTAGGTAGTGTGCTCTTTTGAAGGGTCAGTGCAGAGTCGATTGGCCTAATGGCCACCTTCTCCATTGTAGGGATTCTATGGTTTGGATTTTACTGATATCCACATGCACTGCAAATTCCAAGACAGCATGAATCTGCACATTTTCCTTCGGTGCGGCCTAATATAAAGGATATGATCTGAATGTTGCACTGGCAGCAGTCCTCGTCATTGTGCCAGGATGCTTGCTGATTTCTTCCAACACTGAACCCGATCAATGTTTGTGGGGTCATTTGGAGGACACCACATTTCTATGGTACAGTAAGGTTCGAGTGCATGTTTTGATGCCTACCTGCCACATGACAGTGAAAGTTCATCTGTCTAATCACCAATGGAGGATACCTTCCCCCCCATCCAACCCCCCATCCAACCAAGTACTGCTCTGATGAGCTCCAAAGAAAATAGCCAGGACAATGTTTTCAGAAGAGGACATACTACTTTTTTAGGTTTCCCTGCTACTTCCTGGACCTGGACCCCACGAGTGTGATCCACCTGAGCACCCTGGCACTGCCAGCCTCGCACCCTGGTGGTGCGGCTTGGGTGCCAGTCTGGCACTGCCAAGGTGCTCTGGTGGCATTGCCAGCTGTCATGGGCTACCCCATGACATGGGCACTACCAGGATGCCAGGTTCGCACTGCCAAGGTACCAACCTGGCATTGTTTTCACGTGCATGATCGGGCCGGGTTTACATGTCGTGGGTGTTGGGGGGGGGGGGGGGGGGGGATGCCGGGGGGATGCCGGAGACCATCACACAGTGCGTTTCGGCTGTGGGAGGTTGGGGATTGCTTCAGGGGCCTCGGAGATCCAGATATCTCGATACAAGAGGGAGTTCCGGTGAGCAGAGCTCCTCACTGTACAAAACGAGGCTATGAGCGGCCACGGTTGCACGTTCCCCATTCTGGTTCCTTATTCACCACGAGTTGTGTTGAATAGCTATGTGTTTCTCGGCACTCGAGCTGAGGGGAGGGTTCCTTGAACCCCCTGCACCCACCTCATAAGGGCAGGGCACCCCATGGGCCGATCCCCGATGCAGATAAAGTACCAACCAGGAACCTTGGCAGTGCCCCTGCCAGGCTGGCAGTGCCACAGTGCCCAGGTGACTCGGGCATGCCAGCGTATCACCCTGACCAGAGCCCAATCATTCGGGTACCCCAATCGCCTGTGAAACCTCCTCAAGTGCCATTCCGCCTGGTCCACTGGAGACCAGTTCTAACGGCACTCGCTCGGGGTCTCCAAAATGCAGGGTCTGGATCCTGCACCTTGAGTAACTCTGGGGAGAACATATCCAACTGAGTCAGACTGCACACTTGAACATGCACATCTGGATCTTGCCATTAATAGGCAAGATCTAGATGGTGATGCCTCTCGAGGCATGACGAGGCCGGTAGATTGCCGCCGAAGTGTGGTTGAATAGCTATCAAAAAACACCCTGTCAAACACGCCCAAAATGACACTCAGAAATTTTTGGCTGAATTCCGCCCCATATTGCCCCTGTTTTCTTGGGGATTCTGCCAGGTTCCGACCAAAGTTAAGGCAGGAAGCAAATTGAATCCATTGAAATATCAAGGCCTTTAATTTTACATTTAATTTTGATTTCCTTTAAACTCATCCTACTTCATATATTTTAATTTAGGGTCTGATCTGTCATTTTTACCTAAGGTCTGAGTGGTAGCTTCCTTGCCAGTCAAAACGTTTCACCTGAAGTCTTCCACCCTTGTTCATGCCTGGGATTTTCCAGTGCCGCTGGAAGGTCAAATTTCCCATTTTCGCTTGCAATGGGTCCCGCTACGGCCAAGAATGGAGATTCCCATCCTTCATGTTTTTTATTGCCGAAAAGGAAACCTTGACATTTCCTGCCCTGGATTTCCTCACCCTGCCACGACACCCACATCCCCATTACCCCAGATTGGGATTCCCCTTCCAGTGCACATGGAGCACTGTCCATGACAGCAGTATCTTGCAATCCTATTTATGCTAGATTATCTACTTCCTGTTGACCAGACAACATGCTACTGAGGCCCAGCTGAGCCTGCCTGCTGTCCCTCCTGGATGGATAAGCTACATTCTGGCCTGCAGGCCGTATTTAAACCCACAATGTCTAACTCCATCTATTCTGCATATCTGGGGTACTATTAGAATATGGCTTTAAAATTAGATAAAAGATTGTTGAAATACACCTGGTATGGGATATTTTGGGCCATCTGTAATATGAAAGCATCACCTTGGATGCTCAATCGTTAATGAACAAATGCGGACAGAAGGTATACACAAATGTTGCTCTCAGTCTCTGACTGCTGCTCCTCTGAGAGATTGCTCCAAATAAAAATGGATCAAAAATATTATATTTGCTGTGCCTTTTTACTTTGGAGTGAAAATGATCACACACAACCATTTTTAAATCCCAAAGGTCTATCAACTCCCACATAGCCCAATGATTTTGTTTTTTAAACTTTCCTTTTCTGATGATGAAAGACTGACTGATGTCCCTGACCGAATTGTCTTTTTTGTAAAACAGTCAAAGTGCAGAATGAGCAGGCTCCTAGTGTGTGCATCAAGCTGATTTACCATTGTCCCTTCAATTGCCCTGGAGGTCTGCCTTCACTCCATGCGACTTCAATTCAAAGGTTTCTGAATCGAAAATGTCTGTGATTTGGGCTGTAATTCTGTTGTGGTCAACCTTTGGGAAATTCATGGATTGATCATGGTAAAGATGCCATGGACATCTCCTTTTAAAAATACCACGAACAGTCACTGATCCAGTTTACTCCAGTCAAGCTATCTCTAATTTACTATAATTGTTTGGTGTGCTCTCAATTTTTGTTCTTTCCTCTCCCCTGCTTGTCTCTGTAACAAGTAAATTCAGTTATGAGGAAACGTTTCAGTAACATGGGATCCACTGCCTTCAAAGGTGTGAATGATAGAAGATCTTCAGGAGGTTTTCTAAATATAACAACTTGCATTTATATAGCAACTTTAACCATTAAAATGTTGCTTAAGATAATAAGAAAAATAGCAGGGTTAATCTGCAGCACAATTTCAAATTAAAACCTGGCATTTGGGTTGATGTCGGGAAATATTTACTTGTGTAATTAATATTTTGAATAGTCATCTGGTAAGACAGTGGAGAAAAGAAAGTCTGCAATCATTCAAGCGGCAATGAAGTAACATAATGGAAGGATTGTAAGTTACTTTGGAAAGGTGAACTTGATGGTTTGATTGACCATCCTCATCTGTACTACCTTTTTAAAAATTAATTTAGAGTAACAAATTTTTTTTTCTCCCAACTAAGGGGCAATTTAGCGTGGCCAGTCCACCTACCCTGCACATTTTTGGGTTGTGGGGGTAAGATCCATGCAGGCACTGGGAGAATGTGTAAACTCCACAGTGACCCGGGCCCGGGATCGAAACCGGATCCTCGCCGCCATGAGGCAGCTGTGCTAACCATTGTGCCACCATGCTCTCCATCTGTCATTATCTTTGACCTTTCACCTCTGTGTCTCCACTTCTTTCCTTCCCGCTCCTTTATTTCTTTTTCCTGTCTTTTTCATCTCTTCCCTATTTGTGTTCTTTTATTTTTGCTCCACCTCTGTACGAACATCAAAATGAGGTAAAGATGTAGCAATATCGCAACGTGGCAAGGCAGCCGCCTCCAAACCTTAGACCAAGCAGACAGTGGATGGAATCACAGCACAGGAGGCCACTATGTATGGTGCACAGTGGAGATTGAACTGATGGCGCATTACTTCGCTTGCCCTCAATCCCTCCCTATCTCTGTGACCTTCTACAGTATTGGAGCTCCTCCTTCCAAACTCACTGCCCATCTGACTTTCCTCTTCTGCCCACCATGGGAGATGTGTGTGACCCCCTTGTTGTAGAAATTTCTTCCTATACCACTCTGCCTCTGGATAAATACAGTCCTTACAGGATAAAATCATGGGTTACTTATACGTCAGAATTATTGACAGAGGATAAGGTTCGAATTTGTAATCTTCTGCCAAAAGTCTTGCATTGAGAGTCCATAAATTCATGAACAAGGGATGGTTTCTCAAAGAGAGGACCATAAAATGGTATCCAGAGAGAACAGTGGTCTGATAACTAAATGAGGAAAGTACTAGCAGACTTGATGGACTGAATGTGGACCTGTTTTGTGCTGTGACATTCTATAATTCTATGATAAGCATTTGGACTTATTATTCAGTCCATTAAGTTGACATTTTATTTGCATTCACATTTTTCTCTGATCAATCTTGTTTCTTTCTCATCTTTTCTTAACAGTTATCGTTTGATCATTTATGTTTGCTACTGTATTAGTGTAGCGCACAAAGACTCACGAGAGACGAATAGAGATGAAGTCGATGAGGCTTTATTAAGCGTGACTTGTTCCCCGCAGTTCAGTAACAGACTGGCCTGCGGGGGAGAACTCCTGGTTCTTATACTCCGCCTTCAGGGCGGAGCTAGAGGTCAACAGCCAACCAGGACCCGGGATCTGTCAGCCAATGACATCACGGCTTCACAGTCCCACATGACCCCTAATGCATACTACCACATTCACCCCTTGTTAAAAATGAACCCGGCGGGGTGGTGCTTCGCATGGTTGTAGAGGTTTACAAGGCTGGTCCTGGGAGGAAAAACTTTTGCATGTCATCACAGTATGTACAGGATTATTTTTTTGTTTTGAACTATTTACAGTATTCGTAAGAGGGAAAAAGGGGAAAAGAAAAAAAATTCTCGTTAAAGTCCACAACATTCTAGTGTTACACCGATGCCACAAGTCGGTCGGGCGTTCTGGTCGTCCTTGTCGATCACCTCAGCCCTGGTGGTGTTGGTGCTTGTTCCAGTGTTGTCACCTCCGGGAGCTTTACGGTTTCTGCTTCAGCTTCACTTCTGGTCGGACCTGGGAGGAGGACCGATCCTCCCGGGAAGGGGGCTGTCGCGGGGTGCGCCGGTGGCAGGGAGGGGGTGATTGGTGTCGGGGGGGTGTGCGTGTTGCCGGCGGGCGCCAGATCTCGCAGGGAGACCGTGTCCTGTCGGCCGTCGGGGTACTCCACGTAGGCGTACTGCGGGTTCGCGTGGAGGAGGTGAACCCTCTCGACCAACGGGTCCGACTTGTGCGCCCGCACATGTTTCCGGAGCAAGATGGGTCCTGGGGCCGCCAGCCAGGTCGGCAGCGACGTTCCAGAGGAGGACTTCCTGGGGAAGACAAGGAGGCGCTCATGAGGCGTTTGGTTAGTAGTGGTACACAGCAGCGACCGGATGGAGTGGAGGGCGTCCGGGAGGACCTCCTGCCACCGTGAAACTGGGAGATCCCTGGACCGTAGGGCCAGTAGGACGGTCTTCCAGACCGTGCCGTTCTCCCTTTCTACTTGCCCGTTCCCCCGGGGGTTGTAGCTGGTTGTCCTGCTCGAGGCTATACCCTTGCTGAGCAGGAACTGGCGCAGCTCGTCACTCATGAAGGAGGACCCCCTGTCGCTATGGACGTATGCGGGGCAACCGAACAGTGTGAATATGGTGTTAAGGGCTTTAATGACTGTGGCCGCTGTCATGTCAGGGCAGGGGATTGCGAAGGGGAAACGGGAGTACTCGTCCACCACGTTCAGGAAGTACGTGTTGCGGTCGGTGGAGGGGAGGGGCCCTTTGAAATCCAGACTGAGGCGTTCAAAGGGACGGGAGGCCTTGATCAGGTGCGCACTATCCGGCCTGAAAAAATGCGGTTTGCACTCTGCGCAGATGTGGCAGTCCCTTGTGACTGTACGGACCTCCTCTAAAGAGTATGGGAGATTGCAGGACTTTATAAAATGGTAGAACCGAGTGACCCCCGGGTGGCAGAGGTCCTCGTGGAGGGTTTGGAGACGGTTAATTTGTGCGTTGGCACATGTGCCGCGGGATAGGGCATCGGACGGCTCGTTCAGCTTTCCGGGACGGTACAAGATCTCATAGTTGAAGGTGGAGAGTTCGATCCTCCACCTTAAGATCTTGTCATTTTTAATTTTGCCCCGCAGTGCATTATCGAACATGAAAGCTACTGACCGTTGGTCAGTGAGGAGAGTGAATCTCCTGCCGGCCAGGTAATGCCTCCAATGTCGCACAGCTTCCACTATGGCTTGGGCTTCCTTTTCCACTGAGGAGTGGCGGATTTCTGAGGCGTGGAGGGTTCGGGAGAAAAAGGCCACGGGTCTGCCCGCTTGGTTAAAGGTGGCCGCTAGAGCTACGTCGGAGGCGTCGCTCTCGACCTGGAAGGGGAGGGACTCGTCGATGGCGCGCATCGTGGCCTTTGCGATATCCGCTTTGATGCGGCTGAAGGCCTGGCAAGCCTCTGTCGACAGAGGGAAGGTCGTGGTCTGTATTAGGGGGCGGGCCTTGTCTGCGTACTGGGGGACCCACTGGGCGCAATATGAAAAGAACCCCAGGCAGCGTTTTAGGGCTTTTGAGCAGTGAGGGAGGGGAAATTCCATGAGGGGGCGCATACGTTCGGGGTCGGGGCCTATTATCCCATTGCGCACTACATATCCCAAGATGGCTAGCCGGTTTGTGCTAAAAACGCACTTGTCCTCGTTGTATGTGAGGTTCAAGGCTTTAGCGGTCTGGAGGAATTTTGGGAGGTTGGCGTCGTGGTCCTGCTGGTCGTGGCCGCAGATGGTTACATTGTCGAGATACGGGAACGTGGCCCGCAACCCATGTTGATCAACCATTCGGTCCATCTCCCGTTGGAAGACCGAGACCCCGTTTGTGACGCCAAATGGGACCCTTAGGAAGTGGTATAATCGCCCGTCTGCCTCGAAGGCTCTGTACTTGCGGTCACTTGGGCAGATGGGGAGCTGATGGTAGGCGGACTTGAGGTCCACGGTGGAGAAGACCTTATATTGGGCAATCCGATTGACCATGTTGGATATGCGGGGGAGAGGGTACGCATCTAGCTGTGTGTACTTGTTGATGGTCTGGCTATAGTCTATGACCATCCTTTGCTTCCCCCCTGTCTTTACTACTACCACCTGTGCTCTCCAGGGACTATTGCTGGCCTGGATTATGCCTTCCTTCAGTAGCCGCTGGACTTCGGACCGAATGAATGTCCGGTCCTGGGCGCTGTACCGTCTGCTCCTAGTGGTGACAGGTTTGCAATCCGGGGTGAGGTTTGCAAACAAGGATGGGGGCTCAACCTTGAGGGTTGCGAGGCCGCAGATAGTGAGTGGGGGTATTGGGCCGCCGAATTTGAAAGTTAGGCTCTGCAGGTTGCACTGGAAGTCTAATCCCAGTAATGTGGGCGCGCAGAGTTGGGGAAGGACGTAGAGCCTGTAGTTTTTAAACTCCCTCCCTTGTACCGTTAGGGTCACTATGCAGAAGCCTTTGATCTGTACGGAGTGGGATCCTGCAGCTAGGGAAATCTTTTGCGCACTGGGACGGATGGTCAAAAAACAGCATCTTACCGTGTCGGGGTGGATGAAGCTTTCTGTGCTCCCGGAGTCGACCAGGCATGGTGTCTCGTGCCCGTTGATCAGCACCGTTGTTGTCGTCGTCTGGAGCATCCGGGGCCGTGCTTGGTCCAGCGTCATTGAGGCCAGACGTGGTCGTAGTGCTTCAGCGTCTTCCTCGAACCCCGTTGAGCCGTCGATGCTGGGGTCCACTGTTGCCGTCCAAGATGGCGGCGGGGTGAACAAAATGGCCGCCCACATGCGTCGCACAGGGCTGGGGTGTCCCAAGATGGCGGCGCCCCTCCTCCCCTCATGGTGGCCGGGACCCAAAATGGCGGCACCTGCGGGTCGCACATGGGGCGCTGGGGGGGGTTGGGGAGCGTTTGAAACGCACAGGACTCCTTGTTCTCCGGGGACAGCGGTGGCCGAGATCAAAAAAGGCTGCGCCTGCGGGACGTACATGGGGCGCTGGGGGGGTTGGGGAGCGTTAGAAACGCGCAGGACTCCTTCCTCTCCTGGGACAGCGGCGACCTCCCGGGACCGGCACACAGCCGCGAAATGGCCCTTTTTCCCGCAGCTCTTGCAAATCGCTGCGCAGACCGGGCAGCGCTGCCGGGGGTGTTTCGCCTGGCCGCAGAAATAGCAGCGGGCCCCCCCGGGACGACTTGGCGTCTGAACCGCGCAAGCCTGTGGGGTGGGGATGGGGGGGGGTGGTTTGTCGCGACGGGGGTCCACGGAGCCCAAGGGGCTGCCGCGTGGTCGGGGCCGTACACACGGGCGTTTCACGCGGCCACATCTAGGGAGGCTGCAAGGGCCCGTGCCTCTGAGAGTCCTAGCGACTCTTTTTCTAAAAGTCTTTAGCGGATTTGGGGAGAGTTCATACCTGCCACAAAAACATAGCGAATTAACATGTCCGTGTGTTCAATCGCGTTTACCGGCGGGCAGCTGCAGGCCCGTCCCAAAATTAGCAGCGCGGCGTAGAATTCGTCTCGCGATTCTCCGGGACTTTGCCATCTCATTGCGAGTTGGTAGCGTGCGTAGATCTGGTTCACTGGGCGAACATAGATGCTCTTTAGTGCTGCGAACGCCGTCTGGAAATCCTCTGCGTCTTCGATGAGAGGGAAAATTTCCAGGCTTACCCTCGAGTGCAGGACCTGTAGTTTCTGGTCTTCTGTGACCCGGCCGGAGGCCGTTCGGAGGTATGCTTCGAAACAAGTCTGCCAATGTTTAAAAACTGCTGCTGAGTTCACTGCATGGGGGCTGATCCTCAGGCATTCCGGGATGATCCTGAGCTCCATAGTCCTTTAAGCACGCTTAATAAATTGTAGCGCACAAAGACTCACGAGAGACGAATAGAGATGAAGTCGATGAGGCTTTATTAAGCGTGGCTTGTTCCCCGCAGTTCAGTAACAGACTGGCCTGCGGGGGAGAACTCCTGGTTCTTATACTCCGCCTTCAGGGCGGAGCTAAGAGGTCAGCAGCCAACCAGGACCCGGGATCTGTCAGCCAATGACATCACGGCTTCACAGTCCCACATGACCCCTAATGCATACTACCACAATTAGCAAATCTAATTGCCAATTTGATTTGAAATGGGGGAAAAACCTTTGAAAATCTTAAAGCTGACCTTGCACTGGTCTTCTCCATTCTTTACTGCATATTTGAACACTAATGGGTGGGTGGAATCTGACATCTGATAACATTTTATTGAAAAAAGGAAAGTCCAGTTTTAAATACTCTTGGAGAAATTAGCTGGTAAGTATTTATGTTCTCGGCTCCTATAACTAACTTGAACTTTTAGAGAAAAGCTTTATCCTGAGTGTTTACTCTGGAAATACATGCCAAAACCCATTGTCACCTGATAGTGTGGGTAGTGGCCAAACTCCAATTGCATCCTTGTGTCTGCTGTCAGTTTCTTAGGCTTCTTATTGTGGAGTAATTGTATACAAATATTGAATTCAACTTAGGTCTACAGCAGTTAATTTGAACTGAGAACTGAATGTGTAGCCAAAAATTTATTGAATCCCCAAACCAAATGGTAAGGCATTGTTGCACCCCCAAGGTCATATCTGTAACCTGAGAGGGACTAGTTTTATCAGCCAAATACTGCAGTCAATATATTTTTGATTATAACCTCCGACCAAGCACAATGTTTGAAAAAAAATAGAAATCCCTTTCATTGTTTTCCGAAGGCTTTAGTGGATAACCATTTGTATTCTATTACTGTGGACATCAATTACTGAAGACAGTTAATCACTAATCTCAAATAAATGGCAATTGTGAAAATGACTCTTGCAGTTTAAGAGTATAACAATCCAACATGTGTAGTTGTTGATGATGTGCATAACCTCAGTTTGAACTCCAGCTTCTGTACTTTGCAAGTCAATTTGATTTAACTATTTAAGAGAAGTTAAACCAAATAGTTGGTTAAGTTTATGCATGAAAAGAAATTAAGATATTTTCTGAAATACTGATTTCTTCCTAATTCTCCCTTAAAACCCATACCTTGAGAAAGACCGTGGCTGGAATTCTCCCGTCTGGGACTAAGTTCTGTAGTGGGGGCAGTGTCTCCCACTGGGGAGGCTGGTGAGAAAACACATCAAATGTTCTGGCCCCGACCTCATTAATTTTGCAACCAGGTGATTTGTGCCATATTCCATGGTGGGACAGGCCTGATGGCATGTAGTCCGCCATCCTATCCGGGCACCATATTGAAAAAGCGACCAACATCACTGACCCACCAATGAAGAAAGAAGGTCGACCTCCTGAAAATGAAGTTAGATCTCCGAGAGCACTCTGAAATCAGAAGATGGAATTCATCAATGACACTGCATCTGGAAGATCCACCTGCTGATGCTTCCCCTCCCCCCACCACCACCCACTGCTGTGGTGTTCCAAGGTCCAATGTTGCTGTCTGCCTCCATTTTGAACTCTGGATGCAGCCCCGGCATTTTTCAGGTGGGTCCCGACATCTGCACGCCACTTTGTTCCGAGCGTGATTTGCGCCGGCGTCTTTTCCTGCTGCTGCCGCTGATAATCCCTGCAGAGTCGGCCCCATGTCTCTGTGGGTTTCCTCCGGTGCTCTGCTTTCCTCCCACAAGTCCTGAAAAACTGTTAGGTGAATTGGACATTCTGAAGTCTCCCTCAGTGGACCCGAACAGGCGCCGGTATGTGGCGGCTAGGGGATTTTCACAGTGACTTCATTGAAGTGTTAATGTAAGCCGGCTTGGGACACTAATAAAGATTATTATTATACTCGGGTGTGGGTGGTCGGGCCTTCACCTGCATCCATTAGCAGAATGCAAATGAGGTTCACAGCAGCCTCCAGCGGGTTTCCCCATCTGTCATGGTCGGCACCAGCGGAAGATCCTGCTGGAAAATCAGGCCGACCTAAAACTGATTTTTGCATCATCTGCCAAATACTCCCCATGCCCACGATTGAACCCACTGATGAGGGCTTGGATAATTCTGCCACCTGTGATTATAAATCTGAACATTATTTAATACGTAACTGCTTTGCACTGTAATATTACAATCAGATTTTAGGAGTCCATTTGGAACATAGTGAACATAGGACACACAGTGCAGAAGGAGGCCATTCGGCCCATCGAGTCTGCACCAACCCATTTCCACCCTATCCCCGAAACCCAATAACCCCTCCCACCCTTTTTGGTCACTAAGGGCAATTTATCATGGTCAATCCACCTAACCTGCACGTCTTTGGGCTGTGGGAGGAAACCGGAGCACCCGGAGGAAACCCACGCAGACACTGGGAGAAAGTGCAAACTCCGCACAGACAGTGACCCAGCGGGAAATCAAACCTGGGACTCTGGCGCTGTGAAGCCACAGTGCTATCCACGTGTGCTACCGTGCTGCCCAATTTGTCCGTCCATTTTCATGGTATAAAGGTTTAATAAAAGTCTTTCAAGGAGATGAATAGCCATTATATTTATAGTGTTTTGCATTTTTATCATTTAGTGGCGGGAACAATGTAATTGGATTTTGGAAAAGGATGTCATTTCAAATCTTGCTTACCAATCAATGTATTGTTTGCACATTGCTACGCCACCCTGGGCAAGTGTGCAGGCAATTCCAACTCCATGTGCCCTGGAGTCACAACACCAGTGAATTAACCAATAATTCTGATTAAAATTCGCGAAATCTTTAACCATTGGCTCCCCAGTAATTGAGTCACCAGGTTTATAAATTAACACATAATTACTGTTTATTTATAACAGGAATGAAGATGAAATGTATAGTAATTGCAGCTGGATAACAAGGAAGCTAACCTACTATCCCCTTTAAATGTTCCACCCTCTACCCACACACATAAAACAGACAAACACAGAGGGGTGGAAATGGAGAAAATAACAAAGTTTAAGGTCAAAAGATAACAGTCCTTGCTTCAGATGATGGGTTCTTGCAGCAGGCCTTCCTCCTAGCATGCTGGTTGATCAAAGCTTCTGGTTTACAGCTGATGATGGTCTTCTTGGCAGAGTCATAGATTCAGTACAGTACTTACAGGCAGCAAGCCTTCTGGTGAGTCACTTTAGTCTTATCAAACTGGACCTTCAACTTAAAGGTTCACATTCAGGCCTATTTCTGTCCTGAGACACTCTGTCTGACATTAAACCTTGCCTTCAGCTCGGGGATTGATTTCAAGCTTTTGCAGTCTCAGGAGTACAGCACTCAGACTTACTGAAGAGAGAATCAGCCCTTACAGTGGCTTTGTGAAGAGAGTTTATCTGGATCTTTTCATAAAATTTACAGTGCAGAAGGAGGCCATTCGGCCCATCGAGTCTGCACCGGCCCTTGGAAAGATCACCCTACTTAAGCCCACGCCCCACCTTATCCCCGTAACCCCACCTAACCTTTTGGACACTGAGGAGCAATTTTGCATGGCCAATCCACCTAACCGGCACATGTTTGGACTGTGGGAGAAATCTAGAGCACCCGGAGGAAACCCACGCAGACACGGGAAGAATGTGCAAACTCCACACACAGTCACCCGTGACTGGAATTGAACCCGGGTGCCTGGAAACTGTGAGGCAGCAGTGCTAACCACTGTGCCACCGTGCCACCCATTTTGTGAGAGAATTAATTGAAATCCTCCACCCAGTCTGCAAAACCAAAAGTGAAACTAAAATGGAACCTCGCAGCTCGGAGAAACATTCCAGAGGATAATATCCAATCATCACCTGTTCGCGGGCAGATCACAGCCTTCTGGGCCAATTCAATGGCCACTAATCACATAAATTAGATCAGGTTACCACTGGGGTCAGCCACCAATTTCCAATCACAGTCTAAACCAGCACAGCCTTCTGGAATCTGCTTGTTTGGATTGAAAGTGCCGTACAGGCTGCTTTGCCTGACAGTCACAGGTGCATTAATCACCCATGGATCAAAAATGTAACAGCAAAATAAAAGAAAGAGGAAATAGGGAATAAACAAGAACAAACAGGAAGGACCCAGGCTATCTACACACCCATCTCCAGACTCAACATCTACCAATTTCTTCTCTTTGGCGAATACTGATGCAAAGTATTCATTTAGTACCTCACCCATTTCCTCTGGCTCCACACATAGATTCCCTTGCCTATCCTTCAGTGGGCCAACCCTTTCCCTGGCTACCCTCTTGCTTTTTGTACGTGTAAAAAGCCTTGGGATTTTCCTTAACCCTATTTGCCAATGAATTTTCGTGACCCCTTCTAGCCCTCCTGACTCCTTGCTTAAGTTCCTTCCTACTTTCCTTATATTCCACGCAGGCTTCGTTTGTTCCCAGCCTTTTAGCCCTGACAAATGCCTCCTTTTTCTTTTTGACGAGGCCTACAATATCTCTCGTCATCCAAGGTTCCCGAAAATTTGAAATCAATCCCCGAAAATTTATCCTTCTTCCTCACAGGAACATGCCGGTCCTGAATTCCTTTCAACTGCCACTTGAAAGCCTCCCACATGTCAGATGTTGATTTGCCCTCAAACATCCGCCCCCAATCTATGTTCTTCAGTTCCCGCCTAATATTGTTATAATTAGCCTTCCCCCAATTTAGCACATTCATCCTAGGACCACTCTTATCCTTGTCCACCAGTACTTTAAAACTTACTGAATTGTGGTCACTGTTACCGAAATGCTCCCCTACTGAAACATCTACCACCTGGCCGGGCTCATTCCCCAATACCAGGTCCAGTACCGCCCCTTCCCTAGTTGGACTGTCTACATATTGTTTTAAGAAGCCCTCCTGGATGCTCCTTACAAACTCCGCCCCGTCTAAGCCCCTGGCACTAAGTGAGTCCCAGTCAATATTGGGGAAGTTGAAGTCTCCCATCACCACAACGCTGTTGTTTTTACTCTTTTCCAAAATCTGTCTACCTATCTGCTCCTCTATCTCCCGCTGGCTGTTGGGAGGCCTGTAGTAAACCCCCAACATTGTGACTGCACCCTTCTTATTCCTGATCTCTACCCATATAGCCTCACTGCCCTCTGAGGTGTCCTCCCGCAGTACAGCTGTGATATTCTCCCGAACCAGTAGCGCAACTCCGCCTCCCCTTTTACATCCCCCTCTATCCCGCCTGAAACATCTAAATCCTGGAACGTTTAGCTGCCAATCCTGCCCTTCCCTCAACCAGGTCTCTGTAATGGCAACAACATCATAGTTCCAAGTACTAATCTAAGCTCTAAGTTCATCTGCCTTACCCGTAATACTTCTTGCATTAAAACATATGCACTTCAGGCCACCAGACCCGCTGTGTTCAGCAACTTCTCCCTGTCTGCTCTGCCTCAGAGCCACACTGTCCCTATTCCCTAGTTCTCCCTCAATGCTCTCACCTTCTGACCTATTGCCCCCGTGCCCACCCCCCTGCCATACTAGTTTAAACCCTCCCGTGTGACACTAGCAAACCTCACGGCCAGGATATTGATGCCTCTCCGGTTTAGATGCAACCCGTCCTTCTTATACAGGTCACACCTGCCCCGGAAGAGCTCCCAGTGGTCCAGATAATGGAAACCCTCCCTCCTACACCAGCTGTTTAGCCACGTTTTTAGCTGCTCTATCTTCCTATTTCTAGCCTCACTGGCACGTGGCACAGGGAGTAATCCCGAGATTACAACCCTCGAGGTCCTGTCTTTTAACTTTCTGCCTAGCTCCCTGAACTCCTGCTGCAGGACCTCATGCCCCTTCCTGCCTATGTCGTTTGTACCAATATGTACAACGACCTCTGCCTGTTTGCCCTCCCCCTTCAGGATGCCCTCTACCCGTTCGGAGACATCCTGGACCCTGGCACCAGGGAGGCAACATACCATCCTGGAGTCTCGTTCATGTCCACAGAAGCGCCTGTCTGTGCCCCTGACTATAGAGTCCCCTATTACTATTACTCTTCTGCGCTTTGACCCTCCCTTCTGAACATCAGAGCCAGCCGTGGTGCCACTGCTCTGGCTGCTGCTGTTTTCCCCTGATAGGCTATCCCCCCCAACAGTATCCAAAGGGGTATACCTGTTCGAGAGGGGGACAACGACAGGGGATTCCTGCACTGACTGCCTGCCCTTTCTGGTGGTCACCCATTTCTCTGCCTGCACCTTGGGTGTGACCACATTTACATAACTGCGATCTATGACGCTTTCCGCCACCTGCATGCTCCTAAGTGCATCCAATTGCTGCTCCAACCGAACCATGCGGTCTGTGAGGAGCTCCAGTTGGGTGCACTTCCTGCAGATGAAGCCATCCGGGACGCTGGAAGCCTCCCGGACCTGCCACATCTCACAGTCAGAGCACTGCACCCCTCTAACTGACATTGCATCAATTAATTAAAATTAAAATTAAAAATTTAAAAAACAATTTTTAAGATCCAATATTTTTTGGAGATCCAAAAAGATGAGGTGTTGGGTGTCTTAAAAAATATTAAGGTAGATAAGTCCCCAGGGCCTGATGGGATCTACCCCAGAATACTGAAGGAGGCTGGAGAGGAAATTGCTGAGGCCTTGACAGAAATCTTTGGATCCTCGCTGTCTTCAGGGGATGTCCCGGAGGACTGGAGAATAGCCAATGTTGTTCCCCTGTTTAAGAAGGGTAGCAAGGATAATCCCGGGAACTACAGGCCGGTGAGCCTTACTTCAGTGGTAGGGAAATTACTGGAGAGAAATCTTCGAGACAGGATCTACTCCCATTTGGAAGCAAATGGACGTATTAGTGAGAGGCAGCACAGTTTTGTGAAGGGAAGGTCGTGTCTCACTAACTTGATAGAGTTTTTCGAGGAGGTCACTAAGATGATTGATGCAGGTAGGGCAGTGGATGTTGTCTGTATGGACTTCTTTCGAGGAGGTCACTAAGATGATTGATGCAGGTAGGGCAGTGGATGTTGTCTATCTGGACTTCAGTAAGGCCTTTGACAAGATCCCTCATGGTAGACTAGTACAAAAGGTGAAGTCACACGGGATCAGGGGTGAGCTGGCAAGGTGGATACAGAACTGGCTAGGCCATAGAAGCCAGAGAGTAGCAATGGAAGGATGCTTTTCTCATTGGAGGGCTGTGACCAGTGGTGTTCCACAGGGATCAGTGCTGGGACCTTTGCTCTTTGTAGTATATATAAATGATTTGGAGGAAAATGTAACTGGTCTGATTAGTAAGTTTGCAGACGACACAAAGGTTGGTGGAATTGCGGATAGCGATGAGGACTGTCGGAGGATACAGCAGGATTTAGATTGTTTGGAGACTTGGGCGGAGAGATGGCAGATGGAGTTTAATCCGGACAAATGTGAGGTAATGCATTTTGGAAGGTCTAATGCAGGTAGGGAATATACAGTGAATGGTAGTACCCTCAAGAGTATTGAATGTCAAAGAGATCTAGGAGTACAGGTCCACAGGTCACTGAAAGGGGCAACATAGGTGGGGAAGGTAGTCAAGAAGGCATATGGCATGCTTGCCTTCATTGGCCAGGGCACTGAGTATAAGAATTGGCAAGTCATGTTGCAGCTGTATAGAACCTTAGATAGGCCACACTTGGAATATAGTGTTCAATTCTGGTCGCCACACTACCAGAAGGATGTGGAGGCTTTAGAGAGGGTGCAGAAGAGATTTACCAGAATGTTGCCTGGTATGGAGGGCATTAGCTATGAGGAGCGGTTGAATAAACTCGGTTTGTTCTCACTGGAACGACGAAGGTTGAGGGGCGACCTGATAGAGGTTTATAAAATTATGAGGGGCATAGACAGAGTGGATAGTCAGAGGCTTTTCCCCAGGGTAGAGGGGTCAATTACTAGGGGGCATAGGTTTAAGGTGAGAGGGGCAAGGTTTAGAGTAGATGTACGAGGCAAGTTTTTTACGCAGAGGGTAGTGGGTGCCTGGAACTCGCTACCGGAGGAGGTGGTGGAAGCAGCGACGATAGTGACATTTAAGGGGCATCTTGACAAATACATGAATAGGATGGGAATCGAGGGATACGGACCCTGGAAGTGTAGAAGATTGTAGTTTAGTCGGGCAGCATGGTCGGCACGGGCTTGGAGGGCCGAAGGGCCTGTTCCTGTGCTGTACATTTCTTTGTTCTTTGTTCTTTGTTGACCCTGACAACTTCAACATTTCACACCTGCATTACCAATTCTGTTGATTTTCCACTGCACTTGCTCTGAGCAGAATTGTACCGTTCCCAGTTTCAGTTTAGTAACATGGAGTCTTTCATGTGTGACATATGTGTTGGCACCATGCAAACCCGTGAGGTAGGCTGCTCTGAAATGGCACTTTGGAAGCACATCCTTTTTGCCTGATGATGATTTTCAGCATGAGGTCAGCTAATTTGAGCATTAGGCAGAATTTCTGCAACAGAATTGTCATGATATGCAGACACATACAGAATGCTATACAGACAAGCAGCTAATGGACACAGAGAACAGGACATGACCAATAAGCAGGCAGGACACTCAGGAGTGGGATCTGACTATAAAAGACACAAGGCACTCACACTCCACCTCTTTCCACTGATGAACATCTATTGAGTCAGTCAAGGGTGTTGTTACAATCTCACACCTCCACCATGTGGCTAAGAGCTAGTCTGGTTCAGTCAGACAGAGTAACCACACTTAGGTTAGCAGAGAGTCGAACTCACAGAGAACTGTGCTATTATTTCAATAAACCTGATTGAACTAACTTCAAAGTCTGGAGTATCTGTTTGATCCAAGCTGCATCCAGTTGCAGCCAGTGTTAGACCACTGTACCTAACACAACAAGAATTACCATGTAGCACAGGATGACTGATGGGGCATTGGGACGCATTTGGAAGCAAGCATCAACTTTCAAAATGCATCATTAACCCGAGAAAGCAACAGCTCAGTGCTGAAATATCCAATCTCTTAATTTCCCAGTTCACAGAGATGCTGCACCTAATCCAACTCCCTGCTCCTCCAACCATTCTAGTTTATATTGGCAGCCTTCTCCCTGAGCCCTCTACATTCCACTCAGGCACTGTTGTGTTCCTTCAAAGCAATTAAACTGATGTTTGTCTTTTCATTTCTTCCCCTAATTAAGCTGCCACTCTCCCTCTTTACTCTTAATCCATTAAAGCAGAAAAAAATGAAAGGTGGTGGAAATCTGAAACAAAACCAGGAAATGTTGGGGAAACAGCAACATCTGTGAAGAGAAAACTGCTTGGCTGTCTTTCTGTATATTTATCTATCATCAAAACTGGAGGGTGTGACAGAATAATTATGTCCACTTCCTTTAATTGTTATTTATTTGGTTCCTTATTATGACAATCTATTTCCACATTTGCCACTTGTGTCATCCATTAACCATCTCGTATCAAATTGAGTCCGTTGGATCAGGTCTCTATATCCTCAGCATAGCCCCTAACATTAAAGGCAAATTCCCTGTACAGTCGTAATAGGGATTCAAACCGACGTTCCCAAACAAAGCAAACAACTAGTCCCGCATGTTGTTATTTATCCAATAGGTTTATTAATCTGTTTTTATTTCTCTTCCATCCATGTGCTGTAATTAGTAAGTTTCCACAGGCATTCACTACAGTACGTCTGCCTCACTGCAGAAACAGATTGCTTAACTTTTTTGTGTTACATCCTGTAAAGTTAAATTATTCTGTTCCACAAGCGTTTCCCTTTGCATAACCAAATTCCACACTTCAAGAAAATGAAACAGTGGACTTTTTACTTTTAATGTGATTTCAACTGTTGTATTTTTTTTGCTTTTTAATCACATTCAGCTCACATTTCACCAAGGACCAAATGTAAGTTATGTGAGGAACATTTGGGAAGACAATATATGGGCACGAGTTTCTGCTTTGGGCACAACTGGCACAAATTGTGCCCACAGATGTGCAAAGTTTAAAATGCGTTCCCCCACCACCCAGGTTTCTGCTGACATTCATTTGATGATTGTCGAATGCAAAATCTGTTTGGGCATGTTTGGGCAGAGTCTGAAAACAGGGGCGCGATTCTCCGACCCCCCGCCGGGTCGGAGAATCGCCGGGGGCTGGCGTGAATCCCGTCCCCGCCGGTATCCGAAATCTCCGGCACTGGAGATTCGGCGGGGGCGGGTATCACGCCGCGCCGGTTGGCGGGCCCCCCCGCTCGATTCTCCGGCCCGGATGGGCCGAAGTCCCACCGCTAAAATGCCTGACCCGGCGGCGTAAATTAAACCACCTACCTTACCGGCGGGACAAGGCGGTGGGGCTCCGGGGTCCTGGCGATCTGGCCCCGGGGGGTGCCCCCACAGTGGCCTGGCCCGCGATCGGGGCCCACCGATCCATGGGCGGGCCTGTGCCATGGGGGCACTCTTTCCCTTTCGCCTCCGCCACGGTCTCCACCATGGCGGAGGCGGAAGAGACTCCCTCCACTGCGCATGCGCGGGAATGCCGTCAGCGGCCGCTGACGCTCCTGCGCATGCGCCGCCCGGAGATGTCATTTCCGCGCCAGTTGGCGGGGCACCAAAGGCCTTTTCCGCCAGCTGGCGGGGTGGAAATTAGTCCGGCGCCGACCTAGCCCCTCAATGTTGGGGCTCAGCCCCCAAAGATGCGGAGCATTCCGCACCTTTGGGGCAGCGCGATGCCCATCTGATTTGCACCGTTTTGGGTGCAGGTCGGCGGACATCGCGCCGTTTCCGGAGAATTTCGCCCCCGATTTCTAAAATATATAATTTCAAAATATTTCCTTCATACATTGAATAGTGGTAACTTAAAGGGCGTGATTCTCCGGCCTCGTTACGCTCCCGCTCAAAGGAAACTAGGCCGGTGAATATTGGGAGAGGCCAAAAAACGAGATCTGCGCCAGGCACCAAACAGTTTGCCATGCAACCGGCTCGCCCCTGTAGGCGAAATTGGGATCTCGCCGTAGTGTGGCAAGAAACCAATTATCATCACGTAGGCACAATTTCCATACAATTAACGGGAGCCACCCCATATCCAGCGGCCTCGTGTCATTCAGCGGCCTCCCCAGCTCGCTGGCGCCAATTAGTATTCCTTTAGAAAAACGTGAACCCAGCGGAAGGGCTTCTGTGAGAAGCCAAGGAGGTGAGTAGCCATCTTTGCTCACAGGTAAAGAGCCCTGGGGTGCTGTGCTTACAACCCACTGTTCTGTGGGGGGTGAGGGACTCTCCACAGGGGTGGGCCGCCATGGGCGGTTGGGCAGACACGCTGGGGGGAGCAAACAGGGGGCAACCGCTTACGGCACCACCATACCAATCCCTGGATCATGTGTACCCTTTCCGGGGACAACCCTTGTCCCTGCCCATCTGCCCTAACGACCACTGACTGCTCAGGCCTCTGGCTGCGTGGCTGAAGGCGATAGCTAATCAGGAATTGACAATCGTGGTTAAGTGAGCACTTCGTACATGCCAAGCAGATTCCCTTGGGTGGGCGGGGGATGAAGCATTTGGGGGTCATTGCCTAGCATCACAAACACCCTGCTGCCTGGACAATGTGCCAGAACAATGCGGAGGCAACACCACACATGCAACATCCGAACACCCAGTGGATGGGATAGAGCTCCGGGGACATACATGCCGGGAGGACGGGGGAGGGGTGCCTGGAGAGAAAGGCAAAGGGTCTGGAGGTCAACCCGCATTGCGGAAGGAAGTGATAGAGGCATCATAATGGTTTTGCAAAAAGGTGTTGAATGTGTAGTACAATACCCCTCTCCCAATGGTGCTGCACCCCTCAACCCTCCTCCCCCGGTGTCCTCAGTGATCCTCAACATGCTTGGTCATCTTAGCTATACCACTACATCCAGGTGTTTCCACCGGATACACATCTGAGGTGGAGGCTGCCAGCTGCCTGCCTCGTCCCGTGGCCTTCGATGCTGCTGGTGGGTGTCCTCTGGGGGCCTCGGGGCTGGAGGGCCCAGGCTCACTTGTCAACGCCATATGCACAGCCATGGCGCCCCGTCCCGTGCGGTGATCCTGAGATGCAGCCTCATCTGAGGGGTGGATCTCAGGGGAGCTGGTGGCCACCGTCGTCACTCCATGGAACGGGTCCGGGTTGACACTCGGGACCCCCTCGTCTCGGTCGGTGCCCATAGGACCCTGAGGTTCACCTTGGGACAGCGAGGCAGCTGGTTCAAATCTCAGCTGTCCCTGAATCATCTGCCCTGATAGTTCCCCATGGTCTGCATGCCCACCTGCGACTGGGACAAGCTCCGCTGTTCCTCGGCCATGCCCATGAGAGCGGGTCATATCCCGCAGAACCTCATCAAGGTCAGCCTGGTGCAGGGTCACATCCCCCAGCGAATCGGACATTCTGCTGAGACTCTCAGCCATGATCGTCAACGACTGAGTGACGCCTTGGACACCTTCACTAATAGTTCCGGCATCGTTCACCAGGCTCTCCACTGCGGTCGCCACCCTAGCAATGTTGGCCTTGGTGCCACGTATTGCCGGCATCATCTCCTGTGACCGTAGCCTCTAGGACTCCTCCAATCGGCTATGGATCTGCTGGAGTGACACTGACATCTCCCCCTGAATGTCCCAGCTGCACCCTATCATCTCGATCAGCTCCGAGTACCTCTGTACCACAGGCTGAGTCCTGGGATCCAGCAGCCCTCCGACTGCTGACTAGCCCAGGGGTTCCACCCTCTACCCGATGTGCATCACCAACAGTGTGGTGCTCACCAGATTGTGCCCCAGAAGCCTGTCCACTAACATGTCCCACCGAGGTGTGCGTATCTGTGCTGGTGGAGGGTGGGGATGACAGCTGTGCCACAACTATAACAGTTGCATTCTCGGAGCTTTCCTCTGAGGTGTTCTCCTCGGAGTCAGGAGAGGGTGCTGCCTTCGATGGGCCGGTGCCGTCAGCTGGAGAACCTGTGGGAGAATGGACATGTGGTCAGTGGGAGGGATGGGTCAGTCAGTAAGGCAATAACATTTCATGTTTGACAGGTTCCCCAAGTGGAACCCTGTGGTTCCTCACCTCTGCGGCGTCCACCAGCCTCCGCGTGGGTGACAAATTTGTCCTCGCCCACGTTGGTTAACTCCTCGAAGTTGGTGAGGATTCTTATGTCCGGCACTCCACCTCCAGTCTGGCCCCTCTCCCACTGATTGTGGGAGAGCTTTTCCTGAGGAGACACAGAAAGGGCATCGTTAGTCACAAGCGTGGTTCACAGTGGTGGGAGAGCGTGTGAAGGGACGGTTGGGGGGATTCAAGGGAGAGGGGGTGGTGGAAGGGTTGGGGGTCACATGGGGTGTTGGGGGTGGATACCCCCTTGGGGGGAGGGTGCGGAGCGTTGGTGTCCACTCACTCATGCTGCTCGGTGTAGGTCACTGACCTTCTTATGGCACTGGAAGCCAGCCCTTCTGGTCACACTCCCCGAGCTAACAGCTGCCGCCACCTCATCCCAGGCAGCACTGACTGCTTTGTGGTTGACTCTCTGGGATCCTCGGGGGAACAGGGCATTCCCCCTGGCCTCCACGCGTCTATGAGTCTCCCCAGGTCAGCATCCCCAAATCTTGGGGACGGCCTCCTGGAAGCCATTACTGCGAGCTGGCTGGGTTTGGCTGAGCAAGTGCAGCTTAAGTGCTGCTCGACCTTGTAGCGGGAGGCTGGAAAGTGCAGTCCCGGAAATCAGTTGGCGAGCCTTCATTTCGGACAAGAAGCCCGTGAGGTCTCGTTACATGGACCAATTAACATTGAATTGCGTTGCCAGCCTCGCTGGGCCGAGTGCCGGGAAGCTCGTGGCAATTCCCACTCGCTACCACAATTAGAAAGCTTTCTGGAGAATTGCGCCCAAAGCCCAAATAAACCAGCTGAAAATAGGTCTATCACAAAAAAAACATTTTAATCAATGTCAATACAGCAACTCTGAGTAATCCAATTAAAACTTACTTGCAAAATATGTACAATTCTCCAATGATTAATTCATCCCAAGGGTGCTGTCAGTTTTGTGGATGGGACCAGCCTCTCCTGTGATGGGTTAAACCTGATGCAAAAAACTGCATAAACTTGATTTACACTGAATGCAAATTGTACTTTAAATTACGCCTGTTATACAAACATACGGACTAGGAGCTGGGGCAGGCCACTTGGTCCTTCCAGTTGCTCCACCATTGAGTAAGATGTGGCTGAATTAATTGTAACCTCAATTCCACATTCCTGCCTATATTCCACCTCCTTATATATGAAAAATCTATCTACCTCTACCTATCTTCATCCCTGTCCCTTAATTTTAAACAGTAGCTCCCAGTCTAGATTCTCCCACATGAGGAAACATCCTCTCCACATTGGCCCTGTTAAATTCCATCAAGATCTTATGGCCGGGGTTCTCCCCCAACCGGCGGGCGGGCCGTGCCGGCACCAAAGAGTGGCGTGAGCCACTCCGGCGTCGGGCCGCCCGGAAGTTGCGGAATCCTCTGCCCTTACAGGGGGTAGGCCGATGCTGGAGCGATTGGCGCCGCGCCAACCGGCGCTGAAGGGCCTCCGCCAGCTGGCGCATGCACGGGAGTGCCAGCGTGTTCTGGACCATGCACAGAACCGCTGGCGTGATCTCTACACATGCGCAGTGGGTTTCTTCTCTGCGACGGCCATGGCGGAGCTTTACAGAGGCCAACGCGGAGGGAAAGAATGCCCCCACGGCACAGGCCCGCCCGCAGACCGGTGGGCCCCGAATGCAGGCCAGGCCACAGTGCCCCCCCCCCCTCCCCCAGTGCCAGATCACCCCCCGCGCCCCCCTCGAGGACTCCGCAGCCCGTCCTCAGAGCCAGGTCCCGCCGGTATAGACCTTGTGTAATTCACGGCAGCAGGACCGGCCGAAAACAGGCGGCCGCTCGGCCCATCGGGGCCCGGAGAATCGCCGGGATGCGGTCACTGCTAATGGCCCCCGACCGGCGCAACGTGATACCCAAACCCCGCCAAAAAAAAACGCCGCCGGAGAATTCGGCAGCCGGCATCGGAGCGGCGGGGCGGGATTCACGCCAACCCCCGGAGATTCTCCTACCCGGGGGGGGGGGGGGGGGGGTCGGATATCCTGCCCTACATGTTTGAAACAAGTCACTTCTTACTCTTCAAAACACCACTGAATACAAGCCTAGTCTGTCCAACCTTTCCTCATAGGACAGCGCACTTGATCCAGGTATTAGTTTCATAAACTTTCTCTGAACTGATTCTAAAGCATTTGCATCCTTCCTTAAATAAGGAGATCAATACTCCACACAATACTCCCAATGTTGACTCACCAATGCCCTGTACAACTGAAGCATAGGCTCCATGGGCAGGATTCTCCGATTCCACGCCGTGTCGGAGAATCGCCAGGGCGCAAATCCCGCCACGCCGCTCCGACGTCGGGCCGTCAATTCTCCGGCGACCGGGGAATCGGCGCCAATGGCGCTGCCGGGGGCCGCTCAATGCGGCCCCCCCCGCCAATTCGCCGCGCTCGATGGGCTGAGGTCCGCCAAGTCCTGCCGACGTTGTTCGCATGTGGTCCTACCCGGCTGGAACTCGGCATTCTGGCTGCGGGGGCCGTCCTGGTAGGTGGGGGGGATCCGACTCTGGGGGGCCCTCCACGGCGGCCAGGCCCACGATCGGGGGCTACCGATCGGCGGCGGGCTAATTCCAGGGGGGGTCTATCTTCCTCCGCGCCGGGCCCCTGTAGGGCTCCGGCATGTTTCGTGGGGGCCAGCGCGGAGACAGCAACCCACGCACATGCGTGGACCCGCGCCAGCCGGGTTGGGATGCGTATCGGCAGCTGGAGCTGCGTGAAGCGCTCCAGTGCCGTGCTGGCCCCCTGTGGGTTGGGGGATCGCTGCTTTTAGCGGCCAGATGATGCCGTCGTAAAACACTCTGCCGCTAAAACAGAATCACGCTCCATATTTTTGTATTAAATACCCTTGCAACAAATGATAACAGTCTATTACCTTTCCTGATTACTTGCTGTACCTGCACACCAGCCTTTTATAATTCATGCCTAGATTCCTCTGCGTCACAGAGCCCAGCAATCTTTCACCATTTAGATATTATGCTTAATTTTCAATTTTCATGCCAAAATGGGCAATTTCGCATTTTCCCACATTATACTCCATTTGTCAGGTCTTTGCCCACTCACTTACCCTATCTTTATCCTTTTGTAGATTCCTTGTGTTAGTCCTTCTATCCAAAACATTTATCTAAATTGTACGACGTTGAGGCCCCGGCACTGATTTTTGTGGAACACCGCTCATTACATTTCTGCCGACTCTCTGTTTCCTGTTAGCTAGCCAATCTTCTATTCATGTCAATATGTTACCCCCTACACAATGAACTTTACATTTCACCTTTGGTGTGGCACCTTCTGGAATACCTTCCGGAAATCTAAATACAGTACCTCCACCAGTTCTCCATTATCCACAGTATATGTTGCTTCTTCAAAAAACTCCATTAAATTGGTTAAGCATGATTTCCTATTCACAAAACTATATTGACTCTGCTTGATTACACAGAATCTTTTCATGTGCCCTGTTCTAGCATCTTTAATAAAGCTTCTAACATTCTTCCTTGGCAGATGTTAAGCTAAGCAGTCTGTAGCTTCCTGCTTCCTATCTCCCTCCCTTTTATGCTGATTTGATTGAATTTCACTGGAAAAATCGATACCATGGAGTGGAAGTTCCAAGTCCAGTACATACAGATCATAAATGCACTGAAACTATGCAGGTTCAAACTAGTCCTAAGCAAGTGAAATTAGCCTTAAGAGGTCGAGTATCTGAATCTGCCAATGAAATAACAAAGAAGAACATTTGCTCTGACATCTGGTTGCATTGGGCCCCCGGGGTCATAAGCTGCTAGGGACTCGTATGCCTGCATCTTGAGACTGAAATGCCTTCTGGCATAAGCATCAGATCAGGTAGCAAACAAATCAATTAAAAAGGTCATTACGGTTTATAGTTAGCATAAACAGTACAAGGCTTTACATTCATTAGCTACCTTATTTATTTTATATGGAACTTTTATGTATTACAGAAACTGTTGCCCTATAACTGAACATGAATGCAATGCTTATTAAAGTCTAAAGGATAATTCCATGCTGAAATTCTTCCAATGCACTTTGAGCATCAATCCGAAAAGACAACATGGGAGTGAGTCACGGCATCATTTTTGATTGCCATAGCTTGTAATTATTTTTTAAATGACAGTAAAAATAAACATTTCTAAAAACACATCATAATAAGGAATATATGATTGACGTATCACCAGGTTTTGTTTGCTGTTTAATCTTACCTTTCATACAAAATGCAAACTTGCCAACCTGGAAAATACAACAAAAATACATTTCACCTTTGGTGACAGCATCTATAAAGCTGAGAGCTTAAAAAAACACAATGTGCAGGACATTCTTCAGCCAGTGATGGTCACAAATGGATTAGCGATTGCTAGCACCTCAATTAATAATGTGAATTAACTTGGTAATTAGTCAAGGTCTACAAAGGAATATAGGCATTTTTCTCTGTTAGCAAGAGACAATTGGTTAGGTAGCTTGAGGGCACCACTTTGCATCAATCGTAAGCAAGGCAGGTCTCCATGAAGCACAACCAGCATAGAGATTGAACCCATACCATTGGCATCATTCTACACTCTTGCCATCCAACTAACTGACACCCATAATATAGTCGACAGGTAACTCTCATGTGAACATATTAAACGTTCATTCAGTATTACCACCAATGGGTATTCCTAGTTTCTAGTGTATTTTGATTCTTTACATTTATTTTCTTTTACTAGAAATAAAAATCATTACATGCTGCAATTGTTATTGAATCTACAGTTCATGAAAAATCAGCTTGCAATAACAGGCAAAGGGAAGTAATGTAAATGCTCCCAGGTGGAGCTGATTGCCTCTGGTATGACATTGGTAATCTACTGCACTTATTCTTAGTGACACTTCACATCATCCTGTGAGTGTTGACTGCTCTAATGCAGATGGTGAGTGCTCTTTCCTTCATTACTGCAGGTTTAAAGTTGCAGAACAAAGCCAGCTGCTACAATTCATCCACAGTCATACATCATCATAATGCACACAAGATGTTAATTTAATCCTTGTCCTTTTGTTTCAGGATATGCACAGTTAAAAATCTACGGTGGGTGTTCTCCCATTTGGAGATTAAGAGCAGTGGCAGGGCCGGGAATGGGAACGTGGAGTGTCTCCCGTTACGACAGCCAACAGGAAAACACGCCAAATATTCCAGCCCCGACCTAATATGCACATAAATGTTTTACGCTGTTTTCAGTGGTGGGGCAGGCCTGGATTGGGCATAGTCTGCTGTCAGGTCTGGGTGCCATATTGAAAAGGCGCCCAACATCACTGACCCAATATTGAAGAAAGTAGGTGGACCTCCTGAAAATGAAGATGGACCTTTGGTAGCACTCTGAGAACAAAAGATGGACCTCCTGAGAACTAAGACCTCCGGCAACACTCTTGAGGCTGGAAGCTGGACCACCTCCAGAACACCTAATCTGCAAGGCCCACCTGCAGATGCTCCCCCAACCCACTGCTGTGGCACAGGGTTGCGAGCGGCCTCCACCCTGAACTCTAGAGACAGCCCAGGCATTGTTCAGGTGACATCTGTACATCATGATGTTCTGAACATGTTTCACATTGGCATGTTTTCCCGCCAGCATTCTGGAGAATTTGGGATGAAAATTAGGTTCATGTCTTCCTCTGGTGGATTTTGCTATCTGCCAAGGTGGACAGTAGCGGAAGTTCTCGCTGTAAATTCATACTGGTTTCTGGGCATCCTGTCCTATTCTCCCCAATCCCGCCATTGAACCCACCGGGAGGGGCTTGGGAGAATTTTTTTGCATTCATTTACAGGATACGGTCCTCGCTGGCTAGGCCGACATTTATTGTCCGGCCCTAGTTGCCCTTGAGAATGTGGTGGTGAGCTGCCTTCTTAAATCGCTACAGTCCCTGGGGTGTAGTTACACCCACAGTGTTGATAGGGAAGGAATTCCAGGATTTTAACCCAGCGAAAGTGGAGGAACAGTAATATATTTCTAAGTCAGGAATGTGAGAGGCATTCTGCCTACAGGTTCCCTAATGGGAAATGGCTCAACTGTTTGATGCACAGCAGTTCAAAAAACACAAAAGTTATTTTACATATATAAATTCTAACCCAATTACTGCTTATTTGGTACACTGTATTCGACATGCACTTACAAATAAGAATCAATTTTAAGCAGCAATCTGGAGAAACCAGATAGTTTCGAAGAGGTAAATTCATTGAATTCACAGCTAAGTACCTTATGCATCTTTTTAAACAGTATGATTAGCAGCTGTGCTTAAATAAACTAATACGGGGGATTTTGCACTCCCGTTTTGAGGGTGGGATCAGCGGTGGGAGCGGGAAATCCCGTGGAAGTCTCAAACCGCGATTTACACCCACGAGATCTCTCGTTAAGATTGTCCCCACTCCCGTCCATAAAAAGCTAACCACCTAATATCGCAATTGAAGAAACATGTCACACAGTGGGCTAAACAGCTGGCTTGTAATGCAGAACAAGGCCAGCAGTGCGGGTTCAATTCCCATACCGGCCTCCCCAAACAGGTGCCGGAATGTGGCGACTAGGGGCTTTTCACAGTAACTTCATTGAAGCCTACTTGTGAGAATAAGCAATTATTATTATTATATTTTTAGTTTGAAAGTGGTTTTGAGGGTATATCTGAAGCTGACTGAGCCAAAAAAGCAATCATTCTGAAACTCATTGGACAAAGGCAGAAAGAGTCTCTGTGGATCAGTCAGCTGCCAATTGTTAATTAAGTTTAGTCAGGGTCTGCAGGGCTTCCATTTCAGCTTACCATTAAGAGTAAAGGAGAGGTTTCTTTGAGATGAAATAGTAAATTCTGCAATACTGTGTCGATGATTTGTTTTTAGTGAGGTTAATTTATCTGTCTACTATTCAACAAACCTGTTGATTAATTAATAGCTTCACCTATAGTTTGATACATATTTATTCTTTCCCTTTCTATGAATAAGTGATCCATTTGTCAATAGTGATGTATCTACTAAGCTCAAGTCCATGGTAGTGGTCCTCTGTTCACCCGTCAGTTTGTTGAGTGAATTGAATATAAGTTCATGCATTGCATTGTTCTATGCAGTGAGTTGAGTCCTAGTTCAATATTAAAAAATCAACCAAGCTCCAATAACAGGACTGAGAAAAGGATTGATGCCAAAAGAAAAAAGAGAGAAGATATGAGGGGGAGAAGTAGCAGTCTGGGCAGGAGATGGGGAGAAGGAGTAACAAAGAATGATTTGAGTGGCACCAGGTGAGGGACATTACATCACAGCAGGAGGAAGAACGGGATGGATGAGGGTGGAGAGGAAGAGGATGGCAGCAAGCAGAAAAGGAGGAGGAGAAACAGTGGAAGGGGAAGTTTAGCTGCATTGAGCCAATATTCCTCAATATACAGTGGGAACTATACTGACTGGTTGGGGTCCAATTAAATACCCACAGAAGAAGGAAAGGAGAAAGAGGGCAGAAGTTTCAACTTTCAATGAAATCATGTGGGATTGAAAATTGAAAAATTCTGATTTTGGTTCCATGAAGTTCAGTGGAATGAAAGCAGACTGGCTCTATTATGCTATGGAATCCCTTCAATCAGATTGACAGTCAGCCCCTTGGGGCTTAAATCGTAATTCCAGATTTTCTTGCCTCAGGCTTGGAATGAAATGTTTGTTTAAAGGGGCCCCGATCTCAGGATTCCTGGCTGCAGGCTTTTCCCAGCCCCGCCACATCAGCGTGACACCATGGGCCACCGCTCCAGATTTGTTCTGTGCAGAGTGCTGGATTATCTGGAGGGGAAAGCCAGCTGTGCTGCCTGCGAGCACTCTGTGCAGAGAATAGAAAATCCAGCCTACTGTTGCTGATGTTACTCTAAATGTATTCTTTCACCTGCAGTTCCTCCTTATTAATTGTGACGATCTCTGAGATATGCAACATTTTATGGGATTAATGCCATGTTATGTGTATAGATTAAGCGCTCAGTTCTGAACAAGTGTAATATTGTACTCAAATAACTGGTCAGAATTCTCCCTAGCTCCGACCTGTAAGTTTAATGTTGGGGCGGGGGATTGGGGTGTGGGTGTGGGCGGGGTGGCAGAATTCAGTGGGAGGCCTAAAAATCATTTTTACGCTGGTGTGAATTTACAGTGGGATGTTCCGCTGGGGTCCACCTGGCAGATCAGGAAACCACCGAAGAATGGTGTGAAACTCATTTGCATCCCACTAATGGGGTACCGATGAAGGACCGATCACCCACGCCAGATTCTCCCTGACGCTGGCGGGAAGACACACCGATGTGAAAGACGTTTGGAATAACATGGCGTGCAGATGTCAGGACTTACCTGAACAATGCCTGGGGCTGCCTCTGGAGTTCAGAATGGAGGTTGCCCACAACCCTGCAGCCTGGAGCACCATAGCAGTAGGCGGGGGGAGCATCTACAGGTGAATTTTCCAGCTTCCTGGAGGGGGTCCATCTTCTAGTCTCAGAATTTTCCTGGAGATCCATCTTCATTTTCAAGAGGTCCACATTCTTTATTCCATAAGACCAGAAGACATAGGAGCAGAATTAGGCCACTTGGCACATCGAGTCTGCTCCGCCATTCAATCATGGCTGATATTTTCTCATCCCCATTCTTCTGCCTTCCGATTTTCAACAGTGAGTCAGTGATGTTGGACCTGTGGCACCTGGGTACGATGGCGGACGACCTGGCATCATGCCTGGCCAGCCACTGAACATGGCACAAAACACCCGTTTTCATAATTAGTGAGGTTGGGGCCGGAAGATTTGGCGATTTTGTTCTGTCGCCCTCCGCAGCAGGAAACATTCCGAGTTCCCGTCCCTGCCACGGGTCTTTATCCCAAGTTGGGAGAATTCCGCCCTTTAATTCTGTTTCTCTCATCACAGATGTTGCCAAACCGCTGAGTTTTTCCAACATTTCCTGTTTTTATTTCAATCTCCAGCATGTGCAGTATTTTGCTTTTCGATTATAAATCAATTACAGAATATTTTAGTGGTTTCCATTACTACCAGAATTTATGTTTGACAGATACTTTGTAAAGAATGGACTTGAAACCCTATTTTTAGACAGACAGCACTCTCTTGATCTGCATATTATGCTTAAAGATCAGATCACCCCCAAATCAGAATGTGAAGTGGTGCACTAAGTAAAGTCCCCTATTTATGGGGCTGATGGCAAGACAACCCCTCTGCTAGATTCTAGAGGCAGCCTCCCTATGGCAGCCTGGAGAGCTTTCGGAGCCGGAGGCCCGATGGTACACAGATAGGGCCTGCACAGGAGAGACTGCACTTGAGGCCTCAACAATCTCTCCGGGGTGATGGGGGTATCCCCTCGGACAGTCGGCCATCTTGGATTCACTGGTAGGAGATTCGAGGTTTTCGACCACCAACCTTAGCAGCGGCCACCTCTCCCGGTAGCACCGCTGTGCTTCTGTGATACAATCGCTGAACCCTACCGCTGCTGACAAGTGGGAGCTCGGGACCCACTGTTTGCCACAACTTGGAATTTTTAAAATTTGTTTTACAGGATGTGAGCATTGCTGGTTAGGCCAGCATTTATTGCCCATCCCTACTTGCTCTGGAACTGAGTAGCTTGCTAGGCCACTTCAGAGGGCATTGTAAGATATGGTATTATCATAACTATCAGCATTACAAGAGTTAATGTAATGTCAAGAGTAGCCACTAGATGGAGCTGCAGAGACAACTATATAAAGCAGTGATGCTGGACCTCAGGGGAGGATTGTATGCAGGAGACTGAGTGAAGGTCATTAGAGCAGTTAGTGTGAGAAACTTAGATTATAGTTCATACCAATAGTGAGATTAGCAGTAGATGAGTGGAGTTAGATGTTATTGATCAATTCTGTATTCTAAAAGACTCAGTGTCAAAACCCAGTTTAGTAGTGTAAAGAAAATCATAGCATTGTTTAAGTAAAAGCTGCTCTGAGGTCTTTGTGAACACTACACCAACCATCCTAAATAAGCAATACAAAGAACACCACATAAGAGTCAACCACATTACTGCAGATCAGGAGTCATGTGAGGCCTGACGAAGTGAGCACAGCATATTTCCTTCACTCACAGCATTAGTGGCCCAGCTGCGTTTTTGCAACAATTGACAATGGTTTCATTGCCATCATTTGACTTTTAATTCCAGATTTTATTTATTGAATTCATGTTCCACCTTGTTCTTACCCAGTTCGAACCCGAGTCCGCAGAACATTTCGCTGGACCTCTGAATTAGCAGTCCAGTGACAATACTAGTACGCCACTGCCTCCCTTTTGTCTACTGGGTTGAAACAGGCATAGGTTCCCACCCCCATGTGGATCTGCATAAGCAATGGACCTAACTCCAGTTTTGGGTCATACCTTGGACACTGACTAAGCAGCCAAATCCAATATGGAAAGTGGTGGATTCCCAGCACAAAGAGAGCATGTGCACGCTTCCCACCACATTGGACCCTCCGGTTTCAATTTACAGTACAGTACACTCAAATCTTTTGATCTCCAGCTGTAAAATCTGCCAACTGTAAAAATACTAGCAGCAGCCAAATAAGCCGCAGGCAATCCATTTTCAACACTGTGTGCGTGGTAGAACGGCCATGCTGCGCCCAAAAAGCAGTGCGCTGAGGCACAATAAGAAGTCTTACAACATCAGGTTAAAGTCCAACAGGTTTGTTTCAAACACTAGCTTTCGGAGCACTGCGCCTTCCTCCGTTGAATGGCACATTTTGAAGAATCCGATGCACCGCTCAATGACAGCCCAGGTGGCCGCATGGGTCTTGTTGTATCGGGTCTCCACATCAGTCACTGGCCTCCATACTGGCATTATTAACCAGGTCCTCAGCAAGTATCCCTTATCTCCCAAGAGCCAACAGGGATCCTGGGTAGTCCTCGAGAGGCCCGGGATGACTGACTGCTCTAGGATGTAGCTGTCGTGCACACTCCCTGGGAGGCATGCACACACATACACGATCTTCATGTAGTGGTCGCACACGAGCTTGAAGTTCAGAGAGTGGAACCACTTCCTGTTGATGTAGGGCATTCCCAGATGGCCCGGTGAGTGCAAGGCAACATGCGTGCCGTCTATTAGCGCCGGGACCTGAGGTTTCCCATCGATGGCGGAGAGTCCTGCTACCCCAGCATCTTGTTGGGCCTGGTCAACATGTCAAAGTTTATATAATTTGTTGCCCAGGCATAAGGGGCTTCCGTGACTTCACGGATACACTTGTGGGCTGTAGCTTGTGAGATACCGCACAAGTCCCTGCTCGAGCCCTGGAATGACCTTGAGGCATAGATTTTCAGGGCTGCGATGACCTCGATGGCCACTGGGAGCATCTGTCGTCCTCCTCCACATGATGCCAAGTTCACGAGGACATGGTACAGGTGCCGCACTGTCTCCTTGTTGATGCGGTGCCTTCTTTGGCATACGCTGTCCGACGTCTGTTCAAAAGACTAGCGAGCCTGTACATCTTGGGCCATCGTGGGGCTCCCCCTCTGCGTCCCTCCCTGGCCTGGTGGGTGGCCGGGTCCTCAGGGTGTTGCACAGGGCCCTGCACATGGGCTGTCACCTCGGGTCTCTGTAGACGCTGCTGCCGTTGCCTTCTCCAGCGTCTGACCGCCTGTCCTGCCAAGCAGCACTACGAGGTCAGCTTCCCCGGGGACCAAGGTATCATACATCCCTCGCAATGTCTGTAAGGAATTGGAGAGGGCACGAGACTGACACCCAGTGGTGTCTTCCACCTCGGGACTGTCCAGTCCCCCATTGCTCCCACCCGCCTCCTCCCCAGACCCTGTGCCATCCAACATGCCCTGCCCACATAACCCCAGTTGTAAGCGGGGACCCCTGCTCACCGGACCCCACACCCTGTATCCCAGTCACCCGCATATAACGTTAGCTGGACCAGATGTTGGTCC
Organism: Scyliorhinus torazame; assembly: GCF_047496885.1. Taxonomy (NCBI): domain Eukaryota; kingdom Metazoa; phylum Chordata; class Chondrichthyes; order Carcharhiniformes; family Scyliorhinidae; genus Scyliorhinus; species Scyliorhinus torazame. The sequence goes on from NC_092721.1 coordinate 113,196,601, forward strand.
TCTCCCCGGTGCACACGCCCACCCTCTGGTCACCAATATGCCCTTGGTGCTGAGGCCCAACTCCTGCATGTCCGGATGTTGGGTGCTGCGTTCATGATCCAGGCATCACGGTCTAATTGGGATGCTAGTCAATAACTCCCACATGCTACATGGCATGCTTACCCAAGAGGATCCACTTGGGAACGGGACCACACGGTCTAGGGGTTGGCATTTCACACCTTAGAGCGCTAAGACACCTTTCCCCCTCTCCCCAATTGAGGCCATGGAGGGCCATCCCTCCCACTCCACAACCCACCCCGCCACCGCGGATGGTGGCCCGCCCCACTCCAAGCACTGGGGCAGCAATCCCAATGCTCTCAGGTTCTTTGCTTGGGAACCAAGATAGCTGCTCGAGTCCCCACAGCAGTCCTTCTGCCAACCTCACGTTTTCAGAAAGGAGTGCAAATTGGCTCCTGCGTGACCACCAGCTTGGGAGGCTGTTCGATGTGGGGTCGCTCCCGATAATTGTATGGAGATTGGGTTTAAGTGGTGATTATTGGTTTCTAGCCACCCACGGTAGGATCCTGTTTTCGCCAATGCGAGCAGGCTGGTTAGATCACAAATAGATTGGCGCCTGGTGCGGCACTCTATTTAGACCTCTCCCGCTTAAGCTCAATGCAACCATTAAATCACGCCCAAGGTCACTGAAGGGCTGGGTGGGGCATGTATTTAATTCAGGATTTGACAGTCGGGCCCAGGGCGCTGTGATTTTAATGAATAATAAAGCATCGTTTTTGGCAGCTAAGCATCTGATAGATCCGAATGGGAGGTATGTCGTGGTCAGTGGGTCGTTGGCGAGTACCTGGTGGTCTTAGTCAATGTATATGCACCAAATTGGGATGATACAGTTTTTCTCAATATGTTGGTGTTTTCTGTTTCCAATTTTGATTCACACCAGCTAATCCTGGGAGGGGATTTTAACTGTGTACTGGACCCTCGGCTGGATAGATCAAGGCCTGAACCTTTGAGTCCTCCTGGGGTGGCAAAGGCACTGGTGGTAAAATGATTATCAAAGTTGATTATGTGATTTAGTAATCAATTATGAATAATAATTCACTAATAAATGAATAATAATGCAGTAAATAGTTCAACAAAAACTTTCCATTTTGAAGTTATTGGCTAGTGGTGCATATGAATAAATATGAACCATGTGGATTCTTGGGGCACTATGGGTAGGCATGCATTAGCCAAAGTATCTGATCAGCAACATTAGTACGTAAATGATAAGTCCAAATATGCAAAATCGGAAAAGTCCCTGAATGATGTTAATTCCTGTGCCACCCAACCAATTGGAAAGCCAACCCCAAAGAGTGTAATCAAAGGGTTGGTCAAGTTTTTAAAAAACTTTGTATTGGATGTGAATTGCCAAGTATTTGGCATCTCCTAGATTGTACGCAAAAGCCCGTTGAAAGGGTTAATTTTCTTGCAGAGCCAAAAAGGGCGTATAGTGGGTGGATAACTTGGAATGATGCCATTTGCATCTCTAACCTTTTTTCATATATGTCACTCAAATGGACTGGGTGGAAATGTTGGATTGCTGCCAAATTCCCGTTATCAAGTGTCTTAGAACAATGTGTTCTCTTGGAATATAGATTTGCTTTTAATCAGAGTTGTGTGGGTTTTTTGAAAAAAACAGCTTCCACATTGAAGTTTTAATTTCCAGGCTAATTTTAAACATTTATTTTAAAATATCAAACACAATAACTTATTGAATATATGACTGAACCAATCTTGCGCTGAATCTTGGTTTTCTGTAAATAAATTCGCCGGCTGTTAAAGGAAGCACATCCAACAAGATGTGTTCTTAAAATTAATAAAGCAACATTCAAAATAATGACAGTTTTCTCAAGTTAACAGTTCTTGGCAGCTTTTTAGTGATACGTGACTTAGGGCTTCTCCATGTAACCAGTCTGCAACCATGAAATCTGAAATTCGCAAAATGGCCGTCCTCAACACGAGAAAGGAATCTTCTGGAATTCTTTTTTGAAGTGAGTGCAAGGGTTGGATTTGTTGTTAACCGAGGAGGAGAGACAACGATTAACGTGCCTTTGTTAGCAGTTGAGATTTCGGACTGAGGTCTGGGTAGGATCAAGTTTAAAGCTGCAGACAGTTCTGGTTTTAAACCAGTGACAAAAACAACTCCAAGCTGTTTGGTGCGTAATGGGTTAAATTGTATTACACTTTGTTTGCCACGAGACGTGTTGCTTAACCAGACAGGCTTTTCTTGTTTAAAACTCTCACAGTCTATTAAAGCTGCCATGAGAGGTTTTTGGATCGGGTCCAGCAGCATTTCGTGGTCGGTCTCAGAGTAAGATAACGGTTTGTTCTGGTGTTTAGAAGTTTGAACTTCTCTCCAAATTTCATCATCATATGGTTGAATGCCTGATTCTAACCATGTCCATTTTTCTTCCATTGTACAAACATCCTGCATTTCACGTAAATCATGTAATAAGCTGGTTACTCCCAATTCGTAAATGTGACTGAATTCCTGATGCCATTGGGAGGCAGCTTCCCTTACTGCTTGGTCCGCAAGAGCATTTCCTCTTGCTTCCATAGTGTCCTCATGAGTATGGGCTTTACATTTTAGAACTGATACTTCTTTTGGTAAGGCCATAGCTTCTAGAAGATCTCGTACTTCCTTTCCATTTCGGATAGGTGTACCTGCTGTTGTGAAAAATTCTCTTTTTCTCCACAGATGGCTAAAATCATATGCTACTCCAAAACCATATCTGGAGTCAGTATAGATGTTAGCAGTTTTATCTCTTGCCACATGACATGATTCTGTTAGTGCCTTTAATTTGGCCTGCTGAGCTGATGTACCTGGGGGCAAACTTCCTTCAGCTAATACTTTGTATGGGCTTGTGACTGCCCACCCAGCTTTTCTGATACCCTTGTCAATAAAAGAGGAACCATCAGTGAATAGGATTAAATCTGGGTTCTGTAGTGGCTCTTCTTCTACTAAGCGTACTTCTTCCATTTCCCCTATTATTTTCACACAGTCATGCCCTTCTCCCTCCCCTCCCTTTTGTTCCTTGGGAAGCGGGAGTAAAGATGATGAGTTTACAGGACTGGCTTTGTGAAAATATAGGTTGGGAGCTTCCAAAACTGCTGTCCATCTAGCTGATGTAACTTGTGACACTCTGTTCATGGATAGTAGAGAATGGACTGAGTGTGGACATTTAATGCTAAACTTTTGGTCTAGAATAAGGCCTGATGTCATCATCACAGCTTGACATGTGGCTTCCATGGCTCGTAAACAACTGTCAAATGCTGGTGCCACATTGTCAAGTTTAAGAGAATAGTACCCAACCAGTCTTAACTGGTCACCATGTTCCTGAGCTAATACTGCAGTCATGTAACCATCTTTTTCATGAACAAACATGGTAAAAGGTTTTCCGTTGTTTGGAATACCTAAGGCTGGTGCTGAACACAGGACCTTTTTCAAATTGAGAAATGATTGTTTTTGTTCTGAATTGAGTTTAACTTGATCTTTTGATTTTCTGTTTCCTTTTTAAAAGATCATTCAATGGTTGTGATAACTGAGTGTAAGAATCAATCCAATTTCTGTTAAAATTACAGAGTCCCAAAAAGGATCTTACTTCCTGTACAGTTGAGGGTTCTTTAGCTGCTTCTTTTGCCTTTGGAAATTTTCTGACCAACTTCTTCCTGGGCAGTTTGTGCTTTGGCAAAGCTAGCTTTGTGACCATTAGTACTGAGGTGGTCCAAAACCACCCTGAGATCTTTCTCATGATCATCTTTATTGATGGAGGCTATCAGAACATCATCTACATACTGGATAATGGTGGAAGGCAGATCAGGCAGTTACCTGAGATGATTCCACAGAGCCATGTGGTAAACAGTTGGGCTATTGTGAAAACCTTGCGGTAGTCTAGTCCATGTGTACTGTTGCTGAATAACTGTAAAAGCAAACCATGGTTGTACTTGCTTAGCTAGTGGTACTGATCAAATGCCATTTGCCATATCAATGACTAAAAACCATTGAAGATCAGGAGTTAAAGAGTTAAAGATTGTAGATGGATCTGCCACTAAAAGAGCTTTTCTGACAATGAATTGATTTGCTTTTCTGTAGTCAATAGTAAGGCGCCATGTGCCATTAGCTTTTTTTACAGGCCATACAGGGCTGTTTGATGAACTATGAATGCGCACTAAAATATCCCTTTCTTCAAGTTGTTTTAGAATGCCTTGAATTTAGGTTTTATTAATAGGGTATTGTTTGGTACAAGGTGGAGCGGATCCAATAAAAGTGACTGGTTCAATTTTCAAAAGGCCACAATCATTTTAATCTTTTGCCCAAATTGGATGATTTTGTATTTCATCTTTTTTGATGTGTCTAATGGACCAGGTGATTTTTCCATTATTGAAATTCAGTGAAGAATTTAGTTGTGATATGGGGCGTCATTCTCCGACCCCCCGCCGGGTCGGAGAATGGCCGTTGGCCGCCGTGAATCCCGCCCCGCCACCGCCGAAGTCTCCGGTACCGGACATTGGGCGGGGGCGGGAATCGGGCCGCGCCGGTTGGCGGGACCCCCCCGCTGGATTCTCCGGCCCGGATGGGCCGAAGTCCCGCCCAGAAATTGCCTGTCCCGCCGGCGTAAATTAAACCTGGTATTTACCGGCGGGACCAGGCGGCGTGGGCGGGCTCCGGGGTCCTGGGGGGGGGGGCGTGGGGCGATCTGACCCCAGGGGGTGCCCCCACGGTGGCCTGGCCCGCGATCGGGGCCCACCAATCCGCGGGCTGGCCTGTGCCGTGGGGGCACTCTTTCCCTTCCGCCTCCGCCACGGCCTCCACCATGGCGGAGGCGGAAGAGACTCTCCCCACTGCGCATGCGCGGGAAACTGACAGCGGCCGCTGACGCTCCCGCGCATGCGCCGGGAAACTGACAGCGGCCGCTGACGCTCCCGCGCATGCGCCGGGAAACTGACAGCGGCCGCTGACGCTCCCGCGCATGCGCCGCATTTCCGCGCCAGCTGGCGGGGCAACAAACGCCATTTCCGCCAGCTGGCGGGGCGGAAATCCCTCCGGCGTCGGCCTAGCCCCTCAATGTTGGGGCTAGGCCGCCAAAGATGCGGAGCATTCCGCACCTTTGGGCCGGCGCGATGCCCGTCTGATTGGCGCCGTCTTTGGCGACAGTCGGCGGACATCGCGCCGTTGGGGGAGAATTTCGCCAAAGATGTCCATACCGAGAAGTGCTTGTGTTACCGGACCTATCCAAATTGATGCCATCTAAAAGCAGTGGTTCAGTCTTGCGAAGAGTAATAGAATCTCCTCCTGCAGCAAAAGCTTTAATTTTTCCTGCAGTTAGGGGAAAGAAAGCAGCATTCTGTTCAGTAACACAGGTAAGTTCAGCTCCAGTGTCAAATAAGAAATTCCGGGTGCGGCGATGACCAGCTAAGTCGCACGTTTCGGCAGCTCCCGGTGGAAAGGACTTTTGGGCTCTTGAAAGGAGCCCCAACGGCAATTTTAACGGCTAAAAACACTGTGCGGTAAACCAGAAGGGAATCCCCCCTGGACACGGATGGAAAAAGGAGAGGAAAGTGGCCGGATTGCGGTGGATCCTCTGGAGCAGCGGCCAGGAAGGCAAGCACAAAGCAAGATGGCGTCGGAAGGTGGCAGTTTAGTATGGGGCCCTGACCAACAAGAGTTCCTGCGGCGCTGCGTGGAAGAACTTAAAAAGTAGATGAATAAGGAGCTGTTGGCCCCGATATTACAGGCGATTGAAGGGCTAAAGGAGGAGCAAAAGACCCAGGAGCAGGAGCTTCGGGTCGTGAAGGCAAAGGCTGCTGAGAATGAGGATGAAATACAGGGCCTGGTGGTGAAGACAGAGATGCACGAGGCACAGCACAAAAGGTGTGTGGAAAGGCTGGAGGTGCTGGAGAATAATGCGAGGTGGAAGAATTTAAGGATTCTTGGTCTTCCCGAAGGTGCAGAAGGGGCGGACGTCGGGCCATATGTGAGCACGATGCTTCACTCGTTAATGGGATCGGAGGCCCCGACGGGCCCGTTGGAGGTGGAGGGAGCTTATCGAGTTATGGCGCGAAGACCGAGGGCTGGAGAATTTCCTCGAGCCATAGTGGTGAGATTTCTCCGATATAAGGACAGAGAGATGGTCCTCAGATGGGCAAAGAAAACCCGGAGCAGTAGGTGGGAGAACGCGGTGATCCGCGTCTATCAAGTTTGGAGTGCGGAGGTGGCGAGAAGGAGGGCAAGCTTTAATCGGGCCAAGGCGGTGCTGCACAAAAGGAAGGTTAAATTTGGAATGCTGCAGACGGCAAGACTGTGGGTCACACATCAAGGGAAACACTACTACTTTGAAACGGCAGAAGAGGCGTGGACATTTATTGTCGAGGAGAAACAGGAATAAGCGGGCTAGAAAAATAACGTTTGGGACACAGTGGTGGGGTGATTACGTGGGGTGAAGGGGGGGGAAATGGGGGAAGAGATGATTTCCCAAGTTGTTAATCCTGCGACCCTGTAACTTTTCTCTCTTCCCCATGTCGTGGGGGAGGGGGTGAGGGAGGATGGTGAGCTGGGGGCGCCGGCCATTGGGGGCGGGGCCAAATGGGAAGCGCGGGTTTTGTTCCCGCGCTATGGTAATCATGGCGGGAACAGGGAAGCAGGAAGGAGGGGGCCTCGCACAGTGGGGGCCGAGGTAACGGGGGGAAGCCGAGGTCGGCCAGAGTTTGCTGACTTCTGGGAGCAACGTGGGGGGTGCAATTACGCTAGAAAGGGATCTAGCGGGGGGGGGGGTTAACTGGGTTGCTGCTGCTGGGGAGAAGGGGGAGCTGGTATGGGGTGGGGTGGTCGGGGCGGGAGGGCGCCGTTGGGGGGAGATAGGGCTACGTGGGAACCGGGAGAGGAGCTGGATTGATAAAGGAGATGGCTAGTCGACAAGGGGGGGGGGGGTAAAGAGCCCCCCAACCCGGCTGATCACGTGGAATGTGAGAGGGCTGAACGGGCCGATTAAGAGGGCACGGGTACTCGCACACCTAAAAAAACTTAAGGCAGTTGTGGTTATGCTGCAGGAGACGCATCTGAAACTGATAGACCAGGTCAGACTTCGCAAAGGATAGGTGGGGCAGGTGGTTCATTCGGGGCTAGACGCAAAAAACAGGGGGGTGGCTATATTAGTGGGGAAGCGGGTAATGTTTGAGGCAAAGACCATAGTGGCGGATAGTGGGGGCAGATACGTGATGGTGAGTGGCAGATTGCAAGGGGAGGCGGTGGTTTTAGTGAACTTATATGCCCCGAACTGGGATGATGCCAATTTTATGAGGCGTATGTTGGGACGCATCCCGGACCTAGAGGCGGGAAAGTTGGTAATGGGTGGATATTTTAATACGGTGCTGGACCCAGGGCTGGACAGATCGAGGTCCAGGACCGGAAGGAGGCCGGCTGCAGCTCGGGTGCTCAAGGACTTTATGGAGCAGATGGGAGGAGTAGACCCCTGGAGATTTAGTAGACCTAGGAGTAAGGAGTTTTCGTTTTTCTCCTATGTCCACAAAGTCTATTCACGGATAGACTTTTTTGTTTTGGGAAGGGCACTGATCCCGAAGGTGACGGGGACGGAGTACACGGCTATAGCTATTTCGGACCATGCTCCACATTGGGTGGACCTGGAGATAGGGGAGGAAAAAGAACAGCACCCACCCTGGAGAATGGACATGGGATTATTGGCAGATGAGGGGGTGTGTTTAAGGGTGAGGGGGTGTATTGAAAGGTACTTGGAACTCAATGACAATGGGGAGGTTCAGGTGGGAGTGGTCTGGGAGGCGTTGAAGGCTATGGTTAGAGGGGAGCTGATATCTATCGGGGCACATAAAGGAAAGCAGGAGGGTAGGGAAAGGGAGCGGTTGTTGAAAGAACTTTTGAGGGTGGACAGACAATATGCGGAGGCACCGGAGGAGGGACTGTACAGGGAAAGGCAAAGGCTACATCTAGAATTTGGCTTGTTGACTACGGGTAATGCAGAGGCACAATGGAGGAAGGCACAGGGTGTACAGTACGAATATGGGGAGAAGGCGAGCAGGTTGCTGGCCCACCAACTGAGGAAAAGGGGAGCAGCGAGGGAGATAGGGGGGTGAGAGATGAGGAGGGAGAGATGGAGCGGGGAGCGGAGAGAGTGAATGGAGTGTTCAAGACATTTTATGAAAGTTTATATGAAGCTCAGCCCCCGGAAGGGAAGGAGAGAATGATGTGCTTTCTGGATCAGCTGGAATTTCCTAAGGTGGAGGAGCAGGAGAGGGCGGGACTAGGAGCACAGATTGAGACGGAGGAAGTAGTGAAAGGGATTGGAAGCATGCAGGCGGGGAAGGCCCCGGGACCAGACGGATTCCCAGTGGAATTCTATAGGAAATATATGGACTTGCTGGCCCCGCTACTGATGAGAACCTTTAATGAGGCTAGGGAAAGGGGGCAGCTGCCCCCCGACTATGTCAGAGGCAACGATATCGCTCCTCCTAAAGAAGGAAAAAGACCCGCTGCAATGCGGGTCCGAGAGGCCCATTTCCCTCCTGAATGTGGATGCTAAGATTCTGGCCAAGGTAATGGCAACGAGGATAGAGGATTGTGTCCCGGGGGTGGTTCATGAGGACCAAACTGGGTTTGTGAAGGGGAGATAGCTGAACACAAATATACGGAGGCTGCTAGGGGTAATGACGATGCCCCCACCAGAGGGGGAAGCGGAGATAGTGGTGGCGATGGATGCCGAGAAAGCATTTGATAGAGTGGAGTGGGATTATTTGTGGGAGGTGCTGAGGAGATTTGGCTTTGGAGATGGGTATATCAGATGGGTACAGTTGCTGTATAGGGCCCCGATGGCGAGCGTGGTCACGAATGGACGGGGGTCTGATTATTTTCGGCTCCATCGAGGGACGAGGCAGAGATGTCCTCTGTCCCTGTTATTGTTTGCATTGGCGATTGAGCCCCTGGCCATAGCATTGAGGGGTTCCAGGAAGTGGAGGGGAGTACTCAGGGGAGGAGAAGAACACGGGTATCTCTGTATGCGGATGATTTGTTGTTGTATGTGGCGGACCCGGCGGAGGGGATGCCAGAGATAATGCGGATACTTGGGGAGTTTGGGGATTTTTCAGGGTATAAATTGAACATGGGGAAAAGTGAGTTGTTTGTGGTGCATCCAGGGGAGCAGAGCAGGGAAATAGAGGATTTACCTTTGAGGAAGGTAACAAGGGACTTCCGGTACTTGGGGATCCAGATAGCCAAGAATTGGGGTACATTACACAGGCTTAATTTAACGCGGTTGGTGGAACAGATGGAGGAGGACTTTAAGAGATGGGACATGGTGTCCCTGTCACTGGCAGGTAGGGTGCAGACGGTTAAAATGGTGGTCCTCCCGAGATTCCTTTTTGTGTTTCAGTGCCTCCCGGTGGTGGTCACGAAGGATTTTTTCAAGAGAATCGAGAAGAGTATTATGAGTTTTGTGTGGGCCGGGAAGACCCCGAGGGTGAGGGGATTTTTGCAGCGTAGTAGGGACAGGGGGGCGGGTTGGCACTACCGAGCCTAAACGACTATTACTGGGCCGCCAATGTTTCAATGGTGTGTAAGTGGATGGGAGAAGAGGAGGGAGCGGCGTGGAAGAGATTGGAGATGGCGTCCTGCAAGGGGACCAGCTTACAAGCAATAGTGACGGCACCGTTGCCGTTCTCACCGAAGAAATACACTACAAGCCCGGTGGTGGTGGCTACATTGAAAATTTGGGGGCAGTGGAGACGGCATAGGGGAAAGACGGGAGCCTCGGTGCGGTCCCCGATAAGAAATAACCATAGGTTTGTTCCGGGGAGAATGGATGGGGGATTTGGAGCATGGCAAAGAGCTGGGGTCGTACAATTGAGAGATCTGTTCGTAGATGGGACGTTTGCGAGTCTGGATGCGCTGACGGAAAAATATGGGCTGCCCCAAGGGAATGCATTTCGGTATATGCAACTGAGGGCTTTCGCGAGGCAACAGGTGAGGGAATTCCCGCAGCTCCCATCGCAGGAGGTGCAGGATAGAGTGATCTCAGAGACATGGGTGGGGGATGGTAAGGTGTCGGACATATATAGGGAAATGAGGGACGAGGGGGAGATCATGGTAGATGAGCTGAAATGGAAATGGGAAGAAGAGCTGGGGGAGGAGATTGAGGAGGGGCTGTGGGCTGACGCCATACGTAGGGTAAACTCATCGTGCGCCAGGCTAAGCCTGATACAATTTAAGGTGCTACACAGGGCGCATATGACTGGAGCACGGCTCAGTAAATTTTTGGGGATAGAGGATAGGTGTGGGAGATGCTCGAGAAGCCCAGCGAATCACACCCACATGTTCTGGTCATGCCCGGCATTACAGGGGTTCTGGGTGGGGGTGGCAAAGGTGCTTTCGAAGGTGGTGGGGGTCCGGGTCGAACCAAGCTGGGGGTTGGCTATATTCGGGGTTGCAGAAGAGCCGGGAGTGCAGGAGGCGAGAGAGGCTGATGTTTTGGCCTTTGCGTCCCTAGTAGCCCGGCGCAGGATATTGTTAATGTGGAAGGAAGCCAAACCCCGGGTGTGGAGACCTGGATAAACGACATGGCAGGGTTTATAAAGTTAGAACGGAACAAGCTCGTATTAAGGGGTTCGGCTCAAGGGTTCACCAGGCGGTGGCAACCGTTCGTCGACTACCTCACAGAAAGATAGAGGGAATGGAAAAGAAGAAGACAACAGCAGCAACCCAGGGGGGAGGGGGTGGCGGGGGCGGGGGGGGGGGAGGAACCGGACGGACTCTCAGGGATGTCATTGTATATGTATAGACACTTGTTATAGGTAATGTATATTGGATTGTTGGATTGTATCTTTGGAGAGTAACTATTTTTGACAAGGCAGTTGCCACTCAGTTTTGTTTTTGTTTTTGTTTATATATTATTTATGTGTTTAAAATTGTCCACGGTTATTTATATTGTTTTGTTGTTGTTCAAAAGAAAAACTATGTACTGTTATGTTAGGCCACAAAATTTTGAATAAAATATATTTTTTAATGAAAAAAAAAGAAATCTATATGAATACCTCCCACTCTTAGTGAAATATATAGTCCATCATTTTTCTGTTCCACGACTGCATGTGGAGAAAAATTGAGAGAATCATCAAGAGTAGGGTCTAGTAGTTTTTTGAATTATCATACAGAGAACGTCTTTGAGCTGCAGGACAGCTGTTTAACATTTCATTCATAGCATTGTCGTCATCGTGTACGTCCCTACGTGGGTACGGCTTGTCCCTGTGAGAAAGGCTCCTCCCGTCGTGGAAACGTCTGGGAGGGTCTAGAATCCCTGTACACAAGTCTGGGTGTGTCTTGTTGGAACGTGACCCTAGGTGCGTCTTGTTTGTGCGCGTTACGTGATTGACCACGAGGTGGAAACGTATTGTGAGCATTGTCTACTTTATTATCATCTCTCGAATCCATCCGTTGTTTATGATAGCATGTTACCATCCAGTGTCCTACTCTACCGCAGAAAAGACATTGTGGTATTTTCTTACGTTATTTTAATGGAGCAAGGGTACATGTTTGCCCTGACGCTTGTGGTGAAATTGTAGTTACTGCAGATATTCCTACAGGCGCTGCAACACCCGCCGCTGGAGCAGCGGGTAACATAGGCTGAAATTGAGCAACGGCTAACATAGGCTGAACTAGAGCAAAAGGTACCATGGGCTGGATTTGAGCAATAGGCTGCATTTGGGCAGCTGTAATGTTAAAGATTGCCTGGTTGTGAAAACCACAATCTATCTGAATGCATCAGTCAACTATGTCCCGATATGTACCAGCTGTGGCCCAAGCCGGTAAAACCAAATGCAAGGCAACAGAAACTTCAGGCTTAACACCGGCTATAAAAGCCGTTTTAAATCTACTTAAAGTGCTTGTGTCCCACGTGTCAATTTCATGTTCGAGTGTCATTCCTGAGTGTTCTATCCAAGTATGTAAAAATCTCTCTTCGAAATCCTGAATATCTTCATTATATTTTTGAATGCAAGATGTGATCTTAGACCAATCAATTCTCGAGGGGCGAAATTTTAATAACCAATTTTTGATCGCCAGCCAACCAGCTTCTAAATTTTGCAAATCCTTTCCAAGGGCAATTTCTACCTCTATTCCAAGAGTTGCACTGGCACGAATGCCTACTACAATAGTCAGAATTTGTACTCCATCAAATGGGTGGAGATGGATTGTAATCTGTGAAGTTGATCCCATGTGGTCATACCACCCTTTTTAGGGTGTTCAAGATCTTTGGACCAACTGTCAATTTTTTCAGGGTCTGCTGGTTCATGAATCCAATGGTGGTCAAATATGTTTTTAGTGACAGTTTCACCTTCCTCTTCTACTTTCTTGCTTCTGACTCTAATCCATTAGTGTTTTAAAGGGGCTAGTCGAATTAATTTAGTATTTTGCATTGTAGGAAAACTTGTTGCATCACTATCTTCATCTGATTCAACTGGAAAGGAACTTTAGATTTTAATTTAGTCCTGACACTCGATCTCGGCTGTGCAATGGCCGATTGTGCCACTGGGGCTGTTTGCTGAATTTGGGCTGTTTGTTCAGCTGCTTGTCGAATCTGAGCTGTACTTTGGTTTAAATTATGAGTTGCAAGACTGTCAGGATTTTGTTCATTTCTCCTTCTAAAACACATCTTCAATTAACCTGCAATTTTCAATTTCAATTCGCTCAGTTTTTGATTGCAACTGTTGGTATTTTGAATCCATTTCAAGAACTTTATGTTGCAATTCCTCAATTTGAAAAGATAGCTGCTGAACTTTAAAGGTTTTGTTTTCCAATCCTGTTCTAATTTCATCATAATGCTCAAGTTTGGATTTTGCATCTCGCAATTCCTCAACAACTGCAATTAGTTGATCTTTAGTGGACTTAAGCTCATGATCACTTTGATTTTTAATACTTATTTCTTGCTGTCTACGTATTTGTCCTATAATTGTCAGGGACCATTTTGCATGTTTTGCACCGTGCAATCGTGTGTATTTTCCCCATGCCCTCTTGATATTATCGAAGGCCCACTGTCCTCTGGGGATATCATAATTTGATTCAATTTTTCCTGAGATTTCACATAGATCAAATTGTCTACGAATGAAAGATCCAAAATCTCCCAATATATCTTCAATAGAGACATCCGATACAGCACTACCTCCCTTGAACATTGTGGGGAGTAGTTCTCTGCCAGTTAAAGGTTCCGAATCTATCTTAGGATTTGTTTGAGCCATAAATTCAACCTTTCACCTAATTCATTTGGTTGCCGACTATGTGTAATCTGTGTACACCACCGTGACTATTCTTTCAGCCCCGTTTTATTTTAGTCTCAACGACCAGCACCTGATTGACTTAACACAGTCTTTAAAAATGTCCTTTCCAGAGATCGAAGCACTGATTGATGCGGCTTTAAGACTTTTAATGGGTGTAAAAGATATTTCTTACCCTAGTCTAGCCGTTTGTCCTTGGATCTTCTGGTCCTTCTGGGCCTCCTCCGATTCATCCCGAAGGTTCCCGAACCTCTCCGATTTTGTCAATTTTGTCCAATCTCGTCTCAGAGCTCCTCCCTTTTTGCCGAACTACGCCAGGTTGTTAGATCTACCATGCGGTTTTAGCAGCACTTTGCGATCACTAAAACTCAGTAGAAATTTGAGTTAAAACTTCTCAGGTGCAAATAAGAATCTGCTTTATTTGTCTCTATTGATTACAATTGAGAATCATTTAAAGTATTATTCGCTAATAAGTCCAGCTAACATAGGACTCACAGAGAGGCAATCTGGAGACAATTCAACTTTCAAACAATCACAGAAATGATTTTCTTGTTTAGGCAAACAGCTCGCAATAACTTCAAAAATCAAAGTCAGAAAGTGAAATATGAAAAACAGAGAGACAGCGAATAGTTAAGTCAAAGTATAGATTGATTCATGAAAGAGAGAGAGAGAGAGAGAGAGAGAGGAAAAAGAGAGAGATGGCCGAAAATCCATCAAGGTTATACCAAATCATATCAGACTTAAGCCATCTAGCTATACCCCGATGTAATCCTAATTGATTTGGGTTAGAATCAAATAAGTTTGATTTGATATTTAATTGTCACTCATTAAAAGGCAACATTAAGCTAAAATGTATTCTTGTATGAGCTATGGAATGCGATTCAGCTTCCTTATCGCAAGCTGCTTGAACTGGATTCTTGCTAAGGACAATAGCGCCTTTAGGTTACTGTGCCGTCACCATGGAGCCTGCCCTGTCCTTGGTTTATCTTGCAAATATATTTGATAGCTGAATAAGAATGCTGTTTTAATCTATCTGTTTCTGTGTTCTGTTGAAACTATGTTTTGAAATGCCGAATGTGTGTTTTGAAATGACCTGAGGTTATGAATGAGTTTTAAAATGGTATTTAATAGACTAAGGGCTCAATGCTAAATAGCTATATTTTACCTATAGAAAATAGCTGGCTTCTACAGTCAGCCCTTTTGATAAATCGAAAGAAAAAGTGAGATATTATCACAATAAGATAAAAGACATTATTAATGCGATAGGATAGGTTAATGCGCAAAGAATAACTCATTCATATTGTCCTTGCAGTTTTAAACAATAGAGTGGATAAGCATTGCATTACAAGCATTTTAGCAATAATTATTATAATTCTTAAAGAATAATAATTAATAAATTAATCAAATTTGATACTGATTCAGTATTAATAATATGTTAATAATACAATCAAATAGTAATTTCATATATACAAATAAAATGATAAGACAGTAAAAAGTTGAGTGTATGATTTAGTAATAAATGGTAAAATGATTATCAAAGTTGATTGTGATTTCCCCTTCATTCCCCTTGGCACCCTTGCCCTCATTGATGGGTAGGGTTCTTTCGACAGTTAGGCTGGGGGAAAAGAAGTCATTGGATATTTATAGTTGACTGGTGTCAGTGGAGTATGCTCCATTGGATGAGGTTAAAGGGAAGTGAGAGAGGGAGTTGGGTCCTGTTTTTGATGGGGGGAGGGGTGTGGAGTGAGGCTCTACACAGAGTCAACTCTACCCCATGCTAGGCTCACCTTAATTCAGTTTAAGGTGGTGCATAGGGTACATCTGACCAGGGTACGGATAAGTGGGCTCTTTCTGGAGTTAGTGGATAGCTGTGAGCATATGTTCCGGTCTTGCGCTAAACTTGCTAAACTTGTGAGGTTTTGAGTCTCCTGCTTCAGCAACATGTCAGGAATTCTTGGGATTGAGTTGGAGCCTTTCCCCTTGGTGGCCATCTTTGGGGTTTCAGACTCGCTGGAGCTGCAGACACGGATGAAGCCAGATGTACTGGCCTTCTCCTCGCTGATAGCCCGGAGGCGAGTTCTGCTTGGGAGGAGGACTCTAGTTCCACCCAGTGATACAAAATAGTTAAGTGACCTTATAGAGTTCTTGCACTTAACAAAGGTCACATATATCATGAGGTGTTTGGCAGAAGCGTTCTATTCGATGTGGCAGCTGTTCATTTCCTATTTCAGGGAGCTGGTCACTGTCAGAATTTGGGAGGAGGAGTCGGGATTAGTATTGGGTTTTTGTCTTGGTTGTTTTTCTTTGTGGGGTGAGGGATGGTGGTGGTGTCTAGAATTGTAATTGTACCTGTTGTGTAATATGGTTTTTACAGTGTTATATTGAAAACATTTTCTTAATAAAATATTTTTTTTAAATAGTGATACAATATTGGTATTAGGAAGTGGGAGCAGGAGTGGCCATTTGGCCCCTCGAGCCTGCTCTGGCATTCAACTAGATCATGGCTGATTTACCATCTCAGGTCATTTTGCCACACGGAACTCTGCCAACTATGGCAAGGTCTGTAAGACATAACGGGCTACAAGATGAAGGCATGTAAAATCACCGGCTCCAATGCACCCCTCCCTAATGAGCTCAACGTATTCTATGCCCGCTTTGAACAAGAGGTCAACGAGAGCAAGCCCTCCACCCCAGAAGCCTCGGATGAACTTGTATCCGATGTCACCATTGCAGACGTGAGAGCAGCCTTCTCGAAGGTCAACCCTCGGAAAGCCATTGGCCCGGATGGGGTACCCGGACGGGCACTCAGGTCTTGCGCGGAGCAGCTGGCGGGAGTATTCGCAGATGTCTTCAACCTGTCTTTACAACAACATGAGGTCCCAATCTGCTTCAAGAAGACAATCATCATCCCTGTACCAAAAAAGCCAAGCAGCATGCCTTAATGACTATCGTCCAGTGGCTCTGACATCCATCATAATGAAGTGCTTCGAAAGGTTCGTCATGGCACAAATTAACTCCAGACTCCCGGATTGCCTTGATCCACTTTCGCCTAGCGCTGCAACAGGTCCACAACAGACGCCATCTCTATGGCCCTGCACTCTACCCTGGAACACCTAGATAACAAAGGCTCCTATGTCAGACTCCTATTTATCGACTACAGCACAGCCTTCAACACCATCATTCCTATGAATCTTATCTCCAAACTCCGTGGCCTTGGCCTCGGCTCCTCCCTCTGCGACTGGATCCTGAACTTTCTGACCCACAGGCCACAGTCAGTAAGGATAGGCAACAAAACCTCCTCCACGATCAACCTCAACACCAGTGCCCCACAAGGCTGTGTCCTCAGCCCCCTATTATACTCCTTGTACACCTATGACTGTGTGGCCAAATTCCCCTCCAACTCGATTTTCAAATTTGCTGATGACACCACAGTAGTGGGTCGGATTTCAAACAATGATGGGACAGAGTACAGGAATGAGATAGAGAATCTGGTGAACTGATGCGACGATAATAATCTCTCCCTCAATGTCAACAAAACGAAGGAGGTTGTCATCGACTTCAGGAGGCGTAGTGGAGTACATGCCCCTGTCTCCATCAATGGAACGAAGTAGAAAGGGTTGAGAGCTTCAAATTTTTAGGTGTCCAGATCAGCAACAACATGTCCTGGTCCCCCCATGCCGACACTATAGATAAGAAAGCCCACCAACGACTCTACTTTCTCAGAAGACTAAGGAAATTTGGCATGTCACCTACGACTCTCACCAACTTCTACAGATGCACCATAAAAAGCATTCTTTCTGGATGTATCACAGCTTGGTATGGATCCTGCTCTGCCCAAGACCGCAGGAAATTACAAAAGGTTGTGAATGTAGCCCAATCCATCACACAAACCAGCCTCCCATCCATCAACTCGGCCTACAATTCCCACTGCCTCGGAAAGGCAGCCAGCATAATTAAGTACCCCACACACCCCAGACATACTCTCTTCCACCTTCTTCCATCTGGAAAAAGATACCAAAGTTTGAGGTCATGTACCAACCCACTCAAAAGAACAGCTTCATCCCTACTGCCATTAGACTTTTGAATGGACCTACCTCGTATTCAGTTGATCTTTTCTCTACACCTTGCTATAACTGTAACGTTTTATTCTGCAGTCCCTCCTTCCTTCCCTGTGTACAGTATGCATGTTTGTACAGCATGCAAGAAACAATACTTTTCACTGTATACCAATATATGTGATAATATTAAATTAAATCAAATTTTCCTGCACGATCCCCAAATCCCTTGATATTTATGAGGACGTGTGGGACCTAATGAAAATCTTCTGAAAAACCAAATAATCGCATCCACTGGTTCCCCCGATCTATTTTGCTGGTTTCTGCCTCAAATAACTCTTAAAACAGGTTTGTCAAACATGCTTTCCCTTGCATATATCCAAGTTGATATTGTTCCGATAAATGGTGCTGTGAGAGTTATGCTCCCTGCCCAATAGGTAGAGTGGGGCTCAGCTAGTTGACATTGATACTGAACTCGTCCACTTGTTAATTTTAGAAGCAGGACGACTCTCTGTTGACTTGTCACCAGCAGGAGCATCTCCAGTGTGGCATCACTTGATCAGAGAGGGACCATTCCTTATGTTGACGCTATTCCTGCACAGCCTCCATTGATATAGGTCCCTTTCTTTGTCGCCTGTGTCTGCAGTGTGCCTCGATGCTGCAGATGCGTCTTTGAAAATTACAAGGTGCTGGCTCTTTAGCTGCCTGCCACCATTAATTGAATGATCAGCTCCCCCAATTGCTGCCCGTTAACTGCCTTTTGTAAAATCCCTGAGCAAGTCCCAATTACCTCTTGTGCGCGCCTCTGACTCAAATATGAAATTCACCACCCACCCTCGCATGCCGCCCGACATCAGGTTATCCAACCTACTGCCAAAATTCAGCCCATTAACTCTCACCAATGATACTGCCTGGAGTGCTGAGTAATTCCAGTATTTTATAGTACAAAGTTTAATTTGAGGCGTATTTTCATAGTTTGTGTACAGTTTGCTGTCAGGAGTGATGCATGGTACAATGTTTGGTCATTTCTTCCGAAAGCAAATTCACATGTTTGCTTCTAATACTTAAAAACATTTTAATTGCAGAAGCCACAGAGGCAATTATGAAGGGAACCAGCAGTAAACAATGTTCAGTAGAAAAGATTCAGCAGGTGATTACTGAGGGGAGGGTTCCTTAAATTCTGTTCCTGCTCCCAAGGGGTGCCTGTGTGATCACCCCATTCGCAGTCACTAACCCATTGGTACTCCTCTCTGCCCCATCAATCTCTTATTGGTGTCTTTGTGGTCTTGATTTCTCGCACAAAGGCTTGTTGTGGACAGCTCCTGTATGTATAATTAGCAGTGGTGGGGTGCTGCCAGTCGTTCCTTCAAATGAAAATGCAATAGCTTCCTCCGTGACAGGTGTCACCATGTTGCACATTGTGGTGTGCTGGATTGAACGTCAAAGGCACATGTTGAATTTTGGATCATCTGTGTGTGTGTGTTTGTGGCGTGTGTGTATTTATTATATATGGTGCCAGAACCAATATATATTTTATATATATTTGATGGTGCAGGTCTATCAAAGAGTGCTTTGTCATCTCTTCCCTTCCCCCTCCTTCTTTTCTCCCCCTCTTCATCCTTCCGCTTCACTCTTTTTTTCCTCTCCTCCTTTATTTCTCCCCCGGAATTTTAATCCTCCTTTACTTTCACACCCCTCCCACCACCTCAACGACTCGGATTTGCACCACCTGCCCCTCCTACTCCACTCTTTTTTTGATGTATCTTTAGCTGTCCCTCACCAAACATGTTTGCTGGTGTCCCTTGACCCTGAAACCCTGCTTGATCTGAAGATTTCACTTTGTGTTGACTCACTTTGTAAAAACGCCATCTGGCAGACCTAGCTGATATAAAAACGGTATCAAAGGTGGGTAAATGGAATTGAGCTACAGATCAGCTATGATCTGATTAAATTATAGAACTGGTTCAATGGCTGAATGCCCTTTTTTGTTCCTATGTTGGCTGAGTTCCGTTTAGGGAGCCACACAGTGAAACTCAGTACACCACATTGAGGGGGTTATGTCCAGTTAATAGGTGGTGGGAACCTTAGCATTCTCATTTTCCCATCATCTTTTCAATCCACTCACTTAAAGTGTGTTCTTTTCCTTTTTCCACACTGTGCTGACAATGCTAACTTTAGCTGCTCACCTTCCTGCAATTAAAAGCCTGGAAAATTAACATCAGTCCCCAGGGCAGGTGCAATGGCCTCTTCCCCCCCCCCCCCCCCCAAAACAATTATTTGATCAAAAATCCAGTCAAGTGAGCTTCCACTATTTTTAAATAAGTAATGTTGCTAATGGGATAGATGTGGGATAACACCCTAGATTTTCTTCAAAATAGTGCCATAGGTTCTTTTACATTAACATGAGAGGATAGACAGGGTCTTGATTTAGCAAATCATTAGAAAGATGGGTGAGAGATGAGAGAAAGTAATGCCCCATATTTCATCCCTCATTTTAAGAGTCAGCGTCCGTATTGGCTCTCTTTATGTCAAATTAGAAAATGGGGAAGTAAGTAGGGTATGATGTGCAATAACTGTAACTGATATCAGAAAATAATTCACGAACAGCAGTCACATTAACCGCGAACGATTGCCGGTTTCCGAGATCAAACCAAAATGATACAAAATGCATTTGTGACTTAGTAACAATAGTACTAAAATACTTTAAATTAGTTCGTACTAATTGGTGCACTTGTCTTTTGAACATGGGTAAAATTGTCCCATAAAAATAGCAGAGTCATTTAAAAAAAAAAAAAAATTTTATTCTCCTTTTTCACATTTTCTCCCAAATTTACACCCACCAACAATAAATAATAATCAGTAACAAATTTGTCAATCCCCATATCAATAACAACGATCCCATCCTCCCACCAAACCTTCACACAAACAAATGACAAAAAGGAATTAGGGATCACCCATAGTCACCATCAACACACACTGCCCCCCTCCCCTCAACCTTCCCACCCACACGCCCCAACTAATGTTCGCTGTTATCCAGTTATTGAAAGTGCACAATGAATAATGCCCATGAATTGTAGAACCCCTCCATCCTTCCCCTCAGTTCAAACTTAACCTTCTCTAAAGTCAAGAATTCCAACAGGTCACCCCGCCATGCCAGGGCACAGGGTGGAGAGGCTGCCCTCCGACCCATCAGGATCCGCCTTCAGGCGATCAACGAGGAGAAGGCTACAACATCTGCCTCCGCACCCGTTTCGAACCCTGGCTGGTCCGACACCCGAATATGGCCTCCCGGGTGCAGTTTCACATGCACCACTTTAGAAATTACCCTAAAAATCTCCTTCCAGTAATCCTCTAGCTTTGGACAGGACCAAAACATATGAACGTGATTAGCACCAACCTCCCCCCCCCCCCCAATTACGTTCACACACATCTTCTACTCCTTCAAAGAATCGGCTCAGCCTTGCCCTCGTGAGAGGTGCTCTGTATACCACCTTCAGCTGTATCAGCCCCAACCTCGCACACAAGGTGGAGGCATTCACTCTCCGCAGCAGCTCACACCAGAACCCCTCCTCCATATCCTCTCCCAACTCTTCCTCCCACTTTGCTTTGATTCCTTCCAGTGGTGCCTTCTCCTCAACCAAAATAGCTCCGTAAACTGCTGACACTACGCCCTTCTCCAGTCCCCCTGTCGTCAGCAGCTCCTCCAGTAATGTGGAGGCCGGCTCCACCGGGATGCTCTGTATCTCCTTTCTGGCAAAATCTCGAACCTGCATGTATCTAAACATTTCCCCTGCTCCAGCCCATACTTCGCTTCCATCTCCTTTAATCCTGCAAACTGACCCCTAAGAAACAAATCTTTTAATGTCTTAATCCCCTTCTCCCATTTCCAAAAATTTCCATCCCACCTCCCTGGCTCAAATCTGTGGTTCCCCCGAATCGGCATTTTCCTTGACCCTGTCCACAACCTAAAGTGTTGGCGAAAGTGCCTCCAAATTCTCAATGAAGCTATTATTACCGGACTCCCTGAGTATTTCCCCGGGGCTACCGGGAGCGGCGCTGTTGCTAGTGCTTTCAATCCCGACCCCCTGCACAATCTCTCCTCCATTCTGACCCACTGGGAATCATAGCAGAGTCATTTATAACCCTAAAAGTGGAAACTCGGTTGGTGGACAGTTAAAATCATTTAAGGTAGTTAACAGATTGGCAAGGTGCTAGGAACTCTCTGCACTTTTGAGCAGGCAGCACAGAAACCCATCCAATGTTAATGGGTTCCTCCTTTACGGATGGTTACGTTATATCCCGAAGGCACTTTTTAAAAGCTATATATTTTAATTCAAATCAGGGCATAAATAACAACATACAAACAATCAATCAGTAACAAAATATAATCCCACTAATTTGACACTTTTCCCATTTTTCTCTCCTAAACTCCACCCATCCCCTCCCCTCCCTTCCCCCCACATCCCCCCCCCCCCCAAACCCCTTCCGCCTATCTGCTAGCAACAAGCAGATCCATAAACAAAGACAAGAACAACATCTATCTCATCCAGAGCCCCATTGGGGCCCCAAAGGGCAAACTTAATCTTCTCCAGTTTAAAGAATTCCGCAACATCTCCCATCCATGCCGACCTCCATTCCAATGAATTTCACCCCCGGGCGATCACTGTGGCGAAGGTCACCGTATGGATCCCCTTCCCCTCCATCAGCCACGGCACTTCCAGCACCCCAAACATTGCATCAAGAGGACCCGGTAACATCTCCACCACCCCCCCCCCCAAGTTTTGCTAGTGTCTCAAACACCGAGCTCCAGAACCCAACTAACCATGGACATGACCAGAACATGTGGACAGGGTTAGCTGGTCCCCCTCTACACCTTTCACACCTATCCTCTGATTTGTTATGTTGTATGTGTGACATAAGCGGCTTCCTTGTGGTGGACTTGACAAATGAAGATTCAGCCGTGGAGATAACTTCAACACGTTTATTAAACTATTTACACTTCTATTACTCGGGTTCGACACTACTGCTAATCCTACTATCGCTACCCAGACTGACTAACCAACTGCTGCAATCCATGTGGTGGGTGTAATATTGAATCAACCCTGTGTCTGTACTCACTGACTGTCTCCACTGGAAAGAAGCAGATCATGTGTGTGGTGTCCTTTATATATGGGTTGGTGTAATGCTCCCCTGTGGTCGTGTCACCTCGTTGTGTATCATGAATGTCT
Organism: Scyliorhinus torazame; assembly: GCF_047496885.1. Taxonomy (NCBI): domain Eukaryota; kingdom Metazoa; phylum Chordata; class Chondrichthyes; order Carcharhiniformes; family Scyliorhinidae; genus Scyliorhinus; species Scyliorhinus torazame. The sequence goes on from NC_092721.1 coordinate 113,219,207, forward strand.
ATTGGTCGTGTCCTATCTACTTGATCTATTTGTTGAGTGTGTGTGTGTGATGTTTCTGGTGCTCCCTCTAGTGTCTAGCTAGCCTACATGTATTTACATTGACGCACATCACCACATCCTCTAGCCCTACGAAGAAGCCATTCACTCGTGCACGTGTCCTATGGGCCCTATTGCAAGCTTACCTTTTAAGAACAAGTCCTTAACCTAATCTGCTTCAGCAAGTGAGTTGGTTTCTTTTTCGCTTTGTTATCCACCTTCCCAAAATCTGTCTGGAGTTCAAATCGGGTCTATTGCTTTGTAATTGTCATGAAAAAAATGAATTTCAGTTCATTCAGAAAATACAGCAAAAGGAGGGAGAAGTAGCCATGATTGTGTGTGCCTGTACATTTCGGCTTCATAATGAGTATTAGATATTTGCTGTATTTTAAAATGTGCAAAAGTTATTCAAAATTTTAATGTTGGAGAACTTTGAAAGTCATAAGTTGTGAATTTGAGTAGGTTCGTTCAGAGTGTGTTTATTTCTCAAGGCTAATAATCTGGTGTTCAGCTACAATTTTGATAATTCAAGCTTATGCTGATGAAGAGATGCACACTTCCACACTCTGCATTCACAATAAAATCCTGCACATGTAAAAGTGTCAAGAAACACCGGATAATTATTTTTAGTATGGAAACCTCTAATAATATTTCCAATTTTGTGTCTTTCAGATCGCTTGGCTAATCCTCCTCAGAATCATTCAATGCTCAGAACACCTCCACCTGCAATGACACATACCCATACTCTAAACCACCCTCATGCCACCTCAGTTAACTCATTGAATAGGGGGAACTTCACGACACGTAGTAACCCCAGTCCCAGTCCAGCCGATCTCCCACCCCCTCCAGAACCACCTCCCAGCATACAAGAGCCTGCGCACATGCAGGACAACTGGCTACTCAACAGTAACATCCCCCTGGAGACCAGGTAGGCTTCTTGCATTGCTAACATACTGTGACCTAAACTGTTGTGGCTGTTTACTGCCAGTACTCTAGAAAATATGAGAACGGAAGTCTGTAAATATAAAATTGTAGAATCTTTCTGTGCCATGTTGTTGAAAATCTATTTAAATTGTTAAGAGAAAAACAGAATTTGAATGTTTTCTAAGTGATACTTCATGTTCATATAATGGCCTGGAGTTTTTAAATAGGAGTGTAATTGCGATCATGCATAGGGCACTGCATCAGTTTTGTGAAGATGAAGTTACGCCAAGCATAAAATCTCCCATTAATCAGTGCAAACAAACTACCTTATCAACCATAGTCAACTGTAAACGAATTAAATTGAAAAGGTGAAAAGTAATTGCTGAAACTGAAGCACCAGGTGAGCCAATGGCATCAGTTGTCTGTTGGTCACAGGTCTCTCATAGCAAGAGCAGATCAACTGATAGGATTTGAACGCATGTGAATTGAACTTAAAATAGTTGTTTTATCTGTATGCAAAATAAGCATAGGGAGAGTTCAAATGACTGCAGGACACCAACAATTAATTAATGTGACCCCAGGTACCTGTGCACGCAAAATTCTAATCCAAGTGCAGTGGAAAAAACATGCCCTGCTAACCTGGGGACATGAACAGCTTTGAAGATGAGGAATGCACTGAGTGTAATAATTTGTGAACCAGCATAAAATATGGTAGATTCACAAGCATATGTGGTGACGGGGGTAACTCACTTATGTTTTAAGTTCAGCAATTGTTTGCACTATTTCAGTGGATTCGGCCCAGATTGTGTTGATATCCGGGCGGGGAATATGTAGATACTCCAGGCCAATGGTGATGGATTTAGGGTTCATTCATTTGAAGTGATTTTATCTTAACCATTTACATTATACCTTAAACCTATTAAACTGCTGATCTGAATAGCATGATTTAAAAAGGACATCAGTAGATTCTCTGCCACTTCTACTCAAACCATTACACTGATGTCTGATTTTTAATTTGTCGGCCATTTTGCTGATTTTGATTTTTGCTGTCTCCATTCACTATTTTAAACATATGCAACTCATTGGCTTCATTCATATTTCCATCTGAATGTAGAAATATAGCAAAGCAGACATTCCTAGAGACTTTGCAGGACAACCTAATTGAGATGGACGTTTTTTCCTCTGCTCGACATGAAGGTGGTTACAATGATGGGTATGTGATGCTTCTTGCTGGGAATAATGACTTCTTTGCTCAATTCTTCCTAGTTGAAAACTCAATTTACGATGTCCTCTTCAAATGTTTGCAGGATATCAGTGTTTATCAGACAATGATAAACTGCTATTATCTAAAGTATTATTTTGTTGAATGTAACAGCTTTTGTTCTAATCACTTGTCTGATACCAACTAAAATCTGTCTTTGCTTTTAGTGCTAAACAATTGTGTTCAGGAATTTGAATATTTTACTGATTTATTCAGATTTATCTATTATGCTGGGTGTTAGCTCAAACTGTGTGGACCTGGCAAGAAATGATAACTGCAGTGCAAATATGTCTAATTGCACATTCGTGTTTGTGAGTAGAAAGATCTCAGTTAATTTGGCCTGATTGTAATTCTTTTCTGCTGAGTTTCTGTTATAGTTTCTTTCATAACCCAACTTTGCTGACATTATTTGCTGACTTTTGCCTAAATATATGTGGAGTTTTAAAATCCAAATTGCAACCCAATTTAGCTCTGGTGAGAAAAAACAATGTAACCCCCAGTGAAATATAGTTAAACCTCTTTTGTTGACATCAAAAATAGCTATAATTTTTTTTAACACATTGTCACACTTCAAGCACACTGAATACTGACTTGCACATTTGCACAAAATGTATAAAAAGGTTTTATATAATGTGACAGAAACAATATTTCATATGGCAGTTGTAAAGCACACAGGCCTCACCCCTGTGGTTTTAAGACATTTTCTGAGCCCTTAGATTATGTTACCTCTCTCCTAAGTATCCCATTAATCTCTATTTCCTCACCAGTATATTGAAGCCTGGGGGTTTTTTTGTCTCCTGACTGCCACTTCCAGCTGATCATAACTTATTCTGAATTTTTGAGTCTTTACAATTTATTTTTTGAACTGTTTTTTAAAACTGGTGCTGTCCTGTTTTTAATGCACTGTTGCACGATGTTGCCATTTTCCTGTCAATTTAAGTTCTTTTCACCTTGACTTAAATTAAAGAACGTATACCCCTCTATTCTACAGCTTATTTGATGACATGACCCAGATGTTCGATTGAAGATTTGAAAAAAAATCACATTTTTCTTTTCCGATTTATAATTCACATTCTTCTGATCTCTGGAGTATGGCATCTAGGTTGCAGAGATGTTCTTCCTCATTCTTCCCAGTAACCAAAATGTCATCCGGGTAACACTGGACTCTGTCTAATCCACTTAAGATTTGGTCCATAGCTCGTTGTAACACTGGGATAATGATATGTATATTGACTGGGATGTAAAGTGTTAACAAGTTAACGATAATGTTTCTTACAACTAGAGGGAACCACAGAACATTCATATATATCATGTGACTCAGGAATTCTGGGATTAGAAGATGAATAGTTGATTAGGAGTTAAGTGTTCGAAGAGAGCTGGATAAGATAGTCAGGCATAGAGAGCAACTGTAAACTTGAGAGTTCTGTAAGTTAGAGATAGGATAGTTTCATATAATAACCTTCCACTTTAGGAATGTGAATTAATCTTGGTTAGTAATGTAATAAATTTATAGTTTTGTTCATTTCCAAAGCTTTGTGTTCTTTATTCAACACTATGCATCCGAGCCATCCAGGTAAACCAGAATAGAGAGTACAACAACTGGCAGTTAAGTGATGACAACTGGTAATTGTTTGAATCAAATTAACCCTTGTGTGTCACAATCATCAAGAACTGTTGTGAATCCAGATCCACATTCCTTTGAAGATGCACTTGACTGAGATTAACTTTGCTGAAGTGTTGATCTCTAGCCAACCCAGAGAATAGGTCATCAATCAGGGATGGAGAGTACTGCTCTGCAAACAGTACAGGATTAATAGTGACTTTAAAATCACCACAAATGCGTACAAATCTGTCTTTTGCATCACGGGTACGATCAGCATGGCCTAATCACTCATGTTAGCAGGTCCAAGGACTCCTGTTCTGACCAGCCATTCTAATTATGCCTCTACATTGGGTCTGATTGCATATGGCACTGACCTAGCCTTTTAACGTCTCACCTGACTTTCTTCCTCGATCTTCATCTTTCATGAGATATCCTTCATGCTTCTTAGCTTACTGTTGAAACCAATGGCATGTTTCGTCAAGGTTTTGGGTAGGCCTGATTCGGAATCTGTCATAGCTTTACCTTGGCCCAATTTAATCTGATCATTTCCATCCATGTTCTTCCCATTAGTGTTGGATAATTTCCTTTCACTATGTGCTAGGACAAATCTGCCATCTGTCCATTTAATTGCACTGCTTTATCAATAAGGCCTCTCAGCAGAACCACTTCTCCAGTGTAGGTTTTTAATGCTATCTTCAAGGGTTGCAGAGCAATATGTCGGAGCTTTTATCATTAAACAGTTGCTGGCACCAGTGAGTTGACTGCCCCAGTGTCCAACTCCATCTTCACTGGCTGACTGCCAGTAATGGAGTGACTAAATATCGGTTTGTTGCACCAGCAAACTGGTATCTTTAATGACAATTTGTCTTCGGACTGTGAATCGAGTTCCTTCTCATGTCTTTTTTGTACCATGGGGAAACTTTTTCCTTGATTCAGCTTGCCATTTGTTTTTGTCAGCTCTTGCTTCCTGCAACTTTTTCCTGAACCTTGTTCCTTTTTCCAATGAGCACGTGCAATGTGGCCCTCTCTGCCACAATTTCTGTACATGATGTCTTTGCACCACAAATCTGCTGCTGAGTGCCTGGTTTTTGCACACCTATGGCAAGTGCAAGTCTGTGTTTGTGTTCGAGTTTCAGCCAACATCTTGTGAATTCTTGTGCTCGAACTCAACCGTTGAGCTTCTTTAGCTGCTAATTCCACGAATACAGCAACTTCCAAAGCTTTCTTTAAGGTCATGTTACTTTTGGTTAACAATTGCTTTTGGATAGCTTCACTCCCTAAACCACAGGCTAATCTATCCCTAATGGTATCAATTAACACATCCAAAATTCAGTGTTCAGTCAGTCATTTTAGGGTAATTACAAACTGTGTAATAGACTCACCCGCTTCTTGGGAGCTAACGTTTCAAGTCTGGATGGCTCTTTGGCAAAGTTGCTTTGATAAATAGCCATCCATTCAAGAAACATTAGCTCCCTTCTCTCTCCACAGATGCTGTCAACACCTGCTGAGATTGCCCAGTATTTTCAGGTTTTGTGTTGGATTCCTGCATCCACAGTAATTTACTTTCACTTTCCTCTTGGCTGCACTTAGAAATCTAAAGCTTTCTGCCATGACTTAATGTTTTGGTGAATTTCTGGCCCTGCAAAATGTCCACAACTTCATTGCATTGTTTTGTGCCTGGCTTTTCAGGCTGTACCAGGCTCCTAAGAAATTTAAATATTCCCCCCCCCCATTATGCTAAGGAACGTTGGGGATCTCATATTGGACTCAAACACACCACCAAACCAAGCCCTTTGACCTCAATTGTTCATCAGCTTGAGAGCCTGGCACTGATGTCCTACTTGCATCCTCATGTTTCACCAATTCAAAAGAAGTTGCTTGTTTAAAATGCACTCAACGTCAGCTTTCATGCCATTGTATAGATTTTTTAAATATATATTTTATTGGAGGTATTTTCAAATATATACAGAGCAGAAAGGAGGAAACATCAACAGTGAACCATATACAATTAACACTATTCCCCATACCGTCCCGTCTTTTTACACCCAGTCCCCTCCGCAAACCCAAAGTACAAAGAGCCCCTCCCGCTGACATGTTAATGCCCCTTACAGAAGTTACTGACCAGCCTCCATGTTATAGAGAACCCCTCCTCCGCTCCGAGTTCCGGCAGCACAGCAAGATCCACTTCCGGGTTATTAGGGAGGCTAAGGCTACCTCGTCAGCCTCTCTCCCCACCTGCACTCCTGGATCCTCCGACACCCCAAATATCGCCACCCACATGCTTGCTGCCATCTTCACTCCCAAAATTTTCGACATTGCATCAGCAAACTCTTTCCAGAAACCCTCCAAGCTTGGAAATGCTCAAAACATATGGGCATGGTTCGCCAACCCCCCTGCACACCGCCCACACTTATCTTCCACCCCTGGAAAAAACAGCTCATACTACACCCTGTAATTTGAGCCCTATGCACCACTTTAAACTGTATGAGACTCAGTCTTGCACACGACAGGGATGAGTTTATCCTCCGCATAGCCTCACTCCCCACCCCAACTTGCATTGCTCCTCTCAACTCCTCCTCCCACTTGCGCTGGACCACCTCCACCAGGGCGCCCTACCTATTCTTCAACTCCCCAAATATATCTGACACCCTGTCCTTGCCCTTCTCATCCTCGGAAAGCAGCTTGTCCTGTAGCGCTGGAGCTGGCAGCTGCAGAAACAAACCTACCTCTTTCCTCAAGAAATCCCTCACAAGCGGGTACCTGAACCATTCCCCATCGGCAGTGAGTACACCTCCACAAGCTCCTCCAATTCCCTGAAGTTACCCCCTCATCTCGTCTGGCTTGTTGATGGAGATCTCCTGGCTAATGTATGTGACCCACAATCCGGCTGGGTACAGCACCCAGAACAGGACCACTTTGACCCTGTTGAACCCAGCCAGACGCTTAGCCAGCTCCGCACCCAGATCCTGATAGACCCAAATCACATTTCCTTCCCAGGTGCACTTCCACATCTCCTTGGCCCATCGCAGAATCTTCTCCTTGTCCAGATATCTGCAATTGTACCACCATCGCTCTCAGCTGCTCCTCCGCCTTCAGCTTTCTCCTCAGCGACCTATGCGCTCGATCCACCTCAGGGTGGGGGATTGGTCAAAGTCCCATTCCCCCACCAGCTTCCCTAGCATGTTTGCTACATACATCGTGGCCTGCGTTCCCTCAATGCCTTCGGGCAACCTCACTATCCGGTCTGAGTGTTGCCCCATAACCATTGCACTCCTTGGAGCAGTTTTTTGTGCTTTCAGCTAAAGATTGGTGTCTTGACAGGACAGCTAAGAATCTTAAATACTTCAGTGCGGCTATAACCCCAAGCAAGTTTAAAGTTGTCGGTCATCAGAGGCAAATTCCTATTGTGAGTACACTTCTACCTGAATTCCGAAAAAAAAAAAAATTTATATGACGGATTACTTGGACTAAGTATGGTTTTCCTTGTTCTCGGAACAAAGCACAATGCTCCAATTGGACCTTTCCTTCCTTCTAATGTGGTGTCGCAAAAGCTATTTCCATGTGCTTGCTGGGTTTCAGTATTGTTTCATTCCTGCAAAATCACGGTGACTATTGGTCAAAATCAGATAAACAGCAGGGGTTTGTCAGGGCATGCCTAAAGAAGGTGTGTGCACGATCGGATGTGAGACCCGCTTCCGTCTGCGATCACGTTGTTGATCTGGTATTACACTGGCTGGCCAATTAATGGCCATCCAATTTGGAATGCGCTCTGTGGAAGGCTCAGCACTGTGAGAGGGTAGAAGGAATGTGGAGGCCGGTGCTTCCAGTGTGCTGCCTCAGATGGACAGCTACTGCAAAGCTACCTGAGGGAGCTGATAAACGGGACAAGTGTGCCACGAGTATCTGGACAGTACAGTCATACTTCAGTCCCCAGACACGTTTGTTAATTTATTTGAGCCCTGACTTTTCACCTTGCCCTAAATGTAAAGGCCGCCTTGTCAATCAGCCAATCAACTTAAAATCCCAGTCAATTGCTGGGTAATTAATTTAAATTGACTTCTTGATTGCCAGCAGGCGCATTTGTAACTCCCGCACGTGCTGACCGAAATATTACACAAGGGCAGGATGACGTCAGGAAGCAATCAGAGCAGGCAAAGGTTTATGGGTGAGGAAATGATGGTCAAAACGATTGAAGGTGAGGCTGACCTTGACACCCCTGGTATGACTCTGATATCTGGGAGAGTTGTCACAAGATTTAATTGATCTAAATACATAGACGCAGACATCGGGTGAGCATATGGAGTGTAGTACTATTCAGTGGAGAAGATGTGTGGAAAGATCAGTTCAGTCCATAAGAGGGCCATTCAGGAGTCTGGTAACAGTGGGGAAGAAGTTGTTTTTGAACCTGTTATGTGTGTTCTCAGACTTTTGTATCTCCTGCCCGATGCAATTGGTTGCCAGAGGTTCAGTCTGAAAGACAATAATTCACTGTAGCTCACTTGGGGTATTTTGTTTTAACTTAAAGCACTGTTTTCTGTGTTCTGCTTCCTTTAAAAAAAGATTTGCAGCACCTTTGCTTTTTTTCAACTTGAGTTATTTTTTTAAAACCATTAGATCACCATCCCACCATGGTGGGATTTGAACCCAGGGCCGCAGATCTTTCCCTGGGTCTCTGGATTACTAATACCACTGGGCCACTGCCTCACCAGCTAAAACCTTCTCTCCTGCAATATCTCTCTAGACACCCATTCATCTGATCCCGAATCCTATTTCTTACCTCAAGAATGGGTGACACCTGGAGTAATACAGTGATGATTATTTTAAGATCCTGCTTGCTAGACAACTTCCTCCCCCATCAAAATCTGCCTGAACAACCTCATCCCTCTTTTGACCTATGTCACTGGCATGGATATGGACTATAACCTCCGGCTGTTCACCCTCCCTGTTCCAAGTGCTCAGTGTGTTAGAGGACGGTTCTCCCACTGACACATCGGTGCAGTCATAGAAGAGGACCATCAACCTGAAGTGCTTTCTCTCAGCAGATGCTACCACAACTGCTTAGTATTTCCAGCATTTCTGTTTATATTTCAGATTTCCAGCATTCATGATATTTTGCTTTTGTACCAGCATCAGAAATGCCAGCTTTGTAAGTGGCCTGAAAGAGGAAATTTCCCCCTCATTCCATTCTTTCTAATATGTAACCTTGCAGATGAACTATCATGACTGTCAGTGCAATTTTCTGTTATTTGCAAATTTGTTTGCTCTTGTTAGTATGCCTATATTAATTGGCCTCAACATAAATTATAGAGCATTTGTTAATGCGATTGTGGACTAATTACCTAATTATGTATTGTTTGGGCAATGATTTTTATATTTTTAGATGTATAGTTTTTATTTTATACCAACAATTGTGTAACATTTGGGATAAACCTTCCACAGTCAGAAATGAGATGATCCAGATTAAACATAATTGACAAAGTAATGCAGAGGATGGATGAGAATTTATTTCAGGCAGTAGGTTGTTCCAATCTGGAATGCCTAAAAGGGTTGTGAAAGTAAATATAATAATAACTTGCAAAAGACAATTAGATATCTAACGAAAAGGAGAAATATGCAGAACAATAAGGAAAAAGCACTGGAGTGGAACTAATTGAATAGCTCTTTCAAAGAGCTTGCACAGATAAAATGGACCTTGTGGCGGCTTCTGTGTTATTTTTCTATTCCACTTTTTCATTTCACTGCCTGCCCTGCAGTTTCGGGAGAGCAAGTTCATTGCACCGCTCTTTCACAGTTCCCTTTCCAATTTACCGCTGGTCTTCCTGCAAAACAGCAGCACCATTTGGACTCACTGACTCACTGCTCTGTGGATGCGTATATTATGCCATTGCGTAATATTGTCTCACACGATTGGGATACATGATTGTCACCAGACATCGAAAGTGCTGGCAATGAAACAGTGTATTTACTTGTCCCAGGATAATAGACAGCAACCGAGAAGTTATTACAGTATAAAACAGAGCTTTCTTGGTGATGGCCTAAAAGACAAAGCTGGCATGTTTATGACACTGGTTGTGTGAGGTATTCAATCAAAGTACTTGTAAAACAGGTTTACACTGGCATACAAAGACCAGAAAATATGCTGCCAATCTAAGCAAATATTATCAGTCCAGTGGCCAACACTGAAAGTGAATTAATTCAGGATCTCACAGTTTTTTAAAATAAATCACTGCAGTATAGGCGTGGTTTAACTTATTTTAGACAGCTAACTGTATTTACACCTTGATGTGTCGAAGCATTGTTTTTATCAGAAGCATAAAGCTCTCTTTTATATTACTTCATACATACTATTGGATGGTTTGTGGCTTTGCTAACAGGGAATGCAGAAAATGCGATTCCATCAACAGTGGCCTTTCAGCTTACGGCTATATTCAGGCACGTGAAACTGTTATTGAATATCAGAACAGGGGTAGGCCTTCAGTCATGTGAGCTGATCCATCATTTAATTAAATCATGGCTGATCCATATCACAAATCCATTTATCTGCCTTTGATCCACATCCCTTGATACCCTTAACTAATAAAAAAATCAATTGATCGCAGTTTTGAAAATTTTTATTGACCCAGAATTCACAGTCTTTAGTGAAGAGGTTGAATGTATACATACAGTCAGTGTGGTGGAAATTAATGAAATAAAGTAATCATATTTTCTATCGAGGTTCATGCAGGAAGGTGATAGTAATGGCGCCATTAGCAGAGTGGTCAAAGGTCGAATGGAGACCTGAGAAGTAGGAAGGGAAAAATACTTGAAGATCAGAGGAGCAACAATGAAAGGCACATTGCTAGTGCAGTAATGATAGAGAAAAAGAAGAATATAAGCTTGGGAAAAACTGAGGATGTTAGGAAGGAAATTGTTTTGTTAATAAAATACATTTTTTTTAAACCCAAATGTTATTGATGTTAGGGGAAATGTAATAGTGGGCTGCATTTTATTTTTATATTTGTGATTTTTGCAGAATTGGTGATATTTTTGCACATTTGTTATTTTTGTGGGAATGCAAAAGAACATAGATTGATTATTGCTGAGAAGAGAGACATTTTGCATAAACTTTTCATCCTGCACTCAGGACAAATGTAAGAATGCCAAATTTCAAACAACACAATAATTTATACCACTGGACAAAAAGGTGCTAATTGGGTGGCAAGTCGACTTTGATTGGCCAGGGTATTGCTATGCCTTTCCAGAAGAAGCATATATCCATATAAGAACCCCTCCTCTGCAAACAAGAAGAATATATTCAAGCCTTGTGCCTTTAATTCCCCATTGCTTTCTCCATGGCATTGCCTTTGCCAATGAGAATCGACAGCCTTTCTCCTGTAGTATAAATTGTGTTATGGACACATGTTCTCCCTGTGTCTACATGGGTTTCCTCCGGGTACTCTTCTTTCCTCCCACAAGTCCCGAAAGACGTGCTTGTAAGGTGAATTGGACATTCTGAATTCTCCCTCTGTGTAACCGAACAGACATTGGAATGTGGTGACTAGGGGCTTTTCACAGTAACTTCATTTCAGTGTTAATGTAAGCCTACTTGTGACAGTAATAAAGACTAATTATTAGGAGAAAGAGAAAGACTGAAACCTCCAATTTCCTTTTCCTTCTGTCAATAATCACTTTAATTTTGAGAAGGCTGGCATGTGTTCCAAACACCCTTTAGCATGCAGTTAATTTAAAATTTGCTATCAGTTTGCACTGAATGCTGAATTTGGTGTATTTGAGTGCTATAGTGAGAGTTTGGTGACTGAGGGAGTGTAAGGGTTAATTTTTATCAAAAGTCTAGTCTTTCTTTTATTTAGTTAATTAACTTAAGTTGCTGTTTGGTTTAGAAGAAAGTGAATTTTCAATCAGCTTTAAACAAAGGTTCTACTTGTAGGTACTTGCAGCTGGAGCTTGTTAATTAGTTAATTGGATTAGGCCAGTTTTCAGAGGCTAGATTCACAGTATAAAAATGATACACTACAGTGCAGACTTTGTTTGCACTGAGTGCTGCATTTGGTGCATGTGAGTACTAGAGTGAGAGTTTGGTGACTGAGGGAGTCAGGTGAGGAGGGAGCAAGGTCCTCCTTTCATTTAATTTCCTCAAAGAGCGAGAAGAGAGCCGGGAGTTTATAGAGAGTGCAGCTGACTGGGAGCAAAGTCAGAGGGCGGAGTTCCAATTGGTCCACAGGGCAACTACATTCTGTAAGGTAAGAGGGGATTGAGGCTAGGCCAGTTGTATGCTCCTCCTGTAGGATGTGGGTGGTGAGGGATACCACCAGTGTCCCCGCTGACTATACCTGCGGGAAGTACACCCAACTCCAGCTCCTCAGAGATCGTGTTAGGGAGGCAGAGGGGGTGATAGAGAGGAGTTACAGGGAGGTAACCACACCCAAGGTACAGGACAAGAGTAGCTGGGTTACAGCCAGGGGAAAGAAAACAAACAGGCAGCCAGTGCAGGGATCCCTCGTGGCCGTTCCCCTTCAAAACAAGTATACCATTTTGGATGCTGTTGGGGGGGGGAATGACCTACCGGGGGAAGGCCCTAGCGGCCAGGTCCCTGGCACTGAGTCTGGCTCTGGGGCTCAGAAGGGAAGGGGGGAGAATAGAAAAGCAATAGTAGTCGGAGATTCAATGGTTAGGGGAATAGATAGGAGATTCTGTGGTGGCGAGCGAGACTCCCGGAAGGTATGTTGCCTCCTGGGTGCCAGGGCCAGGGATGTCTCTGATCGTGTCTTCAGGATCCTTAAGGGGAGGGTGAGCAGCCAGAAGTCGTGGTGCACATTGGTACCAACGACGTAGGTAGGAAAAGGGGTGTGGAGGTAATAAACGAGATTAGGGAGTTAGGCTGGAAGTTAAAAGCCAGGACAGACAGAGTTGTCATCTCTGGTTTGTTGCCGGTGCCACGTGATAGCGAGGCTAGGAATAGGGAGAGAGTGCAGTTGAACACGTGACTGCAGGAATGGTGTAGGAGGGAGGGCTTCAGGTATTTGGATAATTGGAGCACATTCTGGGGAAGGTGGGACCTGTACAAGCAGGACGGGTTGCATCTGAACCAGAGGGGCACCAATATCCTGGGAGGGACGTTTTCTAGTACTCTTCGGGAGGGTTTAAACTAATTTGGCAGGGGAATGGAAACCGGATTTGTAGTCCAGCAACTAAGGTAGCCGATATTCAGGACGCCAAAGCGTGTAGTGAGGCAGTGGGGAAGGGAACACTGACAAAGGAGAGTACTTGCAGGCACGGAGATGGGTTGAAGTGTGTATACTTCAACGCAAGAAGCATCAGGAATAAGGTGGGTGAACTTAAGGCATGGAGCGGTACTTGGGACTACGATGTGGTGGCCATCATGGAAACTTGGATAGAAGAGGGGCAGAAATGGTTGTTGGAGGTTCCTGGTTATAGATGTTTCAATAAGATTAGGGAGGGTGGTAAAAGAGGTGGGGGTGTGTGGCATTGTTAATTAGAGATAGTATGACAGCTGCAGAAAGGGAGTTCGAGGAGTATCTGCCTACTGAGCTAGTATGGGTTGAATCAGAAATAGGAAAGGAGCAGTCACCTTGTTAGGAGTTTTCTACAGGCCCCCCAATAGTAGCAGAGATGTGGAGGAAGAGATTGGGAAACAGATTTTGGAAAGATGCAGAAGTCACAGGGTAGTAGTCATGGGTGACTTCAACTTCCCAATCATTGAGTGGAAACTCTTTAGATCAAATAGTTTGGATGGGGTGGTGTTTGTGCAGTGTGTCCAGGAAGCTTTTCTAACACAGTATGTAGATTGTCCGACCAGAGGGGAGGCCATATTGGATTTGGTACTTGGTAATGAACCAGGGCAAGTGATAGATTTGTTAGTGGGGGAGCATTTTGGAGATAGTTTACAGAAGCACCCAGAGGCCTGTGTGAGGGTAGAGGCCAACAAACGATGAGATAAGGAATCATTAAACATATCTAAGATTAAATCAACTGCTCCGCAAACCTCTCATAACATTCAGTGGGAAAACCATCTGAGCCTGCAGCTTTACCAGCCTGCATCACCCCAATGAATTTCATGATTTCCTCTGGGCCCAATGGGCTCCTCTCCCCCTCAATAGCTGGGATGGATAGGCTGTCCAAAAAGTCAGTCATGACTGATCCCTCAACCAAAATCTCCTATCTATAGAGATCCCCATAGAACAATTCAAAATCAATGTGAGTCGGGGCAGAAAACAGGCTGACATTCGAATTACGTACCTGTACGATCTCCTGGGAAGCTGCCTGTCTCTTCAGCCAGTGAGCTAAGAGGCAACTGGCCTTTCCCCATATTCATAAATCATACCCCTCGAGCATCGCAGCTGGCCCACCACACTGTTGACAATAGCTCCAATTATATCTGCAGTTTTTTCCTACTTGTGAACAACTCAGGGATTGGGGCAAATGAGTACCGGTGGTCCACCTCAAGAATGGAGTTTACCAGCCTCTGCTGCTCTGCCTTCGATGTCTTCACCATGTGCACCTTTTAGGAGATAATCTCCCCCCTCCCCCCCCCCCCCCCCCAACCCCCTGAAGACCACCTTGAGGGCTTCCCACAGGGTAAAAGGTGAGATTGACTCACTTTTCTTAAATTTTATATATTCCCCAATGGCGGTGGACATGTGTTCACAAAATTTCTTGTCCGTTAATAATATCATGTCCAACCTCCATGGCGGATGCTGTACCAAATCAACAAAGTGCGGGGCATGGCCTGAAATCACAATTGCTGAGTAACCAGCCATCACCACAGAAGGGAGGAGAGACCTATCCATCACACAAAAAATTAATCTGCAAGTATACCTGATGCACATGTGAGAAAAATGGAAAACGTTTATTACCTGGGTGTAAAAAGATCATGGATCTAACCCTCCATCTGTTCCATGAAAAGCAACAAAGCTCCAGACACCCTTGCTGGAGTCAAAGACTTGGACTTGTCTGATCCAGACGAAGGTTCAGAACACAATTTATGTCCCCACCCGAAATAAGTTGATGCAAATCCAAATCGAGGATGGCAGCCAGCAGATTATTAATTATTAATAATCTTTATTGGTGTTACAAGTAGCCTTACATTAACACTGCAATGAAGTTACTGTGAAAAGCCCTTAGTCGCCACATTCCGGTGCCTGCTAGGGTACACTGAGTGAGAATTCAGAATGGTCCAAATCACCTAACAAGCACATCTTTCAGGACTTGTGGGAGGAAACCAGAGCAACCGGAGGAAACCCACGCAGACATGGGGAGAACGTTCAGGCTCCGCACAGATAGTGACCCAAGCCAGGAATCGGACCCGGGTCACTGGCGCTGTGAAGCAACATTGTGCTACTGTGCCGCCACCTGTGCTAACATGCTGCCACATGTCTACCGTACCACGACCTGCGCTACAGTGCATTGTCCCCAGTTTGGAGCATGGATATTAACCAGAACCACCGGAGTGCCCGCCAGAGAGCCACAGACAATAACATGTCCGCCATTGGGGATGGCCAAGGCTTTGGTGGCAGAAAACGGAACCCTTTTAATAATTCGCTTTTTAAAAAATTAAATTTTGAGTACCCCATTATTTTTTTCCAATTAAGGGGCAATTTTAACGTGGCCAATCTACCTACCATGCACATCTTTGGGTTGTGGGGGTGAAACCCATCCAGACACTGGGAGAACGTGAAACTCCACACGGACAGTGACCCAGGGCCGGAATCAAACCTGGGTTCTCCGCGCCGTAGGCAGCAGTGCTAACCACTGTGCCACCGTGCTGCCCCCATTTAATAATTAATATTGCCACACCCTGGGTCCTACCAATGAAGCCTGAATGAAAGACTTGCCCCACCCACCCCTGACACAACCTTGTCTGGTCTCTGACAGTAATTGAGTCTCCTGCAAAAACACCACATCGCAATTTAAACTCTTAAGGCGAATGAATACTCTTGATACTTTCACATTCAACCCCCTAACATTCCAGGTGACCAAAATTGCCCCCCCCCCCCCCCCCCCCCAAATATGGAACCAAGTGAGATTGCCCAACAGGTACAGCAACCAGGCCCACCAAAGTTGGCTGCCAAATCAACTCGCAAGACTAAACAAAGAAAAATATGCAGGCGCCGTCAGCAAACCGCCCCACTATCCACTCCGCTTGTCCTTGCACCCGGACACTACCTCCCCCAAATACCCAAGGCGAACCGAAACAACTAAAACTTACTTCTTACAATCCTAAACCTAAACAAAACACAAACTCTTAAGTTCATTAAATAAAAAGCTATTAGAATGAGCTGGGTCAACCCATCAACACGACTCCTGTTAACTAGCTCTTAGGTTAGCAGGAAGGCTCCCAACTAGAGTGAAAACAAATGCTCACAAACCATTGCACTCCAACACGGAGCTATATGTTTCCATAACAATCAGAACAGAACCACACATAAAACTAAACCCCAAATCTAAGCCCAAACTGTGAACGTTTAATGCAAACAAGAACAGGAAAGTGCAAAAATAAACACGGAACCCCAACAATTCAACATGCCCATCCCCAACACCCAGAAAACTCAAATCACACCACGCTCTCTCGGCACATCAAATAAATAGTACTTTCCCTGGGAAGTCAGTCTTAGTTGCGCCGGGTACACCACACTGAATAGGACTCCGTTTTGCACAAGCTGGCCTTGGCTTTGTTGAATGCAGCCCTCTTCTTCGCCAACCCCGTTCCCACATCTTGGTAAAACTTGATGAAGTGGTCTTCCCATTTGATGTCATGATGCTCCCTTGCCCATCTCAGAACCTGCTCTTTCTCCTTGAAGCTATGGAACTTAACTATTACGCATGCGGTGGATCCTCAGGATGTGGTCATTACCGGAGTGTATGGTGGACTTGATCCAACTCAGGAGAGGACGTGAATCCACATTCCCCCACCATCTTCCCGAACATCGCCAAAGTGCTACATCCCTTCCAGCAGCGCCACAATTTGAACGTTCTGCCTCCTGGACCGATCCTCTAAATCAATTACCTTGGCCTTCAGCAATTCATTCGCTTCAGCCACCAGAGACATCTCTGCTTCCAGTGAGGCAATCTGATCACTATGTCTCGAAAGGACCACTTCTATGCCTTTTATCATGGCTCCATGGTCTTTCATGGTTTCGTTTGTCTTCTCCAGAGCCACTCAGATGGTGGCCAAGGCCTCCTCCATCGATTTCCAGAGGTCCTCCGATACAACCTGCCAGTGATTATCTAATTATTTTGCCAAGGTACTTGAAAGCACATCGGCCGTTAGTGGAGTGGCCGGAGCCCCAGAGGCTGCCTCCGCCAGATTTGTCTGTCGATGAGCTCTGAGAGGCCTCCGATTCCATCGATGAACTTCTATTGTGCCCGCTGACTTTTTGGGATATTTCACCTGTATCGGATCCTTATCCCATTAATTATGTGAGTTTTCAAAAGAAAATAAGAGAAAGGGGTAACAAGTGCAGCACTCTAGCAGCAATCACATTGTGCATGTTTCCCCCTACATAACGCCACAGGAAGTTCCCAAGGTTCCAGTAGAGTTGACTTCTGCAGGCAAATAGCTGGTTATGCGATTGCAGTGTTCTGTACTTTGGCAGAGAAGTTTCTCAGTTCTCTTGTCAGCAGCAGTACTTACTGACTTGACTGACTTCCACAGTCAGAGAGAGCGAGATCAAGTTGGCTATTTGCAGAGGTACTGTGATTTGCATGTTGGCTTTTACTTCCATGTCAAACTTCCAGCACTTGTTCTCGCAGGCAATCTGGGGCAACCTTTCAGCTGGCCTTTAACCCATTCTTTGTATATTCCAAATGAGAAGGCAAACGCAGAAAAAAATCCACCTGGGCATTACACAGGGAATCTCTTGATGAGATGGCCATTATGTCCCATTGTTTCCACCAAAGATGGCAATTCATTTCAGCATGCGTTTAGCAGTATCTTGTCTGAAACAGGATCAGTTTCCATTTTATCTCAGAGAATCACCATGCAGCAATTCAGACAGTGGCTTGTATGTCCATTTTAAAAAAAAGCTCAGGCCTTATCTAATATTTCTGGATGTAATTCATTGTTTTTTCTTTCATTATTATGACAGTAGAAAGTAGTCATAAACACTTCAATGTGGACACTAAGCCTCCAAAATCCTCCTTTGCCATATGGCAGACCTGGAGTCAAAGGATCTGAGGGTTCATCGTCTCTGTGTTATGGAATAAAACTTGACACAGCAGATGTAAAATACCACCGTGCTGTTTAGGCATGCCCATTCAAGCGAAGCCCCTGTCCATTATAATCCAATTTGAAGCCTTCCAGAAAACCTGCTGGGCTGTTGAAGTGCAAAAGTTAGATGACCCCCGTGGCAGCCAACTTACTAATTTCAAAGGAATTCTGCTTTTCTTTTAATTGTAATATCATAATGCCTCCACTGCTATGACACTTGTGTTTGTTTGAAGTTTAGCGTTTTTGTCCTGATGTGGACAAGATGAAAAGCTTGGGCAATATGTTTCTCCTTTCAGCCATGTATCAGATTGAATGAGCAAACAACAAGGCAACCAGTAGCTTTTGTCACCTGTGATTTAAGCAAATGACATGATTATTTGAGCCAGTCAGAATGTGACCTTTTTGTTTTGTTGGCATATTTATAGCGTGATGCTCAGTATCTAAAATTTCACTTGTACATGAGTAGATTATTAGGATGATGATCATGCTTTTCCACAATAATTTTGAGTCTTGTCACCATGATTTTGCAGGCCAGGCACTTCCTCAATCAGAATGTCCCTGGCTGCTGATTCTGACCAATGGTGTCAGAGCCCTGGGACTAGCTGAAGAGAAAAACAAGGGTGAAAGATCTTTCTTAAAGAAAGATAAAAAGGACAATCTACAGTTAGCCATTCAC
Organism: Scyliorhinus torazame; assembly: GCF_047496885.1. NCBI lineage: Eukaryota > Metazoa > Chordata > Chondrichthyes > Carcharhiniformes > Scyliorhinidae > Scyliorhinus > Scyliorhinus torazame. The sequence goes on from NC_092721.1 coordinate 113,237,934, forward strand.
TATCCTTTCTTTATGCAATTAATGTATTTAAAGTGATTTTTAAAGTGACTGGGACGATTTAAAAAAACTGAAGGCTTAATATTTTGCAGATTAATGTGAGACAGGTTGCAGCACTCTTAAAGCAAACATTCATGTGACAGCTTTGACAGTTAGCGACTTCAAATATTAGTTTAGGCAGACAATCTATCCTGGGGAACTTTACGGAAATTAATACATAATGTGCTAAATGTGTTTCTAAAGTACTGCATCTGTAAGGAAGTTCCTTCAGAGAGAATGTTGAGAAAATAAGTTAGCACTATGTAACTATCTCCTGAGAGGAGTTATTCTTCCTAATTGTGTGTGGAAATCGGCATCTGGACCACTAAAGATGCCAACACTGACTCACTGTCAGGGAGACTGGTCAGAGATAGCCTGCAAAATATATCCATTTAAAAAGTTTTTCCGGACTGTAGTCAACAGTTGATCCTTGGAAGGTTCCACATGGGCACAAATGGAATTATTTTCTCTGATAGCAGAGGTGTTGCAATCTTGTTTTAACACCTGGGTACCCACCTCTTCCAGGAGTCATATTCCTCCCTTATAGTTGGTTAATCACATCAAAGGTCACAGAACTGGTAAGAACAGCATGTACCATATCTTTTCACTCGTAACATGCACCATCTTCCAATAAAAATAGGCTTACAACCTAGGTGCTTGCTATACATTTCATACATTACAACAATGACTAGATGTTAAAACACTTAATTTGCTTTAAAGCACTTGGAACATCCTGAGGTCATGAAAACATTATATAATGGCAAGTTTCCTTTCAAATGAAGATTTGAGTACAGGTAGATTTGAGGTGATTTGCATGTAACGTGGTATATTGTATTCAAAATAAAGCTATTGTACACAAAAAATTTACAAGAAGTAAAAATAACAAAATTATGCAGTAAATGTTCGCAAAGTTGGGTTTAACCAGGTCCAAGTACCAGTTTACTGATACTTTCAAGTTCAATTATATTTGAGAAAATGTAACAGAATAAAATTCAGAGAAACGTATTCATTTTGTTGCTTTTAATTATTGCCTGTTGTAATCCAAACCTATTTGTTGCAGTTCGTGTAGGCTATTGTAAACATTTTCAATACAAGTGAAAGTTAGTGTAATAAAGTTTGGCAGCAGAAAAATCAATAAATGGTCATGTCTAAAGCCTCTGTAATCAGAACTCTGATAAGTAATCTGTCTTAATTCATCAGGCATTTCTTATTTAAACCTGGATCTGGATCTTCTCCACTTTTTTGTACCACTGGCCCCGGTTACCCCCTCACTTCAAGCACTGTGTACTCTCCACCTCCTCGACCTTTGCCTCGCAGCACTTTCTCACGGTCTGCATTCAATCTGAAAAAGCCACACAAGTACTGCAACTGGAAGTGCACTGCCTTGAGTGCCATCATCATTTCTGTAACACTGGTGATTCTACTTGCCTACTTCATTGGTAAGTTGCTCAGCGCATTTATTCTTCCTAACCTTGTTTTTCTTTTTAAAGCATGATTTCTCAGAATTAAACCATTCCCATTTTGTTTTGCTTTGCTGTGGCCTAAGTTTCTGCCTTTTGTTCAGCACACCTGGAGTTTGGACCCAAGGTCAACTTTCTGGAAGGAACACTAAAAACACTGCTGGAAGTGTGTTGACTCATATGTGTGTGGCTGTTGTCAGAGTAGAACTTGATAAACTCTCTTTTTGAGTTTGAAACTTCTTTGCTGTGTGGCCACCTCAAACATTATTGCGTTTTGCTCTGAAGTGAACCTGCAGTTGTCATGGATATAAATCTTAAATGTGAAAACAATACTCTTATCCCATCATATTCTGAGGGGAAAATATAGAAAGGAAAATGTTACCTTGCTTTAATCCTTTGTATATTATTTTAAAGATTGGAAACAAGTTTGTATCTCTCTGGTGACTTAGTGAGTTAATGCAGTGTGATTATCCAATGGACAGAAACTAAGGTCATGGTCCCTCTTATGCATTGAGTTAGGAGCTCTCAGCCAAGTGATAGTTGATATGCAGCAATTGGTCTTAGTAGCTTCCCTCCCAGATTAACAAAAGGAAAGGTAACCAAAGTGACCTCTCCTGATGGCTAGCCAGTCTTTCCAACTGGAGAATGGAAGCACCCATCAGGTGCAAACTGAATTAAGATCTGTGGTGTTGTTATCCATGTTTGAACAGCCTGTTTAAACTCACCTTAGAATCACTGAACTATAGAATTTTACAGTGCAGAAGGAGGCCCATTGAGTCTGCACTGGCCCTTGGAAAGAGCACCCTATCTAAACCCATGCCTCCATCCTATCATAGTAACCCAGCAACCCCACCTAACATTTATCCAAAGGGGCAATTTACTGGAAACCCACATAGACACGGGGAGAAAGTGCAAACTCCACACACACACAGTCTGGAATTGAACCTGGGATCCTGGAGCTGTGAGGCAGCAGTGCTAAACACTGTACCGCCTTGCCACCCTTATGAAGAAAGATCACTGAATGAGGTACCAGCGGGCTTGTGATATTCATGGAATCAGCACATTTTTCAGAAGAGGGGAGACGTAGACCAAACATATTTATTTAGGAAGATGGGAAGCCATTTGATTCATCAAGCCAATTCTGTCATTCAAGAGGTTAGGGCTGATCTGTGACCTAACTCCATATACCCATCTTTACTGAATGCTTTTGATGAACAAATATATCATTAACGCCTTTGGTTAACAAATAGTTATCAATTTTAGTTTTAAAATTAATAACTGATCTACCATAATTGCCATTTTAAGAAGAGAGTTGTATGTCTACCTCCCATTGTACTTGGAAGCATTTCTTGGTTTCATGACTGAAGGGTCTGACTGTAATTTTTCGACTATTCCCTCTACGTCCTATCGGTTCGTCTTAATGTCATGAAAACTTTGATTCAATCGCTCCTTAACCTTCTGAATTCAGAGAATACGATCCATGTTTGTGTAATCTGACATCGTAATTTAATTCTTGGAGTCCAAGTATCATTTTGGTAAATCCAGGCTGCACTCCCTCCAAAATCACTCAACCCTTCCAGAACTCTGATATCTGAATTGCTTCAACGCTCCAGGTGTGGCCTAATTAGGGCTTTGTATAATTGAAACATGACTCCTGCCCACTTGTACTCTAGTTCTGTAGACATAAAGTCCAGCATATCACTGGCCTTGTTTATTATTTTCTGTACCTGATCATGACAGTTTTGTGATCTGTGTACCAGGACCCCAAATCCCTTTGGCTCTTCACTATTTCCAGCTTCTCACCATTTAGGAACTACCTTAGCTGTTCTGTACTTTCTTTGTGAGGCACGGTGGCACAGTGGTTAGCAATGCTGCCTCACAGCACAAGGGATACGGGTTCAATTGCGGCCTTGAGTGACCGTCTGTGTGAAGTTTGCACTTTCTTCCCATGTCTGCATGGGTTTCTTCCAGGTGCTCCGGTTTCCTCCCACAGCCCAGAGATGTGCAAGTTAAGTGGATTGGCCATCCTAAATTGCCCCTTCGTATCCAAAGATGTACAGGTTAGGTGGGGTTGCAGGGATAGGGCGGGAGAGTGGGCCTTAGTTGGGTGCTCTTTCAGAGGGTCAGTGCAGACTCGATGGCTGAATGGCCTCCTTCTGTGATGTAGAGATTCAATGATCATGTGTCCAAAGTGAAAGACCTGACACTTGCCCACGTTGAAATTCATTTGCCACAGTTTTGCCAACTCACTTTATTAATGTTTTTGTAATGTTTTGTCCACCTACACTGCCTGCAGTACTGCCTATCTTTGTGTCATTGGCAAATTTAGATATGTGGCTTTCTAACCCATGATTTAAATTGTTAATAGATGCAGTGAATAGTTGATACTCCAATTCCGATCATTGCAGGTCACCAGTAGTCACCACTGGCAATTATAGTAGCTGTCCATTGTCCCAGCGTTCTGTGCTGGGAGTTATAGAAAAAGGTCATTCACACCCGTCGGTTTTTTTTGATACCTCAGTAGTAATTATCATCAGTAATGTGATGCCAGATAGGGTATTGTACTGACACCTATATTTTTTTTAACATTGATTTCTCATTTTTAACAAAACTGAAAAATTTAATTCAAGGTTCAAAAAAAATAATATTGATCCTTTCAATTCCAGTGGATTCTGTAAATAGAAGCACAAATTCTCACTTCTGAGTCAGAACCCCCCCCCCCCTCCCCACAATGGACTGATAGCATCCAGAATTGAAGCATTACTTTATAAGGATGCCTAAATTTGAAGCTAGCCAAGAAATTGACTGCAAACTCCTTTCATTGATCTCAGTTAAAGTTTACAATTGCATTGAGCTTTTCCAATCTCATTGAATGTTTCACTAAACAGGAGTAAATCCCAAATCTGACTTTCATTTAGAAGTCCCGGCACTCAAAAGGTCTGGCTTGAAAGCATGGAGGGAAGTTTCAATCCTCGGTCTGAGCGTGAAGTTACACAGTGTGGGCAATGAGATAAAAGTACCGCTGTCTGTGCAAATTGGAATTTTGCCCAGCTGCTTAATCAAAGCTCTAATACAAAAGAAATTACTTTTCTGTAGCAGTCAATCCTACCTGAGATTTTTACCGACATCTATATTAAAGAAAACCCGCATAAATCCTAATGTGGGTGAATATCTTTGCTCAATTTGCAGATAGAGCAATTTTCATGCAAATGCATTGAATGTTCATTACAGATATCTTTTTGCACAATTTCAACCCCTAAAGATTTTTGGCAGCTGCATAAATCTTGAAAAATGGTACTTGTGTGACGAAAGAATAAATAATTTCTAGATTTGTTAAATATTGAATGCATAGGTGCAGCTTTGTGTGTTCACAGCAAACTGGCTCTGAACAACATTGTGTCCTTTTTCTCCTTTTGGAGTGAAATGATTAGTGAGGTGCCTTCACACTGGGGTCTGCACAAGATCACCACTGGAAAGCTGCCAGAAATGTTCACAAGATTAAATCGCTGTAATTACTCGATGTAATTACTGGAACATTGAAACTATTAAATTATTAAACTAAAATTAATCAGCCTATTCCACTGCAAACATATTTAAAATGAATTTTCAATACCCGGACAAATGACGTGATATGATAATTAATTACCAAGTCTTGAAAGAGAAAAGGCCATGAAATGCAGTGCTGCTCTTTTTTTTAATAAAGTGGGTGGGGTGAAGCCTGAATAAATGCAAGTGGTTTAATCAAATTGATATTCTCTACCCACTGCTCTGAATCATAGAACATCGAAAAATACAGCACAGAACAGGCCCTTCGGCCCACGATGTTGTGCCGAACCTTTGTCCTAGAATAATTAACTCTCAGTGTCATGAAAAAATTTAAGTGGAAAATTCATTAGTACTTTCAGCTAAAACGTTGGGTGTTAATACAAAATCGGAAGTTCTGTTACGTGCGCAAATTGATTTCTTTAGCTACATTTATTTCCAGGAAAAATGTCATCTCCTCATGATTCATTATCCCACAACCTACGTAAATCAACTGTTTCTGCTTCCTGCTGAATACCCGAGGTAGAACAACACCATTGTGGGGTAGTCTGTATCTTCCCACAAAATTATAATGAACAGTTGAGCCAGATACATAATATCATTGTGAGTTCTTCAGATAATAATGAAATAGACACCTGGACAACAGAGAAAACATTCTCAGATATATGTCTTCCTACAACATAGCTGATTCATTTTTTTATGGGGCTCGGTGGTGCTATCATTACTGCTATCGGGAGTATCTTAAAGTTTGCACATGCAAAATCTATTTAAGGGGAAATGGAAGAATTTGCAGCTTGAATCTTAATTTAGCATGTATCAGTTAGGTGATTAACTGCCAATTTATTCTGAGAATCTTGCATGTTCAGCAGAAAACTGCATTATTTTCTACCACTCCGTAAGCTACGAGCATCTTCCACTCTTTGTGCTGGGGTCAGTATGTTCACAGTATCTTGTTGAGAAAAATCAATTTGATCTGCCCACTCAGCAATCAGTATTTCTGTAAAGATGCCAGGCATTGTCCTGAAGTTCAAGAATACTCCATTGGGTATGTTAGCCTTTTTTGGACTTATTCTTCTGAATTTTTCAATCACAGTCAGACTGCCTGACGTTAAAAGGTCAACAAATGTTGGTTAATTATGTTGGTTAATTATGGAGCAAAAAGCTCCTGACCTTCAGTAGGAGATGGAAAAAAGGCTGTGAATGAAAATAGCTTTCTGTTCAGACTGAGGCCTCAGTTTGAAGATAATATCCTCTGAGGGAAAAGGACAGGAGAATCTAGCAATAAAAATAAACCAACTGAATAATTATTGACCTATTATTTCAAGTAATCAAAGCCCCAGTGAAACTAATGCAAATATTATTTTTCAAAGAAAAGGTGTAGAAAGCCTCACTAAAGCATCACCGGTGGTATTGCCATGTGGTCAGCACGGTAGCATAGTTATTAGCACTATGGCTTCATAGCTCCAGGGTCCCAGGTTCGATTCCCGGCTTGGGTCACTGACTGTGCGGAGTCTGCACATTCTCCCTGTGTCTGCATGGGTTTTCTCCGGGTGCTGCGGTTTCCTCCCACAAGTCCCGAAAGACGTGCTGTTAGGTAATTTGGACATTCTGAATTCTCCTTCTGTGTACCCGAACAGGCGCCGGAATATGGCGCCTGGGGTATTTTCACAGAAACTTCATTGCAGTGTTAATGTAAGTCTACTTGTGACATTAAAGATTATTATTATTATTATTAGCATTCATTCTGAATTTTCTTTTAAATCAGCTTCTTAGCATGTTTAGACGCAGAAGTTTGAATACTTGAAACCAGAATGTTCTAAGCAATGTTAAATAAAATGGAGATGAGAGTTATAAATATCTGTCTTCAAAAGAAAATCACTGCAAGCTTGTGAAGGATGCCTATTAACTGTTGTTGCAACGGAGTGTGGCAATTAAGCAAAATCCCACACTTCCTATTTATGCTTTAGTCACATGGACTAATTAAACGCACACACAACTGCAGATTCTTTGATGGCCGTGTAGCCTAGATTTTAAAAAATGTTTGTTTCTTGATTAGATGGTAGGAGATTGCTTGCATTTATTATTAAAATATGAAAAGCTTAATGATTAGGATTTGAATGGTTTCAAATGACAGCCCTCCAACTATCGATGTTTCATAATGAAAATTGTTGATTTGAAGAGATAAGAGTTGTTGTTGATAATACCCTTGAAATAATGATTGACCTAAAGTGAGATTATTGTGCATTTATGTTCCACTGAATTATTAAAGCTGCGTTGAAAAGATTGGAGTGTGTCAAATCTACAATTCCTTACTCTGTAAGGAATTGACAATTTGAAAAACGCTTCTAGCTGCACTTGATCAACCTTTGGGGTGGGTTTAGCACAGTGGGCTAAACAGCTGGCTTGTAATGCAGAACAAGGCCAGCAGCGTTGGTTCAATTCCCGTACTGGCCTCCCCGAACAGGCGCCAGAATGTGGCGACTAGAGGCTTTTCACACTAACTTCCTTGAAGCCTTCTTGTGACAATAAGCGATTATTATTATTTCAAACTTCTTAGAAACTGCTTTGATAAATTTGGTACTTTCTCAGTCCAGGGAGCTCCTCCTCCCCACCCGATTTTTTGCTTGAACCCATTTTTAAATAGAAAGACAAAAATGGCAGCTCTCTTCAACCTGAAGTAATAGTGGACCTTCCATGACCCCCCCTGCCCCCCCCCCCCCCCACGCCACCCACCCACCACCATTCCCAACCCCTAGACTCTACGTGAGTGGTTTTTCATGTCGGCACATTCCATTACAGCTTCTTTAATAACTCAGTTTTGCTTTTGCTGCAGTACGTTCCCCAGTTGCTGGACAATCCTGCTAAATGCACGAAAAACCACCTGAGCACTGGTATGGGGAGAGCAGAAGAACATTGTTCACTCAAGCCATCTTGAACTTTAGCTGTCTTAGATTGCCAACAAGACAAAGGCAGAGTGTTGTCTCAATGCCAGCAACTTGGGGAAATCCTGTTTCAGATTAATTTTGACAATTAAAGGAAAGCAACATTTGTAGCAAAAAAAAGGCACATTAGTATCAAATTAATGCTTTTTGCTCGGACTATAAACCACTTGAGTCCTGCATTTTCTCAGGATAAGGAGGGGCGATCATAAAAAGCAAGAGGGTAGTCAGGGAAAGGGTTGGCCCACTAAAGGACAGGCGAGGGAATCTATGTGTAGAGCCAGAGGAAATGGGCAAGGTACTAAATGAATACTTTGCATCAGTATTCACCAAAGAGAAGGAATTGGTAGATGTTGAGTCTAGAGAAGGGTGTGGAGATAGCCTGGGTCACATTGAGATCCAAAAAGACGAGGTGTTGAGCGTCTTGAAAAATATTAAGGTAGATAAGTCCCTGGGGCCTGATGGGAACTACCACAGAAATTGCTGAGGCCTTGATAGAAATCTTTGGATCCTCATTGTCTTCAGGTGATGTCCCGGTAGACTGGAGAATAGCCAATGTTGTTCCTCTGTTTAAGAAGGGTAGCAAGGATAATCCTGGGAACTACCAGCCGGTGAGCCTTACATCAGTGGTAGGGAAATTACGGGAGAGAATTCTTCGAGACAGGATCTACTCCCATTTGGAAGCAAATAGACATATTAGCGAGAGGCAGCATGGTTTTGTGAAGGGGAGGTCGTTTCTCACTAACTTGATAGAGTTTTTCGAGGAGGTCACAAAGATGATTGATGCAGGTAGGGCAGTGGATGTTGTCTATATGGACTTCAGTAAAACCTTTGACAAGGTCCCTCATGGCAGACTGGTACAATAGGTGAAGTCACATGGGATCAGGGGTGAGCTGGCAAGATGGGTACAGAACTGGCTAGGTCATAGAAGGCAGAGAGTAGCAATGGAAGGGTGCTTTTCTGATTGGAAGGCTATGACGAGTGCTGTTCCGCAGGGATCAGTGCTGGGACCTTTGCTGTTTGTAGTATATGTAAATGATTTGGAGGAAAATGTAACTGGTCTGATTAGTAAGTTTGCAGACGACACAAAGGTTGGTGGAATTGCGGATAGCGATGAGGACTGTCAGAGGATACAGCAGAATTTAGATCGTTTGGAGACTTGGGTGGAGAGATGGCAGTTCAATCCGGACAAATGTGAGGTAATGCATTTTGGAAGGTCTAATGCAGGTAGGGAATATACAGAGAATGGTAGAACCCTCAAGAGTATTGACAGTAAGAGAGATCTAGGTGTACAGGTCCACGGGTCACAGAAAGGGGCATCACAGGGGGAGAAGGTAGTCCAGAAGGCATACGGCATGCTTGCCTTCATTGGCCGGGGCACTGAGTATAAAGATTGGCAAGTCATGTTGCAGCTGTATAGAACCTTAGTGAGGTCACATTGGAGTATAGTGTTCAATTCTGGTCGCCACACTACCAGAAGGATGTGGAGGCTTTCAGGAGGCTGCAGAAGAGATTTACCAGGATGTTGCCTGGTATGGAGGCCATTAGCTAAGAGGAGAGGTTGAATAAACTTGGTTTGTTCTCATTGGAACGACGGAGTTTGAGGGTGACCTGATAGAGGTCTACAAAATTATGAGGGGCATGGACAGAGTGGATAGTCAGAGGCTTTTTCCCAGGGTAGAGGGGTCAATTACTTGGGGGCATAGATTTAAAGTGCGAGGGACAAGGTTTGAAGGAGATGTACGAGGCAAGTTTTTTACACAGAGGTTAGTGGGTGCCTGGAACTCGCTGCCGGAGGAGGTGGTGGAAGCAGGAACGATAGTGACATTTAAGGGACACCTTGACAAATACATGAATAGGATGGGAATAGAGGGATACGGACCCCGGAAGTGTAGAAGATTTTAGTTTAGACGGGCAACATGGCCGGCACAGGCTTGGAGGGCCGAAGGGCCTGTTCCTGTGCTGTACTTTTCTTTGTTCTTTGTTTGTTCTTGATTATTTATCAAAGTAGTTTCTAGGAAGTTTGAAGGTTGATCAAGTGAGATGAGGAAAAATTACTCAAAGAATTGGTCATCTTTGGAATTCCAACCTCAGAGGCTGTGAACTTTCCATTGTTGAATTCATTTAAATCTGGGATAGATGGACTTTTGATCTCTTAGGGAATCAAGGAATATGGGGAATAGATTGGAAAGTGAAGTTGCAGCCCGAGACTAGCCATGATCGTATTGAATGGTAGAGCAGGATTTATGGGCTATTTGGTCTAATCATGCTCCTATTTCTTGTGTTCTTGTAATGTCAACAATGAGAAAATAGTCATTTAACAGTGTCCCTGTGAATATTTCCCCTGTCTATAATCCGGACGTAGAAATATTTGTTCCACATTTCAGTTTGAATTCCGTTATGCAGTATTCACAATGCTAATGGACTTCAATTCAAATTAATTTATATTATTGATTATTGGGATGTGGT